>NC_134343.1:0-349944 GCF_964195595.1 Calonectris borealis | reverse complement strand
TGCGCCTGAACGAGCTGCCCTCCACCCTCCAGCGCCAGGCCCGAGACCCCGGTGAGGGGCTTGGGGGGGGGCGGGGGGGGGGGCTCCCCCTTCGTGGTTTTAGGGGGGGAGGGGGGTGACTCGGGGTCTTTTTGCAGTGGCGGAGGCGGAGTCGAGCCCCCCCGGGGCGAGCGATGGCATCGGCGATCTCTGCGGTCAGATCGACGGCTCCTTCGTCTGCCCCCCCCCCGCCGCCACCGCCGCCGCCAGGGACCCCAACGGTACCCCCACCCCCCCTGCCGAGGGGGGCCTCGAAGGTACCCCCCCACCCCCCCGCCTGGCTGTCCCCCCGCCCTATCCCCCCCCCCCCGATGCTTGGGGCCACCCATGTCGTCCCCCCCCCCCATCCCTGCTTGTGTGGGGGGGCTCCCACATCCCCCCACACCCCCCATACTGGGTGCAGCCCCCCCAATGACACCCCGCCCCATGTTGGGGTCCCTGTTTGTATAGAGGGGGGCCCCGCATCCCCCCATCCCCTTCTAATTGAGTGCAGCCCCCCCCCCCAATTACCATGCCCCTCCCCCCCAATGTTGGGGTCCCTGTTTGTATGGGGGGGGTCCCGCATCTCCCCACCCCCCCATATATTGGGGTCCCGGCTTGCTGGGGGGACTCCTGCATCCCCCCGCACTGGGTGCAGCCCCCCCCCGCCATGTTGGGGTCCCCGCTAGTCCGGGGGGAGGGGGGCACCCCCATCCCCCCCTTCACCCCCCACCATGTTGGGTCCCTGCTTGTCCAGGGGGAGGGGGGCACCCCCATCCCCCTTCCCCCCCCCCCCCCCTTCATCCCTCCTCTTCCTCCCCGCAGGCCCAGCGTCCTGGGCGGAGGGGGGGGCCCCGGGGCCCCCCCGCCATCGCCGCACCCCCTCGGAGGCCGAGCGCTGGCTGGAGGAGGTCTCCAAGGCCGCCATGGCACAGCAACAAGTGGGGGGCCATAACGTGCCCCCCGCCCCCCCAAACCCCCCCTCTTTGAGCTACGAGGGGCCCCCCCCCGGGCTTTTCCTACCCCCCCCTATTCCGGGGGGGCTCTACCCCCCCGCCGTCCCCGTGGTGGGCATCACCCCCTCCCAAATGGTGGCCAATATCTTCTGCGCCGCCGCACCCCCCCTTCCCCCCCCCCAAAACTAACCCCCCTGTCCCCCCCCCGCTGGGTCCCCCCCATCCCCCCGGCCCCCCCGAAACTCTCCCGGACCCTTTTGAGGTGCAATGGGCGGCTTTGGGGGCCAAGCCCCCCCCCCCGGCCCCCAACCCCTTCGCTGGGGACCTCCAGAAAACCTTTGAGATCGAGCTGTGAGGTGGGAGGGGGCCCCCCCTTTCCTGGATGGGTTTGGGGGGGTCCCATCTGAGTTTGGGGGTCCCCAGTGCTCCCAGCTGCAGGACCGGGGGGGGTCCCAGTACCCCTCTGCGAGGCTGTGGGGGCGGGTCCCGATCCCCCCGCCCCAAGCTTGGGGGTCCCCAGTGAGGCTGGGGGGGGTCCTGATCCCCCCCCAAGTTTGGGGGTCCCCGGTGAGGCTGGGGCGGGGTCCTGATCCCCCCCCTCGAGTTTGGGGGTCCCTGGTGCCCCCCAGGTGAGGCTGGGAGGGGTGCCCAGTGCCCTCCCCCCCCCTTGGGGGGCTACGGATGGGGAGGGGGATGGGGGGGGGCCCTTTGCTGCCCATTGGGACCCCCCTCCCCAGGGCTGGGGGGGGGGGGAGGGTCGGGCCCCCCCCGGGGGGGGTCGGGGGCCCCCCCAAATTCTCATATGGGTGGGGTTTTTTTTATTTTTAACTTAAAACAAGCAGATTTTTGTATTTTTCTCTAATTTAATAGAATGTCTATGAGAACCCCCCCCCGGGAGGGGGGGGCAGCCCCTCACTGCCGGGGGGGGCCCCGGCCGTGCAGCCCCCCCCCCCCCCGCAAGGCCCTCGTGCGAGGCGTATGGGGCCCTTGTGCAAGGTGTGCGAGGCCCTCGTGTGAGGCCCTCGTGCGAGGCGTGTGGAGCCCTCGTGCAAGGCCCTTGTGCAAGGCATATGGAGCCCTTGTGCGAGGCGTATGGGGCCCTCGTGCAAGGCGTGTGGAGCCCTCGTGCCAGGCCCTCGTGCAAGGCATGCCAGGCTGTTGTGCGAGGTGTGCCAAGCCCTCGTGCAAGACCCTCGTGCGAGGCGTATGGAGCCCTTGTGCGAGGTGTATGGGGCCCTCGTGCGAGGCCCTCGTGCAAGGCGTGCCAGGCCCTCGTGCGAGGCGTGTGGAGCCCTCGTGCAAGGCCCTCGTGCAAGGCATATGGAGCCCTCGTGCAAGGCATGCCAGGCTGGTTGTGCGAGGTGTGCCAAGCCCTCGTGCAAGACCCTCGTGCAAGGCATATGGAGGCGTATGGGGCCCTCGTGCAAGACCCTTGTGTGAGGCATACGGAGCCCTCGTGCCAGGCCCTCGTGCGAGGCGTGTGGAGCCCTCGTGCAAGGCCCTCGTGCGAGGCCTGCGAGCCCCCGCCCCACGCCGGGACCCTCGTGCGAGGGAGGAGGTTTTCTTGGGTTTTTTTTGTTTTTTTTTTTTAATTTTTCACCCTCATTTCCTGTGTTTCCCCCCCCGCGTTTTGTCCCGCGGGGCGGGGGAGGGGCGGGGCCGGCGCCCCTATAGCGATAAACCCTATAGATCTCTATATATATCTCGACGGAGTTCTCGCCTTCTCTTGCATAAGGAACTGGAGCACCGGCCGTTGCCATGGCAACCGGCGGGAACCCGGCCGCCTCTTAAAGGGGCCGCTGCCGCGGGAGGGGGGACCCCCCCCCCGCCCTGCCTCAGTTTCCCCACTGTCTGTGTGTCCCCCCCAACGTACCTGGGGGGGTCTGGGGGGGTCTGGAGGGGCCTAGAGGGTCTGGGGAGGTCTAGGGGGATATGGAGGGGTCTAGGGGGATATGGGGGGGCCTAGGGGGGGTCGGGGGGGTCTATAGGGGTCTGGGGGTGTCTAGGGGGATATGGGGGGGGGCTAGGGGGAGGCCGGGGGGGGTCTTGGGGACCTATGGGGGTCTGGGGGGGGGTCTTGGGGGTTATGTGGGGGTCCTGGGGGGGGCCTATGGGGGTCTATGGGAATCTGGGGGGGCATAGGAGGGGTCTGGGGGGGGTCTATGGGAGTCTGGGGGGGTCTGTGGGGATATGGGGGGGGCTTAGGGGGGGTCTATAGGGGTCTGGGGGGGTCTGGGGGGGGTCTCTGGAGGCCTGGGGGATATGGGGGGGTCTGGGGGGGGGTCTATGGGGATATGGGGGGTCCTAGGGGGAGGTCTGGGGGTCTTGGGGGGGGTATGGGGGAGCCTAGGTGGTGGTCTATGGGAGTCTGGGGGGGTCTGGGGGGGCTAGGGGGGGTCTGGGAGGGGTCTGGGGGGACCTAGGGGGGTCTGGGGGGGACCTAGGGGTGGTCTGGGGGGGGTCTATGGGGATCTGGGGGGGCCTAGGGGAGGCCTGGGGGGGTCTTGGGGATCTATGGGGGTCTTGGGGGGGTCTGTGAGGGACTTGATGGATCTGGGGGGGGTCTATGGAGGTTTTGGGGGTTCTGGGGAGGTCTGGGGGGGTCTATGGGGGTCTGGGGGGGGTTCAGGGCTGGGGGGGGCCAGGGAGGTCTGGAAGGGTCTCCGGGTGGGTCTGCCGGGGTCTGGGGGTCGCTGGGGGGGGTCCTGGCCTGGGGGGGGGCCCTCCGTAGGGGTCTGTCGGGGCACCGGGGGGCGACCGGGGGGGGGCTACAGGGGTTCTCTGGGGGGCTCGGGGGGGGTCTCGGGGCGATCCAGGGTCCCGCCCGGCGGGGGGGTCGCGGCCCCAGGACTACATTTCCCAGGCTGCCGGGGCGCGGGGGCGGGATGGGGCCGCCCCCCCCCCCCCCCCCGGTATCCCCCCCCCCCGGCCCCGGAGGATGAATGAGGCGCCGGGGCGCGGCACGGCCCCGGCGGCGGCGGCGGGGGGGGGGGCATGGCCACGGCCCTGCACGGCCCGCGGAGAGCGTGAGTGCACCGGCACCGGGCGGGGGGGACCGGCACCCGACCGGGGGACCGGGGCGGGGGATCGGCACTGGCACCGGGCTGGGGGGGACCGGGCACCGGCACCTGCACGGGGGGAATGGGGAGGGGGGCTCCGGGCACCGGCACCGGGCACCGGGCGGGGGAGGGACCGGGCACCGGCACAGGGGAGGGGGACCGGGCACCGGCACTGGCACCTGCACGGGGGACCGGGCAGGGGGGCACCGGCACCGGCACAGGGGGGACCGGGCACTGGGTGGGGGGAATCGGCACCGGAACCGGGCGGGGGGATCGGGGGGGGGACCAGCACCGGGCGGGGGGACCGGGCACCGGCACAGGCACCTGCACGGGGGGAAATGGGGAGGGGGGCACCGGGCACCGGTACGGGGGGACCGGGCGCTGGGTGGGGGGACCGGCACCGGGTGAGGGGACCGGGCACCAGCACCGGGGGCACCCGGGAGGGAAGGGACCGGGCACGGGCACTGGCACCTGCACGGGCACGGAGGGGACCGGGCACCGGGCAGGGGGACACCGGGGGCACCGGGGAGGGAGCGACCGGGCACCGGTGGGGGCACCGGGCACGGGGGGGACCGGGCACCGGTGCAGGGGGACCGGGGGGGGGGTCCCCGGGGGTCCCCAGCGTGTCCGCGCGTCCCACGAGGCGGGGTGTGCGCGTGCGAGAGCTGCCGGTGCAGGCGTGTGCACACGCGTGTGCGTGGGGCGAGGACGGGCGTTCACGGTCCCGCCTTCCCCCCACCCCCCCCCCGCGTGTCGCCGTGTCCCGCGTGTCCCCGTTACTCGGGTCACGGTGGCACAGGGGGTGTCCCGGTCCGGCCCCCCCCCCCCCCGCGCGTCCCCGTGTCCCGCGTGTCCAGGTGGCACAGCGGGGGTCACTGCCCCACACCCCCCCCGCGTGTCCCCACATCCCGGGTGGGCTCTTGCGGCCCCCCAAGGCGGTTCAGCCGTGGGGGGGGGGGGTCACGGGTGGGCCCGGAGGGGGTCACGCCCCCTCCCACCCGGGCCGTTGCAATGGGGGGGTGGGTGGTGCAGCCGGTAAGGCCCCGCCCCCCGCCGTGACTGACAGCTCCCCCGCCCAATAGGGGCCGGCGGGGGGGCGTGGCGTGGCATGCCGGGAGATGTAGTCCCTCCCGCAGTCCCCCCCCCCCCCCGGCCCTCCCCGCCCGCCCGGTACCGGCGGGGACCGGGGGGCACCGGGACCGGGCGGGGAGGGGAGGGGGGGGGGCACCGGGACCCTCCCCGGCGGTGGGGGGTCCCGGGAGCGATCCGGAGCCGGACCCGGGGGGGGGGGGATTTTGGGGAGGGGGGGGGAGCGGAGGAAAACCGGGGCTGAACCCCGCCGCCCCCTCCCCGTGCCCGAGCGGCGGAGCGGCCCCGGCGGCGCAAAATGGCCACGGCGCTGCACAAGCCCCTCAAATGGTGAGTGCCGCCCGCCCCCCGCCCGGGGAGCTCCCGGTACCGGCGGGGAGGGACCCACCGGGAGGGACCCCCCCCGTCCCCCCGCCCGGGGAACCCCCGGTACCGGCGGGGAGGGACCCACCGCGGATGGAGCCTCCGATACCGGCGGGGAGGGACCCGCCGGGAGGGACCCCCGGCTCCGGTGGAGATGGAGTCCCCGGTACCGGCGGGGATGGAACCACCGGGGATGGAGCCTCCGGTAACGGCGGGGATGCAGCCGGCGGGAATGGAGCCCCCGGCTCCGGCGGGGATGGAGCCTCCGGTATCGGCGGGGAGGGACCCGCCGGGGATGGAGCCTCCAGCTCCGGCGGGGATGGAGCCGCCGGTAACGGCGGGGAGGGACCCGCCAGGGATGGAGCCTCCAGCTCCGGCGGGGATGGAGCCGCCGGTAACGGCGGGGAGGGACCCGCCGGGGATGGAGCCGCCGGTAACGGCGGGGATGGAGCCGCCGGCTCCGGTAGGGATGGAGCCGCCGGTAACGGAGCCCTCGGTACCAGCGGGGAGGGACCCACCGAGAGGGTCCCCCCGGTACCGGCGGGGATGGAGTCCCCCGGAATGGAGCCCCCGGTACCGGCGGGGATGGAGTCCCCCGGAATGGAGCCTCCGGTACCGGCGGGGATGGACCCACCGGGGATGGAGCTCCTGGCTCCGGTAGGGATGAACCCACCGGGGATGGAGCCGCCGGTACCGGCGGGGAGGGTCCCAGTCCCGGTCCCGGTGGCCGCCCCCGACCCCACTGTCCGTCCGGTGCTGCGGGCGGGGAGGGACCGGGGCGGCCGGGCCGAACCCCGCCCCCCTGCTCCGTCCCACCGACTCCCCCCCCCCCCTGCCCCGGGAGGGGACCGGGGACCCGGCGCCCCCCGCTGGCACCGGCAGCTCGTGCACGCGCCCCGGGAGCGGCCCCGGGGGGTCCCGGATGTCGGGGTCCCCCCCGGGGGGGTGGGGAGCATCCGTGCTGGGGGGCACTGGGGGAGATGGGGGGGCCCACGGGGGCGGGGGGGGGACAGTGGGGACACCCCCATGGCCATAACGGGGGGTTTTGGGGTGCAAGGGGGGGTGACAGGCTGTGATGCTGCGGGTGCTTTTGGGGTGCAAGGGGGGGGTGACGGGCCATGATCTCTGGGTGATTTTGGGGTGCAAGGTGGGGGTGATGGATCGTGATGCTCCAGCAGATTTTGGGGTGCAAGGTGGGGGTGACAGGCCGTGATGCTGTGGGTGATTTTGGGGTGCAAGGTGGGGGAGACGGATTGTGATGCTCCAGGTGATTTTGGGGTGCAAGACAGGGGTGACGGGCTGTGATGCTGTGGGTAATTTTGGGGTGCAAAGTGGAGGTGACGGGCCGTGATGATCTGGGGGATTTTGAGGTGCAAAGTTGGGGTGACAGGCTGTGATGCTGCGGGTGATTTTGGGGTGCAAAGAGGGGGTGATGGGCCGTGATGGTCTGAGTGATTTTGGGGTGCAAAGTGGGGGTGATGGGCCGTGATGGTCTGGGTGATTTTGGGGTGCAAGGTGGGGGTGATGGCCTGTGATGCTGTGGGTGATTTTGGGGTGCAAAGTGGGGGTGATGGCCTGTGATGCTGCAGGTGGTTTTGGGGTGCAAGGTGGGCGTGATGGGCTGTGATGGTCTGGGTGGTTTTGGGGTGCAAGGTGGGGGTGATGGACCGTGATGGTATGCGGGGTTTTGGGGTGCAAAGTGGGGGTGATGGGCTGTGATGCTGCAGGTGGTTTAGGGGTGCAAAGTGGGGGTGATGGGCTGTGATGCTGCAGGTGGTTTAGGGGTGCAAGGTGGGGGTGATGGGCTGTGATGCTGCAGGTGGTTTAGGGGTGCAAGGTGGGGGTGATGGGCTGTGATGCTGCAGGTGGTTTAGGGGTGCAAGGTGGGGTTGATGGGCCATGATGGTCTGCGGGGTTTTGGGGTGCAAAGGGGGGGTCCATGACGCTGCGGGTGGTTTTGGGGCACAAGGTGGGGGTGATGGCCTGTGACGCTGCGGGTGGTTTTGGGGTGCAAGGCGGGGGCGCCGACCGCGATGCTGCGGGGGTGGGGGCTGGTTTTTGGGGTGGGGGTCCCCGCCCTGACGCCGCGCCCCGCAGCCTCGGGGAGGAGTTCTACCGCGAGGCGCTGGAGCACTGCCGCAGCTACAACGCGCGGCTCTGCGCCGAGCGCAGCATGCGCCTGCCCTTCCTCGACTCCCAGACCGGCGTCGCCCAGAACAACTGCTACATCTGGATGGAGAAGACCCACCGCGGACCCGGTGAGACCCCCACCCACCCACCCCCCACCCACCGGCACGCCGGGCATCTCCCTGCACCTGTGGCTACTGTCCCCTGCACCCGTGGCTACCAACCCCTGCACCCCGCCATGGCCCCCTGCACCCATGGCCACCATCTCCTGCACCCTGCGATGGCCCCCTGCGCCCACAGCCACTGTCCCCTGTATCCATCGTGGCCCCCTGCGCCCGTGGCCACCGTCCCCCGCACCCGTGGCTACCAACCCCTGCACCCCGCCATGGCTCCCTGCACCCATGGCCACCATCTCCTGCACCCTGCGATGGCCCCCTGCACCCATGGCCACCATCTCCTGCACCCTGCGATGGCCCCCTGCGCCCACAGCCACTGTCCCCTGTATCCATCGTGGCCCCCTGCGCCCGTGGCTACTGTCCCCTGCACCCGTGGCTACCAAGCCCTGCACCCCGCCATGGCCCCCTGCACCCACAGCCACTGTCCCCTGTATCCATCGTGGCCCCCTGCGCCCGTGGCCACCATCCCCTGCACCCGTGGCTACCAACCCCTGCACCCACAGCCACTGTCCCCTGTATCCGTCGTGGCCCCCTGCACCCGTGGCCACCATCTCCTGCACCCGTGGCTATCAACCCCTGCACCCACAGCCACTGTCCCCTGTATCCATCGTGGCCCCCTGTGCCCGTGGCCACCAGCCCCTGCACCCCGCCATGGCCCCCTGCACCCATGGCCACCATCCCCTGCACCTGTGGCTACCAAACCCTGCACCCCGCCATGGCCCCTTGCACCCACAGCCACTGTCCCCTGCGCCCACCGTGGCCCCCTGCGCCCGTGGCCACCACCCCCTGCACCCCGCCATGGCCCCCTGCACCCACCATGGCCCCTTGCACCCATGGCCACCGTCCCCCGCTCCCATCGTGGCCCCCTGCACCCACCCTGGCCCCTTGCACCCGTTGCCACCACCCCCTGCACCCGCTGCATCCCTGAGCACCCCGGGGACGTCCCAGTGCTGGGGCTGGGGTCTGGGTGGGGGTCAGGGGCTGGGGTTTGGGTCTGGGTGGGGGTCCAGGGTCAGGGGTCTGGGTCTGGGTGGGGGTCAGGGGCTGGGTGGGGGTCCAGGGTCAGGTGTCTGGGTGGGGGTCAGGGGCTGGGTGGGGGTCTGGGTGGGGGTGAGGGGCTGGGGGTCTGGTATTGGGGGTTCAGGGGCTGGGGTCAGGCTCAGGGTTGGGGTCAGGGCCAGGGCCTGGCGGGGTGGGGGGTTCGGGGGGGGTCCGGTGTCAGGGTCAGGCGGGGTGGGGGGGCCCCTGGGGGGTCCGGGGTCAGGGTCAGGGCCTGGCAGGGTGGGGGGTTCGGGGGGGGTCCAGGGTTGGGGTCAGGGCCTGGAGGGGCCTAGGCGGGGTCCGGGGTCAGGGTCAGGCAGGGTGGGGGGTCCCTGGGGGGTCCGGGGTCGCGGTCAGGGTCAGGCGGGGTGGAGGGGGTCATGGGGTGTCCGGGGTCGGGGTCAGGCAGGGTGGGGGGGCCCCTGGGGGGTCCGGGGTCAGGGTCAGGGCCTGGTGGGGTGGGGGGTCCGTAGGGGGTCCAGGGTCAGGGTCAGGCGGGGTGGGGAGTCCCTGGGGGGTCCGGGGTCAGGGTCAGGGCCTGGTGGGGTGGGGGGTCCGTAGGGGGTCCAGGGTCAGGGTTAGGCGGGGTGGGGGGTCCCTGGGGGGTCCGGGGTCAGGGCCGGGGCCTGGGGGGGATCTGGGGTCAGGGTCAGGCGGGGCGGGGGGTCCCTGCGGGATCCAGGGTCGGGCTTAGGGCCTGGTGGGGCCTGGGGGGGGTCCGGGGTCGGGGTCGGGGTCAGGCGGGGTGGGGGGGCCCGCGGGGGTCCCCCAGGCGACGCGGGGGCTCCCCCAGGCCTGGCCCCGGGGCAGATCTACACCTACCCGGCTCGCTGCTGGCGCAAGAAACGGCGGCTGAACATCCTGGAGGACCCGCGGCTGCGGCCCTGTGAGCGCGGCGGGACGGGGTGGGGGGTCCCCGACCCCCCCACCCCCCTGACCCCCCCACCCGTGCACCCCCCCAGACTGCGAGGCGCCCCTGAAGAAGGAGGGGGGGCTCCCCGAGGGGCCGGTGCTGGAGGCGCTGCTCTGCGCCGAGCCCGGGGACAAGAAGGTGGAGCTGAAGGAGGAGGAAGCGGTGCTGGAGTGCCCGGTGCGTCCGTCTGTCCGGCCGTCCAGCCCCCCACCCCATCTGTCCGGCCGTCCAGCCCCCCACCCCATCTGTCCAGCCCCCCCCCCCCCCACCCCGTCCGTCCGTCTGTCCATCGCTCCGTCCGTGTCTCCAGCCTCCGGCCGGCCCTGGCTGGCCGTCCGTCCATCCGTCCGTCTGTCCGAGCATCTCTCCCTCTGGCCTGGCCATTCCTGCTGTCCCTCTGTCCGTCCCTCCATCCATCCGTCTGTTCTTCTGTCCGTCCATCCATCCAGGCCACCCCCTCACCCTGTCTGTCCATCTGTCTGTCCCCAGCCTCCAGCTGGCCCTGACCCATGGGGAGGGTCCCCCCTCTCTGTCCCCCTGTCCATCCGTCTGTCCATCCACCCGCCCGTCCCATCTGTCCTCCCCCCGTCCGTCTGTCTGTCCCCAGCCTCCGGCTGGCCCTGAACTGCAAGGGGGGGGTCCCCCCTCTCTGTCCCCCTGTCCGTCCATCTGTCCGTCTGTCCATCCAGGCCACCCACCCCCCCCGTCTGTCCTACCCCTGTCTGTCTGTCTGTCTGTCTCCAGCATCTGGCTGTCCCCCCCACATCCATCCATCCATCTGTCTGTCCGTCCACCCAGGCCACCCACCCCATCTGTCCCCACCCCGTCCGTCCGTCCCCAGCCTCCGGCTGTCCCTGACCCCCAAGGGAGAGGGGGGGTCCCCCTGTCTGTCCCCCCCCCATCCGTCCGTCCCCAGCCTCCGGCTGTCCCTGACCCCCAAGGGAGAGGGGGGGTCCCCCTGTCTGTCCCCCCCCCCCGTCCGTCCGTCTGTCCGTCCCTGACCCGACCTCTCGCAGAAGCCTCCGCCGGGCGAATTCCCCCACGAGCCGGAGGGGGACGAGCTGGAGGACGACACCCCCCGCCGCAAAAACAAAGCCAAGGGCAAGGTGGGGACGCGGGGAGGGGACTCACAGGGGACAGACCCCGCAGTGTCCCCCCGGGGGGGGGTGTCCCCATGGCCCTGACCCCCCCCCCACGTCCTGTCCCCCCCCCCCCAGGCTTACGGCATCGGGGCCATGCGGAAGAGGCAGGATGCCACCGCGCTGGAGGACCGGGACAAGCCCTACGTGTGTGACAGTGAGTGGGACATGGCCGGGGGGGGGGACACACACATATTGGGGGGGGGTCTGACCCCCCCCCGTGTCCCCCCCCCCCCAATTTAGTCTGTGGGAAGCGCTACAAGAACCGCCCGGGGCTGAGCTACCATTACACCCACACGCACTTGGCCGAGGAGGAGGGGGAGGACCACGGCGAGCGCCTGCCCCTCCCTCGCAGAAACCACCACAAGCGTGAGCGGGGTGGGGGGGGGTCCGGGGGGGGGGTCCCAACCCCCCCTCTCTCCCCCCCCCTCTCCTGGGGGTGCCAGCCCTGTCCTGGGGGGTCCTTGCCTCATCCCAGGGGGGTCCCGTCCCCATCCCAGGGGGCCCCATCCCCATCCCAGGCGGTCCCATCCCCATTCCAGGGGGTCCCCGTCCTGTCCTCGAGGGTCCCTTCCCCATCCCAGGGGTCTCGGGGGGTCCCATCCCCATCCCAGGGGGTCCCAGTCCTGTCCTGGAGGGTCCCAGCCCTGTCCCAGGGGGTCCCAGTCCTGTCCCAGGGGTCTCGGGGGGTCCCAGTCCTGTCCCAGGGGTCCCAGGGAGGTCTCAGCCCCATCCCCGTGGGTTCCATCCCCGTCCTGGGGGTCCAGGAGGGTCCTATCCCCCTCCTGGGGGTGCCAGCCCTGTCCTGGGGGGTCCTTGCCTCATGCCGGGGGGTCCCATCCCCATCCCAGGGGTCTCGGGGGGTCCCATCCCCATCCCAGGGGGTCCCAGTCCTGTCCTGGAGGGTCCCAGCCCCATCCCAGGGGTCTCAGGGGGTCCCATCCCCATCCCAGGGGGTCCCAGTCCTGTCCTGGAGGGTCCCAGCCCCATCCCAGGGGTCTCGAGGGGTCCCAGCCCCATCCCAGCGGTCCTGGGGGGTCCCAGCCCCATCCCGGGGGGCCCCAGTCCTGTCCTGGAGGGTCCCATCCCCATCCCAAGGGTCCCGGGGGGGGGTGTCCCATCCCCGTCCTGGGGGTCCCCAGGATCCCATCCCCATCCTGGGGGTCCCAGGGGGATCCCATCCCCCTCCTGGGGGTCTTGACGCCCATCTGGGGGTCCCAGGGGTGCTGGGGGGGGTGTCCCTGCCCCATCTGTGGGGGTCCTGGGGGTCTTGACCCCCATTTGGTGGTCTCAGGGGTGCTGGGGTGGGTCCCTGCCCCATCTCGGGGGTGCTGGGGGGGGGATATCGTAGTGGGGGGCTCAGCACACAGCCCCCCCCCGCTGGCTCCCCATCACCAGCCGGTTTCCATGACAACTGTGTGCTGCGCAGCATCGCACACAAAGAGCGATGGGTGCGGCGGGGGGGGTGGGTGGGGGCACCCCGGATGCCCTGGGGGAGGTGGGGAGGGGGGGGGACGTGTGTGGGGGGAGGGGGGGGCCTCATCCTTTTTTCTTCCTTTCCCCCCCCACCCCAGAGTTTTACAAAGAGTTGAACTGGGTCCCCGAAAACCAGCGCAGGAACACAGGTAATGCCCCTCCCCCTGCCCCTCCCCACCCCCCCCCGAGCAACCCCCCCCAGCCCCCCCCAACCCACCCCCCATTGCTGCCAGGCTCTGGGGAGCAAAGCACCCCCAAAATGCCCCCCCCAACCCCCCTCATTGCTGCCAGCCCCCCTCAATGTGGGGCTGGGGGGGATGTTGTCTCAGCAGTGGGGGGGGTGTCCCAATTTGGGGTGCAGCCATGGGGGGATGGGGCAATCTCGGGGGCCCTTTGCAGCCCGGGGGGGGCTAGAAATTGGGGGCGGGGGCTGGCTGTGCAGGGGGTGGTGGGTGTCCCCCCTGCCTGCCCCCCTGCCTGCCTTGCCTGCCGTCCTGCCTACCCCCTGCCTGTTCTACCCTGCCTGCCCCCCCGCCCTGCCTGCTCCCTGCCTGCCCTGCCTGCCCCCCTGCCTGCCCCCTGCCCGACCCCCTGCCCTGCCTGCCCCCCCTGCCTGCCTTGCCTGCCCTGCCCACCCCTCTGCCTGCCCCCTGCCCGACCCCCTGCCTGACCCCCTGCCCTGCCTGCCCTGCCCTCCTGCCCTGCCTGCCCCTGCCTACCTGCCTGAGCCTTGCCTGCGCCCTGCCTGCGCCCTGCCTGCCCTCCTGTCTGCCCTGCCTGCCCTCCTGCCTTGCCTGCCCCTCTGCCCCACTGCCTGCCCCCTGCCCGACCCCCTACCTGCCCTCCTGCCTTGCCTGCCCCTCTGCCCCCCTGCCCGCCCCCCTGCCTGCCCCCCTGCCTGCCCCCTGCCCGCCCGCGCTGACGGGGGTCTCTCTGCTGCCTTTCAGCTCGCGCAGCCCCCGAGGGGCCGGTGGCCCCAAACGGTTACTGTGATTTCTGTCTAGGCGGCGCGAAGAAAACCGGCTGCCCCGAGGAGCTCATCTCCTGCGCCGACTGCGGACGCGCAGGTACCCGCGCCGCGCCCGCGCGCTCAGAAAACACGCCCGGGCACGCTTACACACGCGTGCTCACGTGCGCTGCCACGCGCTCGCAAACACGCTCACGTGTACTTGTGCACGCTCACATGCAGTCATGCATGCTCAAAAAGCACGCTCAAGCACGCTTACATGCGCTCACACATGCTCGTGCACGCTCACAAACACGCTTGGGCACACACGCACGCTTACATGCACTTCTGCACACTCGTGGACTCGTGCATGCTCAAAAAACATGCTCAGGCACGCTTACATGCGCTCAGGCGTGCTCATGTGCACTGACACACGCTCACACACACTTGTGCGCGCTCACAAACACGCTCGGGCACGCTTACGTGTACTTGTGCACGCTCACATGCAGTCATGCATGCTCAAGAAGCACGCTCGGGCACGCTGACATGCGCGCAGGCGTGCTCACATGCTCGTGCGCGCTCACAAACACGCGTTCACATGCACTTGTGCATGCTCACACACGCTTGTGCGCTCACACGCGCTTGTGCACACCCACAGGTGCTTGTGCATGCTCACAGGCGCTCGTGCATGCTCACAGGCACTTGTGCATGCTCACATGCACTCGTGCACGCTCACAGGCATCCGTGCACGCTCACACGTGCTCGTGCACACTCGCAGTCCCTCGTGCACAATCACAAGCGCTCGTGCACGCTCACAGGCACTTGTGCACGCTCACACGCGTTCGTACACGCTCACATGCGCTCGTACACGCTCACATGCATTCGTGCACACTCACACGTGTTCGTGCACACTGCCCGTGTGCCTGCAGCGCGCGGGGGAGGGTGGGGGGCAGTTGGGGGCCCCCCCCGCCCCCTCTGACCCCCCCCCACCCTGTCCCCCCCCCCCAGGCCACCCCTCCTGCCTGCAGTTCACCGTCAACATGACGGCGGCCGTGCGCACCTACCGCTGGCAATGCATCGAGTGCAAGTCCTGCAGCCTCTGCGGCACCTCCGAGAACGACGTACGGACCCCCCCTAAACCCCCCCAAACCCCCCGACCCCCTAAACCCCTCCCCGCACCCCAAAAATCATTGACACACCCCCCCCCCCCCAGGACCAGTTGCTCTTCTGCGATGACTGCGACCGGGGGTACCACATGTATTGCCTGAGCCCCCCCATGGCAGAGCCCCCCGAAGGTGAGGTTTTTGGGGGGGGGGGGCTATAAGGGTGGGGGGGGGTGTTAGGGATTTGGGGGGGTCCCCAACTCACCCCCCCCTCGTCGTGTCCCCGCAGGCAGCTGGAGTTGTCACCTCTGTCTCCGGCAGCTGAAGGAGAAGGCGTCAGCCTACATCACCCTGACTTAGGGAGGGGGGGGGGCGGGGGTGGCTGGACCCCCCCCCGCACCCCAAAACTCCCCCCACCCCCAATAACCCCCCCCCAGCCCGCCCCCCCCCCCCCCCGTGCGCCCAAATCCTGCCGAAAGCCATAACGGAGCTGGGGGGAGGGGAGGGGTAGGGGGGGAAGGGGGAAGGGGGGGGTCACGTTGCATGATGTGAAAATGGGGGGGGGGGCACCCCCTTCTCCCCCTCCCCCAGCCTGGGGGGGTATTTATTTTAATGGGGGGGGCAGTGGGGAAGGACCCCCCCCTCCCCGCGCTGAGCTGCTCCATGTGGTGGGTTTCTGTTGTTCCTGGTGCAAAGGGGGGGGGGAAGGCAAAGGGGGGGGCGTGGGGGACACCCCACGCGTGTCGGGGGGTGCCCCCCCCCAAAAAAAAACCGGGGGGCCCCCCCCCGTCGTGTTGTTGTCGGTGTGTGCTTTGAGTGTCTGTGCATTAAACCATGGGCAGAGTCGCCCCCCCTGCCTCGTTTCTGTGCTCCCCCCACCCCAAAATGGAGGGGGACACACCCCCCAGCACCCCAAAATGGAGGGGGGGACACCCCTCCCCAGCACCCCAAAATGGAGAGGGGGGACACTGCCAGCACCCCAAAATGCCCCCCCCAGCACCCCAAAATAGAGGGGGGGACACTCCCAGCACCCCAAAATGTCCCCTCCAGCACCCCAAAATGGAGTGGGGGGACACCCCCACACCCCAAAACAGAGGCGGGGTCCCCCTGTTGTGTCCCCCCCCCCCTTTAATTGCCTTTCCAGCCCAAACTCAAGCTACAAAGCACAGCCCCGGGGGGGGGAGGGGGGGGCAGCGGTTTTATTCCTATAAGCAAAAATTATTGGGGGGGGGGCATTAAATAAGACAATAGGGTCCGTATAAAATAATATACATGCTCCCATATACAAAGGGGGAGGGGGCACGCTCGTGGTGGCCCCCCCAGGTTAGGGGGGGTCCCAGAGGGGTTCACAGTGCCCCCCTCCCCAGTGCAGAAAATGGATAGAAAAAAGGCAAAAATAAGGTTAGAAACGGTGCCATTTATACAAATATAGTGTTTTATAAAGTAGATTTGGGGGGGGGGTTTGGGGGGCTGGGGGGGGTTGGGGGGGCACGGGGGGGGGGGCACGGGGGGGGTTTTACCCTTCCTGAGCCGCTCTGGGTGTCGTTTCCTCTAGAAAATAATTTAGGTTTGGTTTTTTTTGTTGTTGGTTTTTTTTTTGTTGTTTTTTTTTTGTTGTTTTTTTGTGGTTTTTTTTTGTGGAGAAAGTGCTCGTTCGGTTCCTTGTTCCGCCTCAAACTCTCCTGGAAGATTATTATTAATTATTATTATATTATTAATTATTATTATTAATTAGTTTGCACCCCAAAAAAAAAAAAAAAGGGGCTGGGGGGAGTGGGGGGGGGGGCCCTCACCCCCTTATTGCCTTTGCAGTTAAACCCCCCCCACCCCGGCCATATACGGGTGCCTATGGAGGCTCCTGGTCCCATATGGTGGCTACTGGGCATGTATGGAGGCTCTCGGTCCCGTATGGATGCCCTCGGGCCCATATGGAGGCTTGTGGCCCCGTATGGAGGCTCTCAGTCCCGTATGGTGGCTCCTGGTCCCGTACGGATGCTTGTAGCCCTATAGGGCTGCTCTCAGCCCCGTATGGATGCTCCTGGCCCTACAGGGATGGTCCCAACCCTGTATAGACACTCTCAGTCCCATATGGAGGTTTGTGGCCCCATATGGAGGCTCCCGGCCACATAGGGCGGCTTCTGTCCCTATAGGGATGGTCCCGGCCCCTTATAGAGGCTCTCAGTCCCATATGGATGCTTGTGGCCCCGTATTGTGGCTTATGGCCCCGTATGGAGGCTCGTGGCCCCACAGTGATGGTCCTGGTCCCGTATGGAGGCTCTCACAGTCCCATATGGATGCTTGTGGCCCCATACGGAGGCCTGTGGCCCTACAGGGATGGTCCTGGCCCCATATAGAGGCTCTCACTCCCATATGGATGCTTGTGGCCCCGAATGGTGGCTTATGGCCCCGTATGGAGGCTTGTGGCCCTACAGGGATGGGTCCTGGTCCCATATGGAGGCTCTCAGTCCCATATCGATGCTTATGGCCCCGTATGGAGGGTCTCACAGTCCCATATGCTCGTGGCCCTGTATGGAGGCTCGTGGCCCCCTATGGATGCCCTCAGTCCCATATGGATGCCCTCAGTCCCGTCAGGCTGCTCCTAGTCCCATAGGGACGCTCCAGCCGCCCCGGGGCGGAGGGGGGGGGCTGGTGTCCCCAGGGAGGGGTTATTCACCCCGGGGGGGTGTCGGTGTCCCCAGGAGGGTGCCGGTGTCCCCAGGGGGGGTGTCGGTGTCCCCCCCCCTCGCTCACAGCTCCTCCTTCTCCACGGCGCCGGAGAAGATGCGGGCGAAGCGGCGGAGCTGCCGGGCGGCCGAATGCGACTCCTCCTGCAGCCGGCGGTTGTTCTGCCGCAGGTTGGCCACCTCCGCCTGCAGCACCACCTTGTCCTGCTTCTCCTGGGGGGGGGGGGGACACACATGACACACGTGCGATGACACCCCCGTGCTCTGGAAGTGGGGGGACACCTCCCTGAGCCCCCCCACTGCCAGCCCCTTACCTTCTGCAGGTCGCTGTGGAGCTGCTTCAGCATGGCTTCCAGCTGGGACACCTTCCCCGGCAGGTCCAGGGGGGGGGCCTGGCTGCGGGGGACGGACGGACACCGTTGGGGGGGTCCCGGGGTCCCCAGGGGGTCCCCCAGCCCCACACCCAAGGAGGGGATGGGACCCTGGGGTCCCCAGGGTAGTGTTCCCCACCCGGTCCCACACCGGAGGGGAGGGATGGGGACCCCGGGGTCCCCAGGGCGTCCCCCCTACCCGGCCCCGCACCCGAAGGGAGGGACGGGGACCCCGGGGTCCCCAGGGCGTCCCCCCTACCCGGCCCCACATCCAAGGGGGGGACAGGGACCCCAGGGCATCCCCCAGCCCCATACCTGAGGGCGAGGGACGGGACCCTGAGGGGGGGACGGGACCCCGGGGTCCCCACTGTGTGTCCCCCCCCAGCCCCATACCCGAGACGTGAACAGGACCCCAGGGTCCCCCAGGAGAGGAGGGGACAGGACCCCGGGGTCCCCAGGGTGTCCCCCAGGCCCATACCTGATGGGGGGAGCCCCCCGCGGCGTCGGCTGCCTCTCGGGGGGCGCGGGGGGGTCGGGGCTCAGCGCCGAGTCGGTGAGGGAGAAGAGGGAGACGGCTCGCTGCACTGCGAAGGCAGCCGCCGCCTCAGCACCCGCCTTCACCCCCCACCCCAAATCCCACCCTCCCGCCGCGGATGGGGATGCACCCCAAAAAAAGGGGACACACACACACACGACGACGCAGGTTTTGGGGGACAGAACCCCTACCTTCGTAAGCTTTTGCGGCGTTCACCAGGCTGGACCACTCCAGCCCGGCTGCCGTATCCGGTAACGGCATCATCCCGGGATCGATCCGGCGCAGGGGGGGCTTCTCCCGCGCCTCGGCCAGGGACAGCTCGGAAGCGGAGATGGCGGCTGCGGTGACAGAGAAACCGTCAGGATAAACGACACCCCCCTCCCCCCCAAAAAAAAAAAACCAACCTGCACCCCGCATTCCCTTTTGGCTCACATTTCTTCTCGGGGAGGCTGCCGTTGGCGGCGGGGGGGTGCTGCCGGCGGCTGGGCAGGGTGCTGGAGGGGTAGGCGCTGGCGAAGAGGACGTCGGCGTCTAAGGACGCCGCGCCGGCGGCGTAACCGACGTCCCGGCGCC
Source organism: Calonectris borealis (assembly GCF_964195595.1). NCBI lineage: Eukaryota > Metazoa > Chordata > Aves > Procellariiformes > Procellariidae > Calonectris > Calonectris borealis. The sequence continues at coordinate 331,375 of NC_134343.1, read as the reverse complement.
CGCCGCAAAGGCTCTCATCCGATAGCGTCCGCTGGAGACCTTTCTGCGGCGACTTTGGAGGGGAGGGGAGCAAAAGAAGTGGGGTGACCCCCCTCTGCCTGCAGCAGGAGACCCCCCCCACCTCGCTGCGCCCCAAGATGGAGGGGGGCTCACCCCGTCTCTCTCGGGCTCCGGGGCCGCGCTGTCCATGATGATGAGCTTCTTGAGGTCGTCCTCGATGGTGGATTTGTAGTTCTTGCGGGGGGAGCGCAGGTCCCGCAGCGACGCCCGCAGCCGCGGCTGCCCGAAAACGTTCTTGGTGGTCGCGTCCACCTGCCTGTCATGAGATTGGGGGGGGGGGGGGCTGAGATGGGGCCCCCTCCTTGCGCCCCACGTCACCCCGCACCATCCCAAATGCTCCAGGATGCCGGCGAGATGCTTTTTGGGGAGTCTGAAGGACCCCCGGCAGAGTGAGAGAGTCCCCTGGGTCCCGCAGCCTCAACCCCCCAGCACTTACTTTTCTGGGTCCCGCAGCCTCGACCCCCCCCCAGCACTTATTTTTTGGGGTCCCACAGCCTCAACCTCCCCCCCTCAGCACTTATTTTTTGGGGTCCCACGGCCTCGACCCCCCCCAGCACTTTCTGGGGTCCTGCAGCCTCGACCCCCCCACCCCCAGCACCTACTTTTCAGGATCCGGCAGCCTTGACCCCCCCAACACTTACTTTTTGGGGTCCCGCAGCCTTGAGCCCCCCCCCAGCACTTACTTTTCGGGGTCCTGCAGTCTTGACCCCCCCAACACTTACTTTTTGGGGTCCCATGGCCTCGACCGTCCCCCCCAGCACTTACTTTTTGGGGTCCCCCAGCACTTCCTTTTTGGGGTCCCGCAGCCTCGACCCCCCCCAGCACTTACTTTTCGGGGTCCTGCAGTCTTGACCCCCCAACACTTACTTTTTGGGGTCCTACGGCCCCAACCCCCCCCCCCAACACTTACTTTTTGGGGTCCGGGGGGTCGTCGGGGCGCTTCCAGCCAGTGGCGTGTTTGTTCCTGACCGTCTGCTTGGAGAAGAAGGATTTGGGGACGGAAGCGGAGAGCTGGGCGCCGGGGGGGGGCCGGGGGGCTTCTGTCGTGGGGGTTTTGTAGCCGGGGTAGCCCAACCGCGAGTTTGCGCTGCCGGGGGTGGGGGGCGAAAGAGAAGCGAGGCTCACTGCAGGGAACGGGGTGCAGGTATGGCCCCCCCAAAAAGCTGGGGACACAGCACCTTCTATTGGGGGGGGGACACACACCCCTCACCTGGGCTGCTTGAAGGGGTCAGGGCTGCCGGCGGGGGTCCCCGAAGGTGCGGGGGTCCCCGTTTTGTGCCGGTAGCCTTTACCCGCGCCGACGGTGGGGGAGGATTCCCTCTTCTTGTCGCCGGAACGGACGCCGTCATCCTGCAAACCGGATGCCGAGGGGATTTTGGGGATCTTGTCCCTCTGCGGTACCGGGCGGGGGGGTTTGGGGCCGACCCCCCCAGGATTGCAGGCGTAAAGAGCGGTGTCGATTCCGCTATCGCTGGAACCTCCTTTGGAAAAGGGATCCGGTTCGGTTTCGACGGGATCGGGAACGTCGAACCAACGTTCGTCGCTGTGGCTGCTGGAGGCGTTGCTGGAGAGCGTGTTGCTGCTGGAGTGGCTCGAATATTGCGCGTCACCCTGTCGGGATAATCACAGGTGTGTCCCCCCTGCCCATCACCCTGGCGTCTGGGCTTCCCCAAAAAGAGGGGAAAAAAAATGGGGCTCCCAGGGGCCACCCTGTTGCTCCCCAAGGCTCCATGGGGGAATTCCGGGCTTGCTCCGAGAAGCTTCCAAAACCAGGATGGCTCACCTTGGAATGCCGGTTGGGAGAGTCCTTGCCCGTTGGCTCCTGCCTGCCGGATCGCTTGCTCCCGCCGCTCCCTGGCAACCTGGACTGCGCCGGCACGTGCCACAGCGGCTCTGCAACGAGTCCCCACCCGCCAGCGTCACCGGAGAGGCCGCCCTTGACCCCAAATGTCCACAGGGATGGGTGACAGCGGGGCGTCCCCGGGCTCTGCCCCGCCTTCCCGTACCCGGTTTGTGCCGCTCCATGGTGCTCTCGTGGCTACTGAGCCCCCCAGATGAGGAGTCACCGCTGGAGGGGCCGTCGTGGCCAGCGTGCGGCTCGAAGGGCAACGGCGGTCGCTGCGAGGCAACGTACCTGCGAAAAGGTGGGGACGGGTTGAGGTCCCACCCCAAAATATCGATGTTTCTCCCCGATTTGCACCCTTGGGACCCCAGAGGGTCCCCGCAGCGGTCACCCACCGCTCCGGAGAGGGTTTATAGCGAGCGTAGGCCGTCCCGGCGCTGCCCGGCGCGGAGAAGCTGCCCGACGGCTGCCGGTACGGCTGCGCTCTCTCTGCTCCCGCCGGCGAGGAGGAGGTGGGATGGGGGGTTTCGGGAAAGCTGACCGGCCTGGCTCCACGGATACATGTGGGGAGAAGAGGGAAATAAGGGGGTGTCCTGGCTCCGTGTTGGGGTGTGCGGAGGAGCTGCTCCCTGCCACCACCTGCAGCTGGGCCGTGCTCACCCGCTGTCCTTGTCCCCATCCCACACTTGTCCCTGTCTCCATCCCACCCTCGTCCCCATCCTGCCCTTGTCCCCATCCCCATCCCAAGCCCATCCTGTCCCCATCCTGTCCTCGTCCCCATCCTTATCCCCGTCCCATCCCTGTCCCACCCTCATCCTCATCTCCATCCCGTCCCTGCCCTCATCCTGTCCTCGTCCCCATCCCATCCCCATCCTGTCCTCATCCCCATCCCCATCTCTGTCCTGTCCCCACCTCTGTCCTCATCCTGTCCTCGTCCCCGTCCTCCTCTCCATCCTGTCCTCATCCCCATCCTCATCTCCATCCCGTCCTGTCCTCATCCCCTTCCTCGTCTCCATCCCATCCTGTCCTCATCCCCCCCTCGTTCTCATCCTGTCCGTGTCCCCATCCCTGTCCTCATCTCCATTGCATCCCCATCCCAGCCTCGTCCCCATCCCCATCCTGTCCTCATTCCCATCCCGTCCTCATTCCTGTCTCCGTCCCTTCCCCATTCCCGTCCCATCTCCTTCCCACCCTCGCTCCCATCCTGCCCTTGTCCCCATCCCCGTCCTCATCTCCATCCCATCCCCATCCTGTCCTCATCCCCGTCCCATCTCCGTCCCTTCCCCACCCCGTCCCCATCCCTGTCCCATCCTCATCCTCATCCTGTCCTCACCCCGGTCCCCATCCTTGTCTCCATCCCATCCCCGTCCCCATCCCACTCTTGTCCCCATCCCCGTCTTCATCCTGTCCTCACCCCGGTCCCCACCCTCATCTTCATCCCATCCCCGTCCTCATCCTGTCCCCATCCCATCTCCGTCCCTGTCCCCATCTCCGTCCCTTCCTCGTCCCGCCTTCATTCCCATCCTGCCCTTGTCCCTGTCCTCATCTCCATCCCGTCTCCGTCCCTGTCCCCATCCTCATCCCCTCCTCGTCCCTGTCTTCATCCCGCCCCATCCCGGTACCTCACCTCTTGCCGTGCAGGGGCTGCGGCTCCCGGTAGGGCACGGGGGGCTGCTTGGCGGCCCGGCCCATCGCCTGCCCGTGGCCGAGGGGCAGCGGCTCAGCCCATTTACCCGCCGGGGCCGCGTTGTGCGAGGCCGGCCCGCTCCACTGCCAGCCGGCGTTGCTCCGGTACGGCGGACGGTAGCCGGACGGCAAACTCTCCGCCTCTCCCTTCGGCTCCGCGCTGCTCATCTCCAAGGACTCAGCCCAGCCCCTGCGAAGCCGGCGGCGACCGGTGCTTACAGCACACGAAGCCGGCGGCACCAGCGCCTGGCACGGCTTTAGCCAAAACCACCCTGTCCCCCCAGCAAAGCAATGTCCTCCCCCGGCTATTTAATTATTATTTAATGAATAATTAATCGTATCGGCCATCTCGCCTCCCTGCCCAGCACGTGGACGTGACCGATTTAACCGCGCACAGGGGAAAAGTGGGACCTAAAAACACCGCCCGCGCCCCCCCAAAACCTGCTGGGAAGGGGTCTGCAGCCGGCATTCCCCGAGGAAGGCTCCGAACCCCACCGGTGGGACGGGTATTAAGTGACAGAAAGGGGATATTCTCCAAAGCCTGCCCGTCGTTAATTGGCTTTAATTAGGCTTTGTGAGTCCGCGCCGGGGACGGGAATGTCCCCGCGGGTGATGTCTGCTTTGACTGTGGTTTCTTGGGGGGCTTTGCCCTCAAAAGCTTTGGGAGACGAGCCGGGCTGCTGGGGCAGGGGGGGACACGGTGGCTCCCCTGAACCCCACCCCCGTGGGTGCCACTACCTGCGAGGGGCTCCGTCCTCGTGGGGCGGGATGATAACGACCTTGACGGTGACGGAGGTACGTAGCAGATCGATCATCTGGTCGTGGGTCAGCGTTACCACCGCCACCTTGCAGATCTCCACCAAGCGGCTGCCCTGTCGTAAGCCGGCTTGCCAAGCGAAACCGTAATCCTCCACCTCGGCCACCGTCCCGTCGTATTTCACGTGGAAACCCAGTTGACCCAGCCCGTTCCTCCTCAAGGTCATGTCCACCGTCTCGCAGCCGTCTGTCATCACCTGGCACCACGGGAAAGGACGATCGGATGGCGGGAAGGGGGCTCCAAACCCCTCAAATCCTCCCTACCTCAGCCCGCAACCGTCCCCTTCCCAGGAAAACACCCCGAGTAGGTCTCCTGCATTTAAGTAGGACCTACACAAACTACCGGGAGGGCTTCAAGGGTGTTTGTTTTTTTTGGAGGCTCACCTTCAGCCTCTGCACGATCTCCTTGATGTCCTCGGGGCCGCCCTCAGCCGCCCGGATGAAGATGTGATCTCCTCGGCCGTAGAAGATCTTGACGGTGGAAGCGTCGGCGGTCCAGCCGATGACGTCCCCGCAGAAGCAGTTGAAGACCACCTCCTTGGCGCCGAGGTCGAGCAGGACCACGAATTCGTTGGAAATACCCAAAGCGCAAGCGATCTCCGCTCCTCGGGCGAAATCTTGAGCAGAGACGCGCCAGGCGATGGCCCCCGCGCTGTGCTGCTCGGCTCCCGCTCGGGCTTTCGTCTTCTCCTTCTTTTTGGAAGCCAGTGAGATGAGGTTGAACTTCCCAGCGGAATCGATGGGAGTGTTGGTGACGCAGTTTTCAGCCAGATCCTTCAGATATTCCTGCCGGGTTCGCGTGGCCATGGTGTGAAATTTGTCCGATTTGTGAGCGGCATTCTCCGCGTTGATCACCTTGGCCAGCAAGAAATCTCGGAAGACGTCGGATTTGCGGAAGGTGACGCCGCTGGGGATGGGGGGGCCGAAGGGCGGGACGTCTTTGGATCTGGTGACGGCCACGCTTAGAGAGGATGGAGAGAGGAAACAGGGTCACTCAGCGTCGATAGAATCATGGAATTATTTGGGTTGGAAAAGATTTTTAAAGATCATCCAGTCCAACCGTAAATTGACGCTGCCAAGGCCACCACCACGCCACGTCCCACCACCACGCCACGTCCCACCACCACGCCACGTCCCAAAACACCACGTCTACACGTCTTTTAAATCCCTCCAGGGACGGTGACTCCACCACTTCCCTGGGCAGCCCGTTCCAATGCTTGACGACCCTTTTGGGGTGAAGGAATTGTTCTTAATATCCAATCTAAACCTCCCCTGGCACAGTTCCCTCAGCCGCTCCTCACAGGATTTGTTCTCCAGAGCCTTCACCAGCTTCGTTGCTCTTCTTCGGCTGCGTTCCAGCACCCCTTTCCATTCCCTATTCCCCTTTCCATTTCCCTATTCCCCTTTCCATTCCCCATTCCCCTCTCCCTATTCCCTACTCCTCTTCCCATTTCCCTATTCTCCTTCCCATTTCCCTATTCCCCTTCTCATTTCCCTATTCCCTATTCTCCTTTCCATTCCCTATTCCCCTTCCCATTCCCCATTCCCCTTTCCTATATCTATTCCATTTCCATTCCCCCTCTGCTCCCCATTCCCCAGCCCCGGGGATCCCCACCTCCGCCCGGCCGCCCAGAGGATTTCCCTCCCTTCTCTCCCACTCCGGCCGCTCCACAGGCACCACGGGAGAACCCTCCCTCCCACCCCCCGCCTGCAGCCGCACCCCGAATCCGGAGCCCCTCGGAGCCGGTTCGGCTGCAGCGGGAGGGGGACTCACCTATAACAGACGTTGTCGGCGCAGGGGTTGTGGGCTCGGACGATGATGAAGACGTGCTGGAAGTGGGAACGGATGTTTTGGGGGGTGAAGGGCAGCGCTCCGGGCTCTTGGAAGATGATGGTGACGATGTCGTTCCCGATGTGCCTCTTCCTCAGCAGCTAAAAAACAATAACACGAGGGATGGCCGAGGCCTGGATGGACAGACAGTCCCCAAACCCTGCAGGAAGGGGACGGGGGGAGCCCCAAATCCGCAGTGCCCCCCCCGGGGTAGAGGGTTACCTGCTGCCGGTTGTTGGGGGTGTAGGGGAGCATGGTGGAGACGTGGAACATGATTTCGTAGTCCTGGTAGGTGGTGTAGAGGGAGTGGGTGCCCGTAGAATCGGCTGCAGGGGGGAGAGGGGGTGAGGCAGGCGGTCAGGAAGGTGGGGGTCCCCCTGCGTCCCCCCCATAACGCCAGCGTGACCCCGCGTCACTCACTCTTGGTGTCCAGCTGGGCCGCGTACTTGCTGAAGGCTTTCAGGCAAACCTTCTCCCCGAGGAGGGAGAGGAATTCCTCGAAGGGGGGTCCCGCTTCCTCGTTGTTGTACATCTCCTCCTCCGAGCTCTGCCCGGCTTTGCAGTAGAGAATTCCCACCTTGTGCCTCCGGCAGAGCTGCGGGGATGGGGTGGGGGGGTCAGCTACGGCCCCCCACAAGCAGTCGAGGGATTTTTTTCCCCCCCTCCGTGATCCCCGCTCACCCCTTGCTCGTCCAGCTTGAGGAGCTGCTCGGTGACTTTGGGCGTGCTGAGGGCCAGGCGCAGGCAGTGGATGTTGAGCTCCGGAATGACGTATTCCAGGGCGTCCTTCAGCGGGAGCCCCCGAACCGTCCCGTGCTTGGTGGCGGTGGGGGTGGCATCCTCCAGGATGGAGCCGCGCAGGGTGACGAGCTGGGATAAAAACAAAAGGGGGGGGGGGAGAGGAACGGTGAAGCACATTTTTCCATTCCCGTTCCCGCTTTCCGAACTGGTTTTTATCCCGCCTCCATGTCAACGTACCTCGCTGGTCCGGAAGATGATCCTGTACTGGTACTGGGGGCCGTGGTCCTTGTGGTCTTCCAGCTTTTCCCGTTTGATGCTGACGGCCACCGGGCCCAGCTTCTCGTCCACTCCGAAGTAGTTAGAGTGCTCTGTCGAGAAAAACAGGGATGGAGGAGGCGGGGGGACATGGAGGAGGCGGGGGGGGGACACCGTGCCCTTTCCCACCAGCCCAGCCCCATAACGGGGAGGGGGATGGAGCTGGGGGTACCCCGGTGATGCTCCAACCCTCCCCTGCTTCAGAGAAAGGATTTGGGGGGGGCTTTAAGAACAGGCTGTGCCCCCCACCCCCCCACTGAGCACCTCTACGTCAGCCACGAGGGTCCCTCACAGCATCAGCATCCCCCGCAGCAACGGGGACCCCCCCAAAATAGCCCCGGAGCCCCCACCTTTGCCGTGGAAATGGTCCCGGTAATAGCGAGCGCCGAGGTCGACGTGCTCGACGCTGTAGTGCTTGAGCCGGTTGGGATTCCTCTGCAGCTCCTTAGGGACCTCCAGCACCGAGACGCCGGCGTTGGTGGGACGTACGTCGAGGGTGGGCTCCGGGAAACCCCCCTCGACCGTCGGAACCCCCGGAGAACCCGCCGAGGCTTTGGAGAAGCTGACATTTCGCTCACCGCCGCCGCCGATCTCGTTACGGAAATGAGGGCAGCTGAGGAGAAGCTCGTTGCTGGTGTTATCCCCCACATCGTGCTCCAAATTCTCCTTACAGTTAAGATCCTCGGTGCTGGCAAACACCGGATCCGATCCTCCCAAACCGCCGGCGCGAACGGTAGCGGCCGAAGCTGCCGAGGCGCCCGTGGTGGTGTTGCGTCGTTGGGCTACCACGGCTCGGTTGACGGCTACGGCGTTGAGGTCGAAGAGCATGCTCTGCACGTCGTAGTGGGCGAAGCTCTTCTGGCACACCCAGGCCTTGCCCGGCTCCGGCGCCCGCGGTTCCTCCGGCTCCTTCCCCAACTCTCCCTCGTTTCGGCCGCTCCGGAGCTTTTTGAAGATGGATTCGCTGCCGGCATCGCCTTTGGGACACCTCCTGCGGGATTTCTCCTTGGATTGCGCCGACAGCTCGTCCCGGGGCCCGTTCCTACTTTCCGCTTTGATGCCGGGATACGATCCCGGAGGAAAACCGGCTTCCCCGAGGCGCTCAGGTGTCACGGCTCGCCGATCCGGCTTCTTGGTCCGAAATTCATTGAGCATATCGAAAAAACTCTGCTCCGAGATGCCCTGCACGTCGATGGAGGAGGTGCTGCCGTACTCGCGGAAAAGCCCGGTGCCCCCTCCCAGCTTGGTCCCCCGCGGTTCCGCCGGCTCCTCCGGATCGCACTCGCTTAACGTCACCTCGCTGCTGCTCCGGTGCCGCAGCGGTGCCAAGCCCCTCGCCGGGGAACGGGGCCAGCCCTCCTGAAATTCCACGTCCTTGGATCGCCGCCGCGCCAGGCGGTGAAGGGCTTTGAAGCCCGAAACGCCGGTGAGGGGCTGCTGCCCGCCGGTAAAACCCCGGCAGCAAGCGGCATCCCGGCTGCCCGCCGGCTCCCGGCACGGGCTGGCGCCGGCGGGAGGGTCCTTGACGGCGTCTCTCTTGGGGGGCCAGTCGGCAATGCGGGCGCGCACCCCCATTTTGGGCACGGCGGGCGTGGCGGGGGCCAGACGAGGGGCTTCGCCCCCTGCCGTCGGCACGCTGCCATTTTGCGCCCAAAAAGCCGGCGGGCAACCCTCGGCATCGCCGCCGTCGTGCCGCGGGGGGCGGTGGGAGCTCATGGTCCGGCGACGGAGCCAAGCCGAGGCAGGGGGACGCGGCCGTTCATTGCCGCCGTCGCGCCGGGACGGACTCGATCGCCGCCGTTCGGCTACCGGCGAGCGAAACCCCGCGACTCCCGGCTTCGCCGCGCTGCTGTCGCATGGTTCTCCTGGGCGTCGGTGCTCGGTGCTCGCGCCGGGCGCTGCCACGTCTCCCGGGCCGTCCTGCAGCGGGGGGAAGAGCAGAGGGTTAGCGTGGCAAGCGGGAACGCCGCAGGATTATTTTGGGGGGCGGGGGAAGCTGATGGGGGGGCTTTGCCGGAACAGGGCTGGTTTAGCGTCGAATCAGGGGCTGGGTTGGGTGGGAAGGGACCGTTAAAGGTCTTCAACTAGAGGAGGTGGCTCAGAGCCGCGTCCAACCCGACCTTGAACCCTTCCAGGGATCCACCACCTCTCTGGGCAACGCGGTCCAGCGGCTCACCACCCTCGGCGTAACAAATTTCTTCCTTAGATCTAGGCTGAATCTTCCCTCTTTTCCCTCAAAACCGTTCCCCCTTCTCCTATCGCAACAGGCCCTGCTAAAAAGTCCGTCCCCATGAGCATCGGAAGGCCACCACGAGGTCTCCCCAGAGCCTTCTCCAGCCCCACTCTCCCAGCCTGTCCTCGCAGCAGTGTTCCAGCCCTCCGATCATCTCCGTAGGCCTCCTCCGGACCCGCTCCAACAGATCCATGTTTCTTCTTTGTCCTGAGGACGGGGTGCTCCAAGTGGGATCTCATGAGGTTCACGTGGACCTACTTCTCCAGGTCCCTCTGGATGGCATCTCGTCCCTCAGGCACCATCAGCTTGGTGTCATCTTCCCTCGCCCACTGCTGTAGTCACTCCGTCACAGAAGGTCGCTCAGGCAAGACTTGCCCCGGGTGAAGCCATCACGTCCCGAATCACCTCCCCGTCCTCCAGAGCTTCGAGGAGGATCTTCTCACGATCTTCCCAGGCACAGAGGTCAGGCTGACAGGGCGGTAGTTCCACCCTTCTTAAAAACGGGTGTGATGTTTCTCCGTTCACCAGTCTCCGGGGATTTCACCTGACTGCCATCTCTCTCACGGAAGAACGGCAGCTCCATCAGCCAGTTCCCTCAGGACTCTGGGATGCATCTCCTCGGGTCCCATGGACTTAGAGTAGACTATCTCAGCTGGAAGGGACCTACACGATCATCTCATCCAACCACCTGACCAATTCGGGGCTGACCAAGAGTTAAAGCACATTGTTAAGGGCATTGTCCGATGCGCCGATCTATCCAGAGCCCTCTGCAAGGCCTCTTGTCCCTCAAGAGAGTCAACAGCACCTCCCAGTTGGGTATCACCAGCAAACTTGCTGATGGTGCCTTCAACTCCCGCATCCAGATCGTTGATCAATGGATTGAACCCTGAGGAGCATCGCTGGTGACCGCTCGCCAGCCAGATGTAGCCCCAGATGTCCGTTGAGGTTCCTCAGGCGGTCTTGAAATACGTAGACTTCTATCTGTTGAGGTTCCTCAGGCGGTCTTGAAATACGTAGACTTCTATCTGTTGAGGTTCCTCAGCTGGTCTTGAAATACGAGGACTTGTATCTGTTGAGGTTCCTCAGGCGGTCTTGAAATACGAGGACTTGTATGTGCTGAGGTTCCTCAGGTGGTCTTGAAATACGTAGACTTCTATCCGCTGAGGTTCCTCAGGTGGTCTTGAAATACAAGGACTTCTATCTGTTGAGGTTCCTCAGGTGGTCTTGAACCTGATCTTCTCCTGCGATGGGAGGGTTTTTGCTCCTCGAGGTCTGTCTGCTCGAGAGGTGCGGGAAGAGAGAATGCCAAAAAAAGCTCTTGAGTCCCTCAGCCTCCTCCTGGTCCGTTGTTCCTAGTTTGCCAGCTCTGCTTTGGTTTCTCCGCCGGGATCTTGCGAAGCCGGAGCCCCAAGGCAGCTCACCCCCGGTGGGTTGGGGACGGACAGACAGACGGACAAGCATTAATCCGTCTGCATTTGGCATTAACCTGTCCCGGCACGGCAGCCGAGCCTCCTCTCCCGTCCGGCGCTCGCCTAATCCCCGCTAATTACACCGCAAGCCAGCTAAGATCGCATCTGTTGGGAGGGGATGTTAAATCAATACCTGAAAGCCTTAATTAAATGCAGCCTAACGAGCAGGCAGCAGGTACGAAGGCAAATCTTTGCCGAGGAGCATCCCCGGCTGGCCATGCCGACAATAATTCCACTCCATCCCGCGGGAAGGAGCTTGACCAGCCCTTGGATAAAGTGGGGTCGTGAGATGGGGGCCCCCCAGTTGGGGTTTGATGGCTTTTTGGGGTATAACGCCCAGTTTTGGGGCCCCGGCATCAACCTCCCCTGCCCCGGCTCCTCCGAGGTTAAATATACATTTGCAAAACACACACGCTTCCCTCTGTTCGGAAAAAAAAACCCCGAAAAAACTCTTTTGCCAAAGAAAACTCCTCTTCCCACAGCGGTGCCCCCAAAACCCCCTTTTATTCACTGAATCCGGGGAGGAACAACTCAAAATAAGCTAAAATTCTCACCCTAAAAAATCGAGGGAAACTCTATCCCTTGCCAGGCAGGAGTGGGGCGGGAAGAGGAAGAGGAGGATGATGCTTTTCCAATTCCTCCTCAACCCATCCCAGATCCGGAGCCGGTCAAGCAAAACAAATCTTTGGAACTGATTTCTAAATCCCTGAGTTATCTGGAAATTTGCAGATTTTGAATTAATCTTGCAAACCGTCGGCGTTTCCCCCTCAAACCGCAGCATCACCCACCATCATCACCCCTCCGGGCTGAAAACAGATATCAGCTAGTAATAAATCCCGTCTTTCTGCCCCAAAATCGGCACCCGACGTTCCTCCGGCGATGAACCCCTCACCCAGGCTGCGAATCAACGGGTGATTAATTAAATCCATCTGCATCCCGCTCCGAGCTACGGAGCATCGCGCCTGCTAGGAGAGAGACCCTCTCCTTCCTTCTGCGAGCCTCCAAATCATCCGAGTTTGGATTAAAATACAGCAGAAAGGTGAGGAATGACCAGATTTAGGGATTTAAACCAAAACGGAGCCTAACGCGGTTCCAGGACACCCCGAGATGCCGCGACACCCCAAATTGGGCGGCAGCTCTTTTATTCCTAGAAAAAAAAAACCCCAAACTCCCCCCGTTTTAATCCCCCTCTTGAAATAATCTCGCTTAATCTCTTGCCAACAGCCATGGAGATGAAGAGGGAAGATGAAGATGAAGCGCCGGGGGCTCCTGTACCCACGAGGATACAGGAATCCCGGGATGCTCTTCCCAAAAAAGGGATGCAGGAGCGTAAAGCCGCTGCCGGGGACGAGAGGTCCCCCCTTCCCGCCATCCTGTGGCCCCAAGTCAGGAGATTTGGGGGGGCTTTTCCTTTCCTCGGGCGCTGCATGAGCCCGCCGAACCCGCTCCGAAAAAAATACCTCACGTCCCGGTTCTTTACGGCTTCGGAGCTACTTTTTAGGGGAAAAAAAGAGCGGTTTAGCATCTCAGGAGGTTTTTCGCGGCGTATATTCCCCGTTTATTCCTGCGGCAGCCCCGTATTTTGGGGAGATCCCCCCTGGCTTCTCCCCAGGACCTCCCCCAGATCGGCATTTCCAGCATCCGCTATCAAATTTCCGTATTAATGACGTCGTTATCCGCCAAGCCGGGCTCGTGCTCCGGCAGGAATCAATCCATGAGGGAATCCCGCCCTATTTTTTAGCATAAAATATGGAAAGAGCCCCCCGCACCGGCACCCTTCTCCCCCCACGAAACCTCAACACCCCGAGGGAAAGCGGAACGAACCTGAAAGATTAATTGCAGGGCGTTAATTTTTTATTTTAGCTGCGCTGGGGGAAATCTGGCGGCACCAACGCCGGCGGCACCGTGCCGGGTTTGCCGGCACCGGGCAGAGCCGGGTCCCCGAATCCCTTTCAGGGACCCCAGCGCAGGGATAAGGGAAGGCCCGGGAGCTTTGTTGTGCCCCACAGACATAATTTGGGGTAATAAATGGGGGGAAAAGGCTTAAACAGCCCCCCCGGATCAATCCCGCTCCCAGCGGAACCCAAAATTGGGATTTTTGAGCCCAATCCTGCTGCTCCAGAGCCGCAGCTGGAATTTGCACAAGACCCAGCCCTTCCCAGCTAACGAGAAGGGGGGGAAGGGAGAGAGGTTTTAATTATTAACCACAGGCTTTTGATAAATTAAGCGACGGTTTTTAACTCTTTCTTAGCCGAGACGCCTTCATGAGCCCGAGGAGAAAGTCCGACCCTGCCTATTTCTGATTAAAGAAAAATAAAGGTTTCATGACCCGCGTGGTCCTTTCTACCTCTTGGTTGACCCCAAACGAGATCAAAATCACCCCAAAATTCGCCGCCGGCTCCTTCTCCGCTCCTTGGCACAGGTTTGCTGCCGAGGTGTACATCTCGCAACGCTTCCCAGGGGAAAAAAAACTCCCGGGACTTTTTTGGGATGAAACAGCCCCCAAAAGACGCCCCGGGAGCCCCCCCAGGATTGGAGGGGGCTTTCCCAACGCCCGTCCCGAGCCAAACCCAGCTCCAGGTATGAGCCAAAACTAAAACCAACCGATGGCCAAGGCGGAGAAGAAATTAGTAAAGCAATTAAGCGAAGAGGTTGGCAACTTTATGCTTAATTAGGGGGTGATTAAAGCCAAATAATCCCCATTACCGGGCAATGAGTACGTCATTAATTTTCTCAGCGCAAAAAGGAAAAGGGAAAAGGGGATAAAACCCGAGTCGGGACCTCGTCGATCCATCTCCCCACGCTTTATCTGATGGAGACAGCTTAATTAACGCTAATCAAATGAAAGGCTCTTTCAGCACAGCCATAAAGACGGACAAATTTCTACTTGCCTGGGCTCCGGGGACGTGCCAACACGGAGATCTCGGATATCTCGCTCCGGGATGGCAGCGCCCAAGGATGGAGTTGGCTAAAACATCAGGATATTTCAAAAAAATTATTGTCCGGAGCGAAGGAGCTCGTTAGACGCAGCCCCGCCCCATGAAATCCCCCCGGATTTGGCCCCTTCGCTGGGTTAAATCTATTTTTTTTTTTTTTTTAATGCTACAGCTCGCTGTAAAAACACGTCGGGCGAGCTGTAATCCTCGCCCGGAGGGGACGACGGTTTCTGGCCGGCTCGGCGTCCGACTGTTGGAACAGCCCGTGATGAAGAGGAGGGGCGCGAAGCTCCTTACCGGGGTGGGAAGAGGGGGCTCCTACAGCGCTCCCGACGTTCCCTGGATCCAAATTTGAGGAGGAATTCTGGATTAAAAGGCAAAAAAAAAATCAAGAAAGAAACTGTTTAAAGTTTCGCCTAGGGAAGGGGTGGGCTCACGTGGGCGCGATCGACCTGTGTGACTTCCCGAATCACGGAACGCCGTTAAAAAAAAAAAAAACGGGGTCAACACCTCGAGGGCCTCAACTGTCGCCCCGATATTGGGATTCCCGAGGGATTCGGGATTTCTGCTCCCCAAAAAAAGCTCCGAGGAGCTTAAAAACCAGAAGGAAAAGGAACGAAGAGGTGATTTGGAAGGGGTAAGGAGACAGGAACGGCGATTGCGCTGCTGCGAGAGGTTCGAAATGAGAATCTAAACTGCTAAAAAATGCCCAAAACCCCATAAATAAACCCCCAAAACCACCTCCAAAAACAAAGCCGACCAGATAAAGCAGCAGGCAAAGCGAGTGGAGCGGCAAGCACCGACCTGCCGAAGCCAGGCGGGGAAGCGCAGCCAAATCCACGCCGGGCTTGTGGCCGCCCCCCCTTTCAAAAAAAAAAAAAACAACAACTAAAAGTCCATCTTTTTCCCCAAAAAAAGCCAAGAAGCACCGGAGCTGGCGAGCGGAGAGTAACGGTGGCCTCGTTAGCGGCCCAAAATGAAGGCAAATTGGCAAAATCGATGAAGAGGGAGCAGGCAAAGGCGGGGACCGCCCCCCCCCCCCGATTCCTAAATACACCGAAAAGGCCCCTCGTGAGGACGCGGGTCTCGAGGGAAGCCCGTCAGCATAGCCTCATTAGCAGCGCCTCGTTAGCCGACAGCCCCGACTCGCAAATAGGTCAGGACGAGGCAAGTTTGACGACGGGGATTTAATTAAAAAGAAAATAAAAATACGCCTTCGATAACCCGCGGGAAGGTTTCGCAGCAGCTTTTTTTTTTCTTTTTTAATTTTTTCTTTTTTTTTTTGAGGGGATCGAAAATTGGGAACGGGTACGGGGGCTGCAGCGCCGAAAGCATGGCCTGGAAATTTGGGGTGCCCCCCCCTTCCCCTTCAAAATGCTGCCCCAGGCTCATTTACATAATATCCCCATCGTTTCCCTGCGTTTAATTGCTCAGCGGGAGGAGGCTTCGCAACGCTCGGGGAGGGGTTTTATTTTTTTTTTATTATTATTATTTCCCCGACGGAGCCGGGCAAAGACGAAGCTCCTGCCGACGTGGCACCTGCACAGGTTCCCCCCCCGCCCTCCCCAGGCCAAAAATCTTGCAAAATAAACCCATTTTTATGCTAAATGAGGAAAAATCAAGCCCACCTTTCGGGATCTGCATGTGTGTGTCGTCCCCCCCCACTCCAGCCCAAACAAATCCTGTTTATACTGGGGACAAAGGGAATAATTCCGCGGCGGCTCAGACAAACCCCGGCTGTTTTTTTTTTTGCGGTGGGGGGCTCTGGGTTTTTGAGGGTTTTTCTGGTTGTTTCCCCTCCCAGCAATTCCCTTTAAAAAAAATATTTCCACCGCTCTGAAAGCGGAACATTTCTTTAAAGGGGGAATTTAGGAATTTAATTATCTGTTAACAGCCACCAAGTCCCGGTAGGAAACACAGTGGGCCCCCCCCCCCAAAAATTACAACCACCGCAGTCCCCCCTTTGCTGCTGCCAGCATTTCACAGCCAAACCAAACCTGCGGCGTACCCAAAACCTCACGGTTTCACCTCAAAAAGAGGCGGGCTCCAAGCTCCCCACGCTGATTTGCTCCCCGTGGGGAGGGGGTGTGTGTCTTTGAGCCCCCCCCTCAGTTTCTCGAGCCCTGTTGCGCCCCAAAAACCTCTGGTTTGCCCCCCCCCCTTCCGCGATCTGTTTTTAAAGGAGCTACCTGCCGAGAGCGACGATGCCGCAGCCCTTTTTATTACGAGCTCCCCGTCGAGCGCTGAAGGAGGAAAAAAAATAATATCAGTAAACGGGAGGGAAGTTGGGGAACAGCTTAACGAGGGGGCGGGGGGGTCGTTAAAGCCTTTGCACCACGGGGTTCCCCCCCCCCCCTCCCCAGCTGATATCAGCACTGGGGGGGTTGTGTGTTTTATTGAAAATTAGTCAAAAAAAAAAAAAGGAAAATCTCAACACGAACCCGCACGTTCCCCAGGGGATTGTGTGTGTGTGTGTCCCCCAGCCTGAATTAGGTCAGGTTGTGGTGTAGGGGCGGGGTGGGAGGCCATAACGGGGTGCCCCCCCCCATTATCTGCTCCCCAAAAGAGTCAGGGATTTGACTGCTGGAGGGGGGGTGACCCCCCCCCCCATTGCCCCCCACCACAGGGCACAGAAACTGTCCCTCCCCCCCCCAAAAGGGGCTGCTGGCAGAGGGGAAGGCAGCCCCTTCCCCAGCTCATCCCTCAGGGCCCCCTCTAAGTCCCCATCTTTGCCCCCCTCCCCGCAAGGGGCGAGAGGCCTCGATAGGTCCCCGAAGTGCACCAGCCCCCACCCCCCCCAAACACGCTTCCCAACCTCCACGAAGGCCCAGGCCTCTCCCACCCGCCCCCCACGAAGCCCCAGGGCCCCCCCAAAGTCCCCCCTCCCCCCGAAGGCCCAGACCTCTCCCACCCCACCTCACGAAGCCCCAAGACACCCCACCCCCCCCGCCCGGAGGCCCAGCCCTCTCTCACCCTCCTCGAAGCCCCAGGCCTCTCCCAGCCCCCCCCCTTACGAAGCCCCCCGCCCCGAAGCCCCAGGCCTCTCCCAGCCCGCCCCCCCCGAAGCCCCAGGGCCCCCACCCTGCGCGGGGGCCGCTGGGAGTTGTAGTTCCTCGCCCCCCCCACCCCCCCCCACCAGGCCCCAGGCGGTACCCGAGGACTACAACTCCCGGCAGCGTCTGCCACCGCCCGCGGGGAGAAGGAAGCGGGGAGCCGGAGGCTGCCGGGGACCCTCCCGCCTGCCCTCCAGGCCCAAAGCCAGGCCCAGGCCGAGGCCCAGGCCCGGGCCCGCCCTGACAGGAGCGCGGCGGCGGCAGCGCCCCGTCCCCCGTCCGTCTCCCCCGAGACTCCGGGGGAGACTGAGGCGGCGCGTGGAGGAAGGGGGGGGGTCTCTCACCCGGCGGCGCGAGGGCACGGGCCAATCGGGGGGCGGCGAGCGGCGCGAGGGCAGCCTGCAGCCGGCGCGCGCGGCGACTGAGGGAGGGAGGGAGGGGAGCGCACGCCGCGGGGGCGGAGCCTTGAGGGCGGGGCGGGGCCGTCCTCCCCGCCGCCAGGGGGCGCTGTTGCCCGGCTAGGCGGGGGGGGGGGGAGTCTTAAAGGGGCAGGTGCCCCTTTTGCAGTGAGAGGCGGGGGGAGGCCCGGGGGCACCCCCAAAGTGGGGACCCCCCCGCACGGGGACCCCTCATTTACATACCGCCACCAATCAGCGGGGTTTGGAGCGCGGCGCGCAGCCAATCAGGAAGCGGCATCCCGCCCCCCCGTCGCCCGCCCTAAGCCACGCCCCGGCGGTTCGTCAGGGCGGGGCCGGCAGCCGCTCGGCCAATCGGCGGGGCGGGTGGGGAAGGTTATTTACATACGGGATGGGAGGGGTATGGCCACGGCCGGGGGTGGGGGAGGCCCCGCCCGCGCTCGCGTCTGATTGGTCGCGACGCGGACGGCTCATTTGCATACAGGGCGCGGACGGCTCATTTGCATACAGGGCGCTTTCCCGCGGGAAGGGGCGGGCGGCGGGTGCGATGAGTGCGCGGGGGCTCAGCCGGGCCGGCCCCATGGGTCCCCCCCCCACGGCCCCACACCCCCTTCCCAGCTCCATAGGACCCCGCCCAGCCCTATAGGAGCCCCCCCAGCCCTATAGGACCTCCCTCAGCCTTATAGGACCTCCCCCAGCCCTATAGGAGCCCCCCCAGCCCCATAGGACCCCCCCAGCCCCCCAAAAGTCCCCCCCCCCCCATGTCCCCAGCGACCCCCACCCAATCCAACCAGGATCCCGGGATCCCCCTCCCCGGATCATCCCCCCCCCCCCCCGCCCCAAATCACACCGGGCCAGGATGCGCCCCCCAACTCTGGCCCCCCCCTTAATTAAGCCGGGGGGGGGGAGGGGCATTAATTAACCCTAATTAACCGCAGCTCAGCTACGGAAAAAAGCCGGATCCAAGGTGGGAAAAAGCTGGATTTTAATCTCCCGGGGGGGGGGTTGGGGGTGATTGGGGGGGATTGGGGGGGGACCCCGATCCTGAGGGATCCCGATCCCGAGAGATCCCGATCCCGAGGGATCCCCCTACTCCTTGGGATAATCCCGGGAGACGTAGACGCTTTTCCCGTCGTAGCGGGAGGTGCGGAGGCAGCGGAGGAGGAAGTGGCCGAGGTCGTGCTTGGAGATGACCCGGGAAGCTCCGCAGGCTCCCACCGTCACCGCGTAGTCCCCGGTCAGCGGCTGGTCGTCTGCGGGATACCGGGATACCGGGATACCGGGGGATACCGGGATACCGGGGGATACCGGGATAACAGGGGATACGGGGATACCGGGGGATACCGGGATATCGGGGGATACGGGGACATCGGGGGATACGGGGATACCGGGATATCGGGGGATACAGGGATACCGGGCGATACAGGGATATCGGGGATACCGGGGGATACGGGGATATCGGGGGATAACAGGATGCTGGGGGATAACGGGATATCGGGGGATACTGGGATAATGGGGGATACTGGGATATCGGGGGATACCGGGATAACAGGGGATACGGGGACATCGGGGGATACGGGGATACCAGGGGATACGGGGATAACGGGATATCGGGGGATACCGGGATATCAGGGGATATGGGGATTCTGGGATATCGGGGGATAACGGGGGATACTGGGATACCGGGATAACAGGGGATACGGGGACATCGGGGGATACGGGGATACCGGGGGATACGGGGATAACAGGATATCGGGGGATACCAGGATATCAGGGGATACGGGGATTCTGGGATATCGGGGGATAACGGGGGATACTGGGATACCGGGATACCAGGGGATACCAGGATAACGGGGGATACAGGGATACTGGGATAATGGGGGATACCTGGATAACAGGATAACAGGGGAGAGCGGGATACCAGGATAATGGGGGAGGCCAGGATAATGGGGGAGGCTGGGATAATGGGGAGACTGGGATAATGGGGAGGCCGGGATAATGCGGAGGCTGGGATCATGGGGGATGACAGGGGAGACTGGGATAACAGGAAGACCTGGATAATGGGAGCAACTGGGATAACAGGGATAGCGGGATAATGGGGAGACTGGGATAAGGGGGGGATACCCGGACAATGGGAGATATCCGGATAACGGGGAGACTGGGATAATGGGGAAACTGGGATAATGAAGGATAGCGGGATAATGGGGAGACCGGGATAATGGGGGAGACCAGGATGAAGTGGGATAAGGGGATAAAATGGGATTTGGGGATGTAATGGGATGGGGGGTAAAATGGGATACGGGGATAGAATGGGATACAGGGATAACATGGAATACAGGAATGAAATGGGATGAGGGATAAAGTGGGATCCGGGGGTAGAATGGGATTCGGGGATAAAATGGGATGAGGGATAGGGTGGGATATGGGGGTAAGGTCGGATATGGGAACAAAATGGGATACGGGGTAAAAATGGGATACAGCAATAAGGTGGGATCCGGGGGATGTAATGGGATCCGGGGATAAGGTGGGATACGGGGGTAGAATGGGATACTGGGATAGAATAGGATATTGGGATAGAATGGGATATTGGGATAGAATGGGATACTGGGATAGAATGGAATATTGGGATAAAACGGGATACTGGGGTAGAATGGGATACTGGGATAAAATGGGATACTGGGATAGAATGGGATACTGGGGTAGAACGGGATGGGGGATTAAAATGGGATAAAATCCCCCCCATTTTGGGGGGTGAGGGGGTTGATTTTTGGGGGGTGTATTTTTTGGGGGCGTAGTTTTGGGGTCCCCCCCCCCAACGTACCGGCAATGTGGGGGGGCATGACGTAAACGCAATCGAGCCCCGAATCCCGTAGGATCTGGTACATACGGATGTGATCCTCCGTCACCGGCACCAGGCGGGGGGGCACCTTCTGCAGGTCCCACAGCAGGAAAGCTGGGGGGGGGGGTGTGTCAGAGTAGGGGACCCCCATATTTTTTTGGGGGGGAGGGGGGGATTTTGGGGTACCCACCCGAGAGGCAGGCGACCACCTTGCGGACGCCGTGGGCTTTCATGGCCGTCACGATGTTCTTGGTGCCCTCGGACATCACCGTGGTGGGGCCTGGGGGCGGGAAAAGGGGGGGTTAGGGGGGGCCCCCCAAGTTTTAGGGGTGTTGGGGGGGAGTATGGGGCAGCCCTGCATGTTTTGGGGGGAAGTATGGAGGAGCCCTGCCAAGTTTTGGGGGTGTTGGGGGGGAGCCCCCCCAAGTTTTGGGGGTGTTGGGGGGGGTATGGGGGAGCCCCCCCAAGTTTTGGGGGTGTTGGGGGGGGTATGGGGTAGCCCCCCCAAGTTTTTTGGGGGGATATGGGGGAGCCCCCCCAAGTTTTGGGGGTGTTGGGGGGGTATGGGGCAGCCCCCCCAAGTTTTGGGGGGGATATCGGGGACCCCCCCCCAAGTTTTGGGGGTGTTAGTGGGGGTATAGGGCAGCTCTCCATGTTTTGGGGGGGGATATAGGGGAGCCCCCTGGGTATCGGGGTGTCAGGGTGCAGGTCCCCAGGGTGCTGGGGTCTTGGGGTGCAGGGGCTGTTGGGGTGCAGGTCCCCTGGGTGTCAGGGTGTTGGGGTGCAGGGGGTATCAGGGTGCAGCCCCCCAGATGTTGGGGTGCAGGGAGTGTTGGGGTGTTGGAGTGTGGGGGTGCAGGGGATGTCAGGGTGTGGGGGCATTGGGGTGTGGGGGCGTTGGGGTGCAGGGGGTGTTGGGGTGTTGGGGTGCAGGGGGTGGGGAGGTGTTGGGGTGTCAGGGTGTGGGGGTGCAGGGGTGTTGGGGTGCGGAGGGTGTTGGGGTGCGGGGGGGTGTCGGAGTGTGGGGGTGTTGGGGTGTCAGGGTGTGGGGGTGTTGGGGTGCGGGGGTGTTGGGGTGTCGGGGTGTGGGAGTGTTGGGGTGCAGGGGCGCAGGTGTTGGGGTGCAGGGGGTGTTGGGATGTGGGGGTGTAGGGGAGCAGGGGGTGCAGGGGCGCAGGTGTGGGGGTGTCGGAGTGTGGGGGTGCAGGGGCGCAGGTGTGGGGGTGCAGGTGTCGAGGTGTGGGGGTGCAGGGGGTGTGGGGGCGTGGGGGTGCGGGGGCGCAGGTGTGGGGGTGCAGGGGGTGTTGGGGTGTGGGGGTGCAGGGGGTGTCGGGGTGTGGGGGTGCAGGTGTGGGGGTGCGGGGGGTGTGGGGGTGCAGGGGGTGTCGGGGTGCGGGGGTGCAGAGGGTGTCGGGGTGTGGGGGTGCAGGGGGTGTTGGGGTGCAGGGGGTGTCGGGGTGCGGGGGTGCAGAGGGTGTCGGGGTGTGGGGGTGCAGGGGGTGTGGGGGTGCAGGGGGTGTCGGGGTGCGGGGGTGCAGAGGGTGTCGGGGTGTGGGGGTGCAGGGGGTGTTGGGGTGCGGGAGCACAGGTGTGGGGGTGCAGGGGGTGTGGGGGTGCGGGGGCGCAGGATTGGGGGTGCAGGTGTCGGGGTGTGGGGGTGCAGGGGGTGTCGGGGTGCGGGGGTGCAGGGGGTGTCGGGGTGTGGGGGTGCAGGTGTGGGGGTGCGGGGGCGCAGGTGTGGGGGTGCGGGGGGTGTTGGGGTGTTGGGGTGCGGGGGTGCCCGGCCCGTACCCAGCTCGTCCCGCGTCCCCAGCAGGATGACGACGGCGTCCTGGCCCCTGACGGCCTCCCCCACGGCCGCGGGGTCCCGCGCGTCCCCCAGCACCACGCGCGCCGGGCGGGGCCGCGCCGGCAGCCGGGCCCGATCCCGCACCAGCACCGTCACCGCGTACCCTGCGGGGGGCAGCGCCCCGCACCCCGTCACGCCGGATCGGGCCCCGGGGCCGCGTCGCCTCGCCCGGCAAGGGATGGCTCGGCATCCCCCTGCCTGCCCATAGGGGCTCTATACGGCCCATAGGGGCTCTATATGGCCCATACGGGCCCTGCCTGCCCCATAGGGGCTCTATATGGCCCATAGGGCCTCTGCCTGCCCTATATAGGCTCTATATGGCCATAGGGGCTCTGCCTGCCCTATATAGGCTCTATATGGCCCATACAGGCTCTGCCTGCCCCATAGGGGCTCTATATGGCCCATATGGACTCTGCCTGCCCCATAGGGGCTCTATATGGCCCATAGGGACTCTATATGCTGCATAGGGGCTCTGCCTGCCCCATAGGGGCTCTGCCTACCCCATATAGGCTCTATATGGCCCATAGGGCCTCTGCCTGCCCCATATTAGCTCTGTATGGCCCATAGGGGCTCTATATGGCCCATAGGGGCCCTGCCTGTCCCATAGGGGCTCTATATGCTCCATAGAGGCTCTGCCTGCCCCAGAGGGGCTCTATATGGCCCATAGGGCCTCTGCCTGCCCCATAGGGCCTCTGCCTGCCCCATATAGGCTCTATATGGCTCATATGGGCCCTACCTGCCCCAAAGGGGCTCTATATGGCCCATAGGGGCTCTGCCTTCCCCACAGAGGCTCTGTCTGCCCCACATAAGCTCTATATGGCCCATACAGGATCTGCCTGCCCCATAGGGGTTCTGTCTGCCCCACATAAGCTCTATATGCCCTATATAGGCTCTATATGGCCCATATAGACTCTGCTTGCCCCCACATTTGCCCCATATAGGCTCTATATGGCCCATACAGGCTCTGCCTGCCCCACATAGGCTCTGTCTGCCCTGAACGGGCTACGTGTGCCCCATATGGGCTCTGCCTGCTCCATATGGGCTCTATCAGGCCCATATGGGCTCTATCAGCCCCGCACAGGCTGCGTCCGCCCCAGATAAGCTCTATCTACCCCGAACACGCTGGGTCGGCCCCACGTAGGCTCTATATGGCCCCAACGGGCTGGGTCTGCCCCACATATAGGCTCTATATGGCCTGCATGGGTTGTATCTGCCCCCCAAATAGGTTCTATATGTTCCAATAGGCTCTATATGCCCTGGCTGGACTGTATGTGCCCCGGACAGGCTCCATCTGCCCCATATAGGCCCTATATCCCACTATAGGCTCCATCTGCCCCATATAGGCCCTATATCCCACTATAGGCTCTATCTGCCCTGGCTGTGCCCCCCGCACCACCCAGGGCCCCCCCGAACTCCCCCTGCCCCCCCCATAAGCTCAGGGACCCCCCCCAAACCCCAGGGTTCCCCCATAACTCCAGGGGATCCCCCCAAACCCCAGTGACCCCCCAATCCCCAAGGGACCCCCAGAACCCCAGAGGCTCCCCCAAAACCTCAGGGACCCCCAGAACCCCAGTGACCCCCACAACCCCCCCCCATAACCCCAGAGACCCCCAAAACTCCAGGACCCCCCAAACCCCCAGGGAACCCCCAAACCCCAGGTGACACCCCCAAACTCCAAGGAACCCCCCAAACACCCAGGACCCCCCAAACCCCAGGGGACCCCCAAACCCCAGGGAACCCCCCAAACCCTAGGGGACCCCTAAACCCCCAGGACCCCCCAAACCCCCATGACCCCCCAAACCCCAGGGGACCCCCCAAACCCCAGGGAACCCCCAAACCCCCAGAACCCCCCCAAAAGCCCAGGGGACCCCCCAAACCCCCAGGACCCCCCAAACCCCAGTGGACCCCCAAACCCCAGGGGACCCCCAAACCCTCAAACCCCCAGGGACCCCCCAAACCCCAGGGGACCCCCAAACCCCAGGGGACCCCCAAACCCCCAAACTCCCAGGGACCTCCCAAACCCCAGGGGACCCCCCAAACCCCCAGGGACCGCCCCAAACCCCCCTCCCATCCCCCGCCTCATCCCCCCCCGGGGGGTCCCTTCACCACCGCAGCCTTTTGGGGTGCAGTGGGGGGGTCCCCCCGGTTTCCCCCCCCCCCCTTACCCTCCTCCAGGGCCTGGGACAGCGTGGTCAGCCCGGTCCTGCCGGTGGCCCCGAAGATGACGATGTTCTTGCCGGTGGCCATGGCGGGGGGGGGGACACACACACCGGGAGCCGCTCGGTGCCACCACCCGCTACCGGGGCTTGGCCCCGCCCCCCGGGGTGGGTTACGCCCCCTCCCCGCCCCGCCCTCCCCCTCGGGGCCGGGCCAATCAGCGGAGCTGCCGAAACCGGCCGGTACCGGGGGTGGGGGGGCACCCCCCGGCCAGGCACCCCCAGTTTATACGGTCCCGGTCCATACGGTCCTGGTCGGTGCACCCCCGGTCTATACGGTACCGGTCCATATGGTCCCGGTCCGTGCACCCCCGGTCTATGCGGTACCTGTCCATATGGTCCCGGTCCGTGCACCCCCGGTCTATACGGTACCGGTCCATATGGTCCCGGTCCGTGCACCCCCGGTCTATACGGTACCGGTCCATATGGTCCCGGTCCGTGCACCCCCGGTCTATACGGTACCGGTCCATATGGTCCCGGTCCGTGCACCCCCGGTCTATACGGTACCGGTCCATATGGTCCTGGTCCGTGCACCCCCGGTCTATGCAGTACCGGTCCATATGGTCCTGGTCCGTGCACCCCCGGTCTATACGGTACCGGTCCATATGGTCCCGGTCCGTGCACCCCCGGTCTATGCGGTACCGGTCCATATGGTCCTGGTCCGTGCACGCCCGGTCTATGCGGTACCGGTCCATATGGTCCTGGTCCGTGCACCTCGGGCCGTGCACCCCCGATCTACACAATCCCGGTCCATATGGTCCTGGTCCGTGCACCCCCGGTCTATACGGTACCGGTCCATACGGTCCCTGTTTGCATGGTACCGGCTCGGGCACCCCCGGTGCATGTCCCCCCCGGTCCATACGGTCCCGGTCTATGCACCCCCGATCTATATGGTACCGGTCCATACGGTCCCGATCCGTGCACCCGCCGTTTGCACGGTCCCGATCCATGCAACCCCGGTGTGTAGGGTCCCGATCCGTGCATCCCGGTCCGTGCACGCCCGGTCTATACGGTACCGGTCCATACGGTCCCGACCCGTGCCCCACCGGTCCATGTCCCCCCGGTCCGTGCCCCCCCCCGGTCTATAGGGTCCCGGTCTATACGGTCCCGATCCGTGCATGCCGGTCCATGCATCCTGGTCCGTACCCCCCCGGTCTATACGGTACCGGTCCGTGCATCCCGGTCCGTGCCCCCCCCGGTCTATATGGTCCCGGTCCTATGCGATACTGATCCGTGCATCCCGGTCCGTGCATCCCGGTCCGTGCCCCCCCGCCCGGTTTGCGGGGGGGGGGGTGATGACACGGCTCCCCCGGTACTGGCGGGTGGGGTGGGGGGAGGTTCCCGGTGCGGCGGCGGGGCCGAGCCCGACGTCGTGCACGGCGGGGGGGGGCGGGGAGGGGGGGCGCGGCCCCGCCATTGGCTGCCGGGGCGGCGGCGGGGACGAGCGGCGGCGCGCTCCGGTGCGGGCCCGGGCGGTACCGGCAGCACCGGCAGCACCGGCAGCACCGGCAGCCGCCCCCCCCCGCACGGTGAGTTCCCCCCCCCCGCCTCCAGCATCATCATCCCCCCCGCTCCCCGGTCCCGGTGTACCGCGGGGCGGCGGCTCCGGTGCGGACGTGCCCACCGGTGCACCGGGAGCGGGAGGGGCTTCTCCATCGGTACCGGGGCGGGCCGCGGCTGGGAGAACCCCCCCCCGGGGTGGGGGAGGGGGTCCCCCGGTGCGGTTCCCCGGTCACCGGTGGGGTCCTTCAAGGTGACCGCCGGGAGGGGCCCGATCCTGCTCCTGCCGGAGGGGGCGGGGGAGGCTTGGGGGGGGCTGGGAGGGGGCTATAGGGGTGCTAGGGGGGGTGCTGGGGGTGCTGGGAGGGCTGTAAGGGTGCTGGGGGGGTCTCAGGGGGTGCTTGGGGGGGGCCTCGGGGTGCTTGGGGGAGTCTCAGGGGGTGCTGGAGGGGTCTCAGGGGATGCTTGGGGGGCTGTAGGGGTGCTGGGGGTGTCACAGGGGTGCTGGGGGGGCTGTAGGGGTGCTGGGGTGTGTGAGGGGGTGCGAGGGGGGCTGTAGGGGTGCTGGGGGTCGTAGGGGTGCTGGAGGGTGTGAGGGGGGTGCGGAGGGGCTGTAGGGGTGCTGGGGGTGTCACAGGGGTGCTGGGGGGGGTCTGAGGGGTCCTGGGGGAGCTGGGGGGTTCCGAGATGGTGCTGGGGGGTCGCCGGGGGGCTGAAGGGAAGCTGGGGGGGCTGTAGGGGGTGCTGGGAGACTGTAGGGGTGCTGGGGGGGTTGCAAGGGGTGCTGGGGGGCTGTAGGGGTGCTGGGTGGGTCTCAGGGGGTGCTGGGGGGACTATAGAGGTGCTTGGGGGGTCTCAGGGGGTGCTGGGGGGACTGTAGGGGTGCTGACGGGTTGCAGGGGTGCTGGGGGGGCTGTAGGGGTGCTTGGGTGGGTCTCAGGGGTGCTGGGGGGGCTGTAGGGGTGCTGGGGGGTTCTCAAGGGGTGCTGGGGGGGCCACATGGGGTGCTTGGGGGGCTTGTGGGGGTGCTGGGGGGTCTGGACCATCCTGGCCTGCAGACAACACCCAGGAGACTTCCAGGGATGCTCCAAGGAGAAGGTTGACCCCCCCCCCAGCACACGCGTGTGCAAGCACCCACACGCGTGTCCCCGTGTCCCCCCCCCCAGCCCGATGGCGGCGGTGGCGGCCGAGCTGGACAACATGGAGCAGCAGAACAACAACAGCCCCTGGGAGGGCCCCGACCCCCGCGGGTGGGACGACACCACGGCCACCGCCAAACTCTTCGAGTGTTCCCGCATCAAAGCCTTGGCCGGTAGGTCCAGCCCCACCACCCCGACACCTGGGTGGTCCCCCCCACCCCGGGCACCGCGGTTGAAGCCGTTCCTTCACCCGGTTAGATGAGAGGGACGCGGTGCAGAAGAAGACTTTCACCAAGTGGGTGAATTCCCACCTCGCCCGCGTCTCCTGTCGCATCGGGGATCTCTACGCCGACCTCCGCGATGGCTACGTCCTCACCCGGCTGCTGGAGGTGCTCTCCGGGGAGCAGCTGGTGAGAGCCGGGACCTCCCCGTCACCACCACCACCACCCAGGTCCCATCCACCCCCCAGCTGGGATGAGCTGGGACCTCCCCATCACCACCACCACCACCCAGGTCCCATCTAACACCAACTGGGATGAGCTAGGACCTCCCCGTCACCACCACCACCACCCAGGTCCCATCTACCACCAACTGGGATGAGCTGGGACCTCCCCGTCACCACCACCACCACCCAGGTCCCATCCACCACCCAGCTGGGATGAGCTGGGAGCTCCCCATCACCACCACCACCACCCAGGTCCCATCTACCACCAACTGGGATGAGCTGGGACCTCCCCGTCACCACCACCACCACCCAGGTCCCATCTACCACCAACTGGGATGAGCTGGGAGCTCCCCATCATCACCACCACCACCCAGGTCCCATCTACCACCCAGCTGGGATGAGCTGGGACCTCCCCATCACCACCACCACCACCCAGGTCCCATCTACCACCAACTGGGATGAGCTAGGACCTCCCCGTCACCACCACCACCACCCAGGTCCCATCCACGACCCGGTTGGGATGAGCTGGGAGCTCCCTGTTACCACCACCACCACCCAGGTCCCATTTACCACTCGGTTGGGTTGAGCTGGGAGCTCCCTCACCACCACCCAGGTCCCATCCACCTCCAGGTTGTGATGAGCTGGGTGGGAGGACCCTCTCCAAGGTGGGGGCGAGGTGGGGGTGATGGGTGCCAGTGTCTCCGGCAGCCCAAACCGACGCGGGGCCGGATGCGGATCCACTCGTTGGAGAACGTGGACAAGGCGTTGCAGTTCCTCAAGGAGCAACGGGTGCACCTGGAGAACGTGGGCTCCCACGACATCGTGGATGGCAACCACCGCCTCACCCTTGGCCTCATCTGGACCATCATCCTCCGCTTCCAGGTAGCGGGGCGGGGCCGTCCCCACCCCAGGGATGGTGTCCCCACCCCGGGGATGGTGTCCCCACCCCGGGACCCTGGGGTGCGTCAGTGCCCCTTGGCTTTCCCCAGATCCAGGTGATCAAAATCAAGACCGAAGACAACCGGGAGACGCGCTCGGCCAAGGATGCTCTGCTGCTCTGGTGCCAGATGAAGACGGCGGGGTGAGTGGTCACCCCCTCCTCGTGCCGTCCCAGTGCTGGCATGGACCCCCCCATGAACGGGGGATGGATCCAGCACCGTGTGACCCCCCCCACCCTTTCTCCATAGCTACCCCGAGGTGAACATCCAGAACTTCACCACCAGTTGGAGGGATGGGTTGGCCTTCAACGCTCTCATCCATAAGCACAGGTCCACCATGGGGGAGAGGTGGGGGGACCACCCAGATTCCTGGGTTCCCTCTGTGGGGTGGGGAGGCTCGAAGCGGCCGTGTCCCGCTTGCAGGCCGGACCTCATCGACTTCCACAAGCTGACCAAGTCCAACGCGACCTACAACCTTCAACAAGCCTTCAACACGGCCGAGCAGCAGCTGGGGCTCAGCAAGCTGCTGGACCCCGAGGGTAGGGATGGGACAGGATGGGGGGGGGGGTCTGTCCATCCATCCGTCCGTCCATGCGGAGTGGGGTGTCTCCACCCATCTTCACCTAATTGCTCCCGGCTTCGTTTTCCACCTCAAAGGATTTTTTTTGGGGGGGGGGCTGAAGGTTGAGGGGAGCAGCCCAGGGTTGGTGATGGGCTTTGTTGGACCAGGGTTGGTGGTCAGGGGGGACTTTGGGGGAGCCGGGGGGGCTGGGGGACCGACACTTCACCGCCCGTCAGACGTCAACATGGAGGACCCCGATGAGAAGTCCATCATCACCTACGTGGTGTCCTTCTACCACTACTTCTCCAAGATGAAGGCGTTGGCTGTGGAGGGGAAGCGCATCGGGAAGGTGGGTTTTGGTCCACGCCCTGTGGCTCCATGGGACCTCCCACCCTTTGCTCCATGGGACCTCCCACCCTTTGCTCCATGGGACGTCCCATCCCTGGCCCCATGGGGTGTCCCATGCTTTGATGTATGGGTTGTCCCATCCTTGGCTCCATGGGGATGTCCCATCCCTGGCTCCACAGGGTGCCCCACCCTTTGCTCCATGGGGCGCCCCATCCCCGGCTCCATGGGATGTCCCATCCTTTGGTCTATGGGTTGTCCCATCCTTTGCTCCATGGGGATGTCCCACCCCCAGCTCCACAGGGTGCCCCATCCCCAGCTCCATGGGGTGCCCCATCCCTGGCTCCATGGGATGTCCCATCCTTTGGTCTCTGGGTTGTCCCATCCTTTGCTCCATGGGGATGTCCCATCCCCGGCTCCACGGGGCGCCCCATCCCCGGCTCCACGGGGCGCCCCATCCCCAGCTCCACGGGGCGCCCCATCCCCAGCTCCACGGGGCACCCCATCCCCAGCTCCATGGGATGTCCAATCCTTTGCTCCACGGGGATGTCCCATCCCCGGCTCCATGGGATGTCCCATCCCTCCCATCCCTGGGCACCAGCAAGGGCAGAGCCATACTGGTCTCTAGAGGGGCTGGGACAAGCAGGTTGCACCTCAAGCCACGTATGGTTGCTCAACGGGGGTTCTGTGGGACGCAACCCTGAGCCGTGCAGGTGACCCACCCCTCTCCCACCAGGTTCTGGATCAAGCCATGGAGATTGAGGCCATCATCGAGCGGTACGAGGCGCTGGCGGCCGAGCTGCTGGCCTGGATCCAGCACACCATCACCATCATCAGCAACCAGAAGTTCGCCAACTCCCTGACCGGGGTGCAACAGCAGCTCCAAGCCTTCACCGCCTTCTGCACCCTGGAGAAACCCGTCAAGTGAGCCACCTCCTGGGGTGGGGGGTGGTGGTGGGGACAACCACGGGGGGAACCGTGGCCGTATCCTCACCTGGTGCTGCCACCCCGCAGGTTCCAGGAGAAGGGGAACCTGGAGGTCTTGCTCTTCACCATCCAGAGCAAGCTACGGGCCAACAACCGCAAACTCTACGTCCCCAGCGAGGGCAAGACCATCTCTGACATCAATAAGGTGCCGGTGGGATGGAGGTGACCTCACCTGGGGAACCCCGAGAGGGACCGGGGACCCCCTCGGTGAGCCCGGCGTCCCACCCCTCAGGCCTGGACCTGTCTGGAGAAGGCAGAACACGAGCGGGAGGTGTCGCTGCGCAACGAGTTGATCCGGCAGGAGAAGCTGGAGCTTCTGGCCCAACGTTTTGACCACAAGGCCGTCATGAGGGAGACGTGGCTGAACGAGAACCAACGCCTGGTCTCGCAGGTGGGGATGGGGTGGGGACCCCCACCCTGGGGCAGGACACCTGGGTCCTCTCCCTGCCTGGGGTAGAGGGTTTGAGGACCCCAACGCTTGGGTGGTGGGATCTCCTGGCTCCCTCGTTGATCGGGGAAGGGTCCACCCTGCCTGATGGCATCTCGCCCCTACCCCAGGACAACTTTGGCTACGACCTGCCGGCGGTGGAGGCCGCCATGAAGAAGCACGAGGCCATCGAGGCCGACATCTCCTCCTACCAAGAGCGCATCCAAGTGGTGGTGGAGCTGGCCCTGGAGATGGAGTCCGAGGGCTACTACGACACCAAGCGCATCAGCGCCCAGAAGGACAATATCCTTCGGCAGTGGGGGCTCTTGACCGAGCTGGTCCGCGCCCGCCGTGCCCGCCTCGAGCAGAACCTGGCCCTGCAGAAGATCTTCCAGGAGATGGTCTACATGATCGACTGGATGGAGGAGATGCAGGTAGAGCTGGGGACACGGCAGGTACCGGCTATCCCCACGAAGGATGGGGTGGCCAGCTCTGGACCTTGTGGTCTTCTTCCCCTTCCCCAGGTGCTACTGGTCTCCAAGGATTTGGGGAAACATCTTCTGGAGGTTGAGGATCTCCTGCAGAAGCATGGGCTGCTGGAGGCTGACATCTCCGCCCAGACCGAACGGGTGCAGGCGCTCAACGCCGCCGCGCTCAAGTTCTCAGAGCTGGAAGGTAACGTGGAGCACCGGGACGGGTACCCCGAAGACCGGGAGATGCTTGGTCTTGGGAGGAGTCAACCAAGATCTTCAGGGTGCTGTAGACCATCTCTGCTAAGATCTGGTTCTCTTACTCCAGGCTACCAACCCTGCGACCCCCAGATCATCTGCAACCGGGTCAACCACGTCCAGACGTGCCTGGAGGAACTGGGGGAGCTGGCGGGCAAGAGACGCAAGGAGCTGGAGGACTCCCGCCAGCTCTGGGCCTTCTTCCAGGAGGTGGAGGAGGCCGAAGCGTGGATCCGTGAGAAGGAGCAGATCCTGGCCGCCAAGACGTGCGGCCGGGACCTGAGCAGCGTCTTGACGTTGACCAACAAGCACAAGAGCATGTTGGGTGAGCTGGGGAGTCGACGGGCGCTGTTGCACCAGACTATGAAGAAAGGCGAGCAGATCTTGGCCAAGAAACGCTTCAGCCCCGGTGGGATCCAGGAGAAGATGCGGGAGGTTCGCCTCCGCTGGAAGAAACTGGAGGAGGTGACGGGGTTGCACCAACAGCGGTTGCAGGAGGCCCTCAACTTCTTCCAGTTCAGCGCCGAGACGGATGATTTGGTGGCCTGGTTGCAGGACACCTACCGCATCGTCTCCAGCGATGACTTTGGTCACGATGACTATTCCACCCAAGCTCTTCTACGGAAGCACCGGGCGGTGGTGGAAGAGGTGGAGAAGCACCGGGCTGCCGTGTTGGCCCTTCGGAAGCAGTTGGCTCTTCTGGCACCCGAACATCGTCAAGGGGTGGACGTGCAAATCCGGGTGGTGGAGGTGGAGCAGCTCTACGGGGAGGTGGCCGAGGTGGCCGTGCTGCGGCAGCAGTGGTTGCAGGACGCCTTGGCCGTCTACCGTATGTTCAGCGAGGTGCACGCCTGCGAGGTCTGGGTGGACGAGAAGGAACAGTGGTTGGAGAGGATGGTGGTGCCGGAGGAGCTGGATGAGGTTGAGGTGGTCCAGCATAGGTGTGTGGTGGGGTTGGGAATGGGACACCTGGGTCCTTTGCCCCATCGTGGATCCCAGCAGCTCACATTTCTTCCCCAGGTTTGAAAGCTTGGACCAGGAGATGAACAGCGTCATGGGACGGATCTTGGATGTCAACCAGGTGGTGCAACAGTTGGTGGACGGGGGCCACCCCAGCTCGGAGGAGGTCCGCTCCTGCCAGGACCACCTCAACAGCAGGTATTGGCACGGGGAGGGGGCCAAGCTGTGGGGCCAAGCCCATCCCAAGGGTCGGTTGATGCCCATGGTGGACCTCATCCTGCTTGGGGGGCTCCTGGATGGGGGGAACCATCTGTGGGGCTACTGGCAACACCCAACCCTGCAGTGCTGCCAGCCTGGTGGGACGTCCCTATGGGATCCAGCTCTCCAGTGCGATGGGACAAGCCCATCCCAAGGGTTGGTGGTGTCCAAGCTGGACCTCATCCTGCTTGGGGGGCTCCTGGATGGGGGGAACCATCTGTGGGGCTGCAGGCACCACCTGTGGTTCTCCCAGGCTGGTGGGACATCCCTATGGGATCCAGCTCTCCAGTGCGATGGGACAAGCCCATCCCAAAGGGTCGGCGATGGCCAAGCTGGACCCCATCCCGGTGACAGTGCCGGTGCAGGGTTCCATCTTGGTCTTGTTCCACCTCCATCCCCATCCCCAGGTGGAATCGGGTGGTGGAACTGGTGGAGCGCAAGAAGGGTCAACTCAGTTCCGTCCTGAAGATCCAAAACTACCTGCTGGAGTGCGGCGAGATGAAGGCGCAGGTGCGGGAGAAGAGAAAAGCCATCGAAGCCACCCAGTCCGGTGGCGGCGACCTGGGCGGCGTGTTGGCCTTACAACGTCGCCTCTCCACCATGGAGGCGGCTTTGGTGGTCTTGGAACCTCGGTTGGTGGAGCTTCAAAGAGAAGGTGAAGCCTTGGCTGCCTCCCACCCTGGAAGAGCCCTGGAGATCTTGCTGCCCTTCGAGCAGATCAGCGAAGAGTGGGAAGCCCTGAAACGGGCGCTGCAAGGTTGCGAAGATTCCTTGACCGTCGCTGGTCGCTTGCAACAATTCATCCAAGACTTGGACAACTTCTTGGGTTGGTTGGTGAAGACTCAAGCGGCCGTTGCTTCCGAGGAGATGCCGGATAACTTGACCGAAGCCGAAAGGTTGTTGAACCAACACGCGACCCTCAAGGAGGAGATCAACGGCTACGAGGAGGACTACGCCAAGATCCAGGCGGCCAGCGACCTGTTGGCCTTGGAGGAGACGGAGGTCCCCTACCTCTCGTTGCAGCAGTGGTTGCAGAAGCTGGACGCCGGTTGGGGCAAATTGTTGCAGAGCTGGGAGACGCGACGAGAAATGCTGGTGCAATCTCACGTCTTCCATCTTTTCCTTCGGGATGTCCAACAATGCGAAACCAGCCTCTACAACCAGGTAGAGACGGGTGGGAGAAGATCTCCGTTGACCTGATGGTTGAGTTGGAGGAGGATGGAGAAGAGAGAACCAAGGTTGGAGAGCCCGACACCAGCATCTCCTCCCGTCCTTCTCCAGGAGTCCACCTTGGTCCACGCCGAGCTCCCCGATACGGTGGAAGGGGTGAACAACGCCATCAAGAAACACAAGGACTTCACCACCACCATGGACCTCAACCTGCAGAAGATCCAACTGGCCCTACAAGCCGGCGAGAGCCTCCAACGTCAAGGCAACCTCTACAGCGACCGCGTGGCCGAGGCGATGGAGGGTCTCCGCACCAAGTAGGTGCCGGGAAGGCAACGCCTTGACCCCCCCCCCGCACCCCACCGGCACCCAGGACCCGCCCCCCCCGGGGACGATGATGGAGCTGGATCTGCTGGTGCATCCTCACCACGGCAAACCCCGTGCCTCAGTTTCCCCCTTGGGTTAATTTGCTTTGCAGGGGGGTGGGGGTGGGTTAATTAGGTGCTTCATTGGGGTGCTGGGAGGGGGGGGTGGGGGTGTCACCGGGTGGGCAGCGCTGAGCTGGGCCCCCCCCCCCCCCCCCCAAAACCGCAGGAGCCATCGCAACTACCAGCTGGCGCAGGAGTGGATGCAGCGGCTCAAGGACCACCTGGAGCTGCAGCGGTTCCTCCAGGACTGCCACGAGGTAGGACCCCGGCCCCCCACCCCACGTCCCCGTCCCCTGTCCCCAACCCCTGTCCCCCCCCCACCCCAAATTACCCACGGCTTTGAGTGGTGCTGGGATGGGTGCGGGCGCTTGGTGGGAGCGGGACCCCTGGGATGGGTGCTGCTGGTGTCACCCCACGCCGGTGTCCTCGGTGGGGTCCGGATCGTGTCACCCATGGTTTGGGTGGTGCTGGGATGGGTGCGGGCGCTTGGTGGGAGCAGGACCCCTGGGATGGGCGCTGCTGGTGTCACCCCACGCCGGTGTCCTCGGTGGGGTCCGGATCGTGTCACCCATGGCTTTGGGTGGTGCTGGGATGGGTGCGGGTGCTTGGTGGGAGCGGGACCCCTGGAATGGGTGCTGCTGGTGTCACCCCACGCCGGTGTCCTCGGTGGGGTCCAGATCGTGTCACCCATGGTTTGGGTGGTGCTGGGATGGGTGCGGGCGCTTGGTGGGAGCGGGACCTCTGGGATGGGCGCTGCTGGTGTCACCCCACGCTGGTGTCCTCGGTGGGGTCCGGATCGTGTCACCCATGGCTTTGGGTGGTCCCCAAGCCCCCCACCCCCCACCTTGAAGCCGGACCAGGGGGTCCCCCACCCCCCTATAGATGCTCCTCAGCATCTCAGGTGGCTTCGCCGCCGGCCGGGCCGGGAGCCGCCGGGGTCCGTCACCGGCGTCGTTACGGCGTCCGGGGGAGGTTTGGCCAGATCCGGTGATTTTTCTGGCGCAGCTACCGGGAGAGGCCGGATCAGGCCTCCGCGCTCCGCCCGGCATCTGCTGCAACGGCTCTGCGGCATCGCGCCAATGCCACCATCATCCTCCTCCTCCTCCTCCTCCTCAGCGCC
Source organism: Calonectris borealis (assembly GCF_964195595.1). Taxonomy (NCBI): domain Eukaryota; kingdom Metazoa; phylum Chordata; class Aves; order Procellariiformes; family Procellariidae; genus Calonectris; species Calonectris borealis. The sequence goes on along the minus strand of NC_134343.1, from coordinate 296,068 downwards.
CTAGAGGGGACCACAGGCCCCAAGCGCCCCCCCCCAACCCCCCCCAAAGGGGATCCCCTTGGGGGGGGGGGTTATAACCTCATCCTCCCCCCCCCCCCCCGCCATAGCTGGATGGTTGGATCCGGGAGAAGGTGCTGATGGCGGGGGACCCCTCCCGGGACCCCCCCCCCCGCCCCCCCAAACCATGGCTGAAGCACCAGGCGTTCATGGCCGAGCTGGCGCAGAATAAAGAGTGGCTGGAGAAGATCGAGAAGGTATTTGGGGGGGGGGGGGGGAGGGGAGGGGGGGGAGGGGGGGGATGGAGGGGGGTCGCGGGGGGGGGGGGGGATGAGCCTTAACTGCTTCCTCGCAGGGGGAGGGGAGGGGGTTTGGGGGTGACGTGGTGTTGGCATCCCCCCCCCCCCGCGTCGTTGCATCCCCCCCCCCCGCATCCCCCCCGCCGTTGCATCCTTCCCTGGCTGCACCCCCATTTCGTGGCACCCCCATTTCGTTGCACCCCCATTTCGTTGCACCCTCTCCTGGCTGCACCCCCATTTCATTGCCCCCCCCCCCCAGTTGCACTCTTCCCTGGCTGCACCCCCATTTCGTTGCACCCCCATTTCGTTGCACAACCCCCCCCCAGTTGCACCCTTGCCTGGCTGCACCCCCATTTCCTTGCACCTGTTCCTGGCTGCACCCCAATTTCTTTGCACCCCCCCCGTTGCATCCTTCCCTGGCTGCACCCCCATTTCGTTGCCCCCCCATTTCTTTGCACCCCCCCCATTGCATCCTTCCCTGGCTGCACCCCCATTTCGTTGCCCCCCCATTTCATTGCACCCTTTCCTGGCTGCACCCCCATTTTGTTGCCCCCCCGTTGCACCCACCCCTGGCTGTGCCCCAATTTCTTTGCACCCCCATTTCTTTGCACCCCCCCGTTGCTTCCTTCCCTAGCTGCACCCCCATTTCGTTGCACCCCCATTTTGTTGCACCCCCATTTCATTCCACTCTTTCCTGGCTGCACCCCCATTTCGTTGCCCCCCCACTGCACCCTCCCCTGGCTGCACCCCCATTTTGTTGCATCCCCTCCCCGTTTGATCCCCCCCCATCTGCATCTTCCCCAGCTGCACCCCCCTTTTGCTGCACCCCCGTTTTGTTGCACCCCCTTTTGCTGCACCCCCCCAGCTCCATCCCCCTTTTGCTGCACCCCCTTTTTCTGCATCCCCCCCCCAGCTGCACCCCACTTTCCCGGCACCCCCCTACTGCATCCCCTCACTGCATCCCTCCCCAGCTACACCCCGCTTTTGCTGCGCCCCCCCTTCCCTGCACCCCACTTTCTCTGTACCCACCTTTTGCTGCACCCCCCACTGCATCCCTTCCCAGCTGCACCCCCCTTTCTCTGCACCCCCTTTCTCGCTGCACTCCCCTTTTTTGCTGCACCCCCCCTTTCCCTGCACCCCCCCTTTCCCCGCACCCCCCCTTCCCCTGCACCCCGCTCTTGTTGCACCCCCTTTTTTGCTGCACCCCCTTCCCTGCCCCCCTTTCCCTGCCCCCCCTTCCCTGCACCCCACTTTCTCTGCGTCCACCTTTTGCTGCATCCCCCACTTCATCCCTCCCCAGCTGCACCCCCCCCGCACCCCCCTTTCTCTGCACCCTGCTCTTGCTGCGCCCCCTTTTTTGCTGCACCCCCTTTTGTGCTGCACCCCCCTTCCCTGCCCCCCCTTTCCCTGCCCCCCACTTTCTCTGCGCCCACCTTTTGCTGCACCCCCCCACTGCATCCCTCCCCAGCTGCACCCCCCCTTTCCCTACACCCCCCTTTCCCCCCACCCCCTTTCCCTACACCCCCCCCCCCCCGCCGCACCCCCTTTTTTCAGCCCCCCCCAACCCTGCGCCCCCTCCCTCCCCTAGGGGGCGCCCTCCAGGACACCTGGAGATCCACCCCCCCCATGGCCAACGGCCCCAACACCCCAACTCCTGGGGGGGGGGGGCACACACAACCCCCCCCTTGACCCCCCTTGACCCCCCTTGACCCCCCTTGACCCCCTCTTGACCCCCCTTGACCCCCCCCTTGACCCTTTGCCCCCTTCACCCCAGGAAGGTGAAGAACTTCTCCTCACCAAACCCGAATTAACCGGCGCCGTTCGGCGGCAACTGGAAGAGTTACGGCAATGTTGGGTAGAGTTGGAGAGCACCAGCCAAGCCAGGAGCCGGCGGTTGGCGGAAGCCGCCGCCGCCGAGCGGTTGGCGCGGAGCTACGCCGAGATGGAGGCGCGGTTGGGGAGGTTGGAGGAGCAGCTGGAGACGGTGGGGGCGGGAGCCGACCTGCTCAGCGTCAGCAGGCAGCTCAAGAGGCTGCAGGTGGGTTTTGGGGGGGGGACGTCGGGTGTTGGGGGGATGTCGGGTGTTGGGGGGACATTGGGTGTTGGGGGGATATTGGGTCTTGGGGGGACACCAGGTCTTGGGGGAACATGGGGTGTTGGGGGGGCACCAGGTCTTAAGGGGGCACTGGGTGTTGGGGGGACACCAGGTTATGGGGGGACACTGGGTCTTGGGGGAACATGGGGTCTTGGGGGGACATCAGGTCTTGGGGGGACGTCGGGTGTTGGGGGGACATCAAATGTTGGGGGGACACTGGGTCTTAAGGGGGCACCAGCTGTTGGGGGGACATCGGGTGTTGGGGGGACACTGGGTCTTGGGGGAACATGGGGTGTTGGGGGGGCACCGGGTCTTGGGGGAACATGGGGTGTTGGGGGGGCACCAGGTCTTAAGGGGGCACTGGGTGTTGGGGGGACGTTGGGTGTTGGGGGGACACCAGGTTATGGGGGGACACTGGGTCTTGGGGGAACATGGGGTCTTGGGGGGACAGCAGGTCTTGGGGGGATGTCGGGTGTTGGGGGGACATCAAATGTTGGGGGGGCACCAGGTCTTAAGGGGGCACCAGCTGTTGGGGGGACGTCGGGTGTTGGGGGGACACCAGGTTATGGGGGGACACTGGGTCTTGGGGGAACATGGGGTGTTGGGGGGGCACCAGGTCTTAAGGGGGCACTGGGTGTTGGGGGGACGTTGGGTGTTGGGGGGACACCAGGTTATGGGGGGACACTGGGTCTTGGGGGAACATGGGGTGTTGGGGGGGCACCGGGTCTTGGGGGAACATGGGGTGTTGGGGGGGCACCAGGTCTTAAGGGGGCACTGGGTGTTGGGGGGACGTTGGGTGTTGGGGGGACACCAGGTTATGGGGGGACACTGGGTCTTGGGGGAACATGGGGTCTTGGGGGGACAGCAGGTCTTGGGGGGATGTCGGGTGTTGGGGGGACATCAAATGTTGGGGGGGCACCAGGTCTTAAGGGGGCACCAGCTGTTGGGGGGACGTCGGGTGTTGGGGGGACACCAGGTTATGGGGGGACACTGGGTCTTGGGGGAACATGGGGTGTTGGGGGGGCACCAGGTCTTAAGGGGGCACTGGGTGTTGGGGGGACGTCGGGTGTTGGGGGGACACCAAGTTATGGGTGAACATCGGGTCTTGGGGGGGGCACCAGGTCTTGGGGGGACATGGGGTGTTGGGGGGACACCAGTTGACCCCAGTGCTGGGCGCTGGTTGTCCCCCGGGCTGAGGACCAGTTGCAATGCGGGCTCGGCCCCAGTTCCCCCAGCGCTCGGCCCCAGTTCCCCCAGCGCTCAGCCCCAGTGTCCCCAGTGCTTGGCCCCAGTTCCCCCAGCATCTCATCCCAGTGTCCCCCCCCGCCGCAGACGATGGAGTCGCAGGTGGAGGAGTGGTACAAGGAGGTGGGGGAGCTGCAGGTGCAGGCAGCGGCGCTGCCGGCGCAGGCAGCGGGCAGGCAGGCGGTGGGGGAGCGGCAGAGCGCGGTGGGGACCCGCATCGTCCGCCTGATCGAGCCCCTCAAGGAACGGCGGCGAATCCTCTTGGCTTCCAAGGAGGTTCATCAGGTCAGCCACGAGCTGGAGGACGAGGTGGTGAGTACGTGGGGATGGGACTGGGAGGGGACTGGGATGGGATGGGATGGGATGGGGATGGGGATGGGGTGGGGATGGGATTGGAGATGGGATGGGGATGGGATTGGGAAGGGGATGGGATTGGGATGGGGAGGGGATGGGACGGGGATGGGGATGGGACTGGGATGGGGATGGGGACGGGATGGGATTGGGGAGGGGATGGGGTGGGATGGGACTGGGATGGGGACTGGGATGGGATGGGGACTGGGATGGGATGGGATGGGGATGGGGACGGGGGTGGGACTGGGATGGGGATGGGATGGGATTGGAGATGGGGATGGGATGGGATTGGGATGGGATTGGGGTGGGGATGGGATTGGAGATGGGGATGGGATGGGGACTGGGATGGAATGGGGATGGGATGGGATTGGAGATGGGGATGGGATGGGATTGGGATGGGGATGGGGTGGGGATGGGATTGGAGATGGGATTGGAGATGGGATGGGGATGGGAATGGGAAGGGGATGGGATTGGGATGGGGAGGGGATGGGACGGGGATGGGGATGGGACTGGGATGGGGATGGGGACGGGATGGGATGGGGACGGGATGGGATTGGGGAGGGGATGGGATGGGGATGGGACTGGGACGGGGATGGGACTGGGATGGGACTGGGACTGGGATGGGACTGGGATGGGGATGGGGACGGGATGGGATTGGGGAGGGGATGGGATGGGGATGGGATGGGGATGGGATGGGGATGAGGATGGGACTGGGATGGGGATGGGGACGGGATGGGATTGGGGAGGGGATGGGATGGGGATGGGATGGGGATGGGATGGGGATGGGATGGGACTGGGATGGGGATGGGACGGGGATGGGACTGGGACGGGGATGGGACTGGGATGGGATTGGAGATGGGGATGGGATGGGATGGGGATGGGATGGGGATGGGATGGGGATGGGATGGGGATGGGATGGGACTGGGATGGGGATGAGACTGGGATGGGATGGGACTGGGATGGGGATGGGATGGGATTGGGGATGGGGATGGGGGTGGGATTGGGGATGGGGATGGGATGGGGATGGGATGGGATTGGGATGGGGATGGGATGGGGATGGGATGGGGATGGGGATGGGACTGGGATGGGGATGGGACTGGGATGGGATGGGACTGGGATGGGGATGGGATGGGATTGGGGATGGGGATGGGGGTGGGATTGGGGATGGGGATGGGATGGGATGGGGATGGGATGGGATTGGGATGGGGAGGGGATAGGGATGGGGACGGGATGGGATGGGGACAGGATCAGGCACAGGGATGACGCTGAGGTCCACCCCCCCCAGCTGTGGGTGCAGGACCGCCTGCCCTTGGCCACCCTGAAGGACCACGGCACCAACCTGCAGACGGTCCAGCAGTTCATCAAGAAGAACCAGGTCAGCCCCAGCGCCGGCGAAAGGCTGGGGGGGGGGGGACACCACACCGCTGCCCCCCCCCACCCCCACCTCCTCTCCACCCTCTCCCAGAACCTCCGCCGGGAGATCCAAGTTCACCGTCCTCGCGTGGACGAGGTGCTGGAACGCGCCGGAGCCGTTGCCTCCATTAAAAGCCCCGAAGCTGAAGGGGTCCGACGTCTTCTGGAACGTTTGGGGACGATGTGGGGGGAGCTGCAGGAGCAGGCAGAGCGCAGGCAGCAGACCCTGGATGCCACCTATCAACTGGAGCAATATTATTTCGACGTGGCCGAGGTGGAGTCGTGGTTGGGCGAGCAAGAGTTGCTGTTGATGAGCGAGGAGAAGGGGAAGGTGCTGATGGGGTGGTTCGAGGAGGGCGGGGAAGCAGTTCAGGACCTCCCCCCCCAACATCTCATCCCACCCGCCGTGTCCCTCTCCAAGGATGAGCAGAGCACCCTACAACTCCTCAAGAAGCACCTCTTGACGGAACAAACGGTGGAGAACTACGAAGAGACCATCGCCCAACTCTCCCGGCAATGCCGTGCTCTTCTAGAGCTCGGCCATCCTCAAAGGTGGGTGCAACTGAACTTCCCCCACCCTCCCCACGCCCCCCCCCCAACCCTAAAACGCCGGGGTCTTTGGCGTTCACCGGGCGCTGTGTCCCTTGCCCAGCGAACAGGTCAGCAGGCGGCAGTCGCAGGTTGACCGGCTGTACGTGTCTCTGAAGGACCTGGTGGAAGAACGCAAGGTCAAGTTGGAACAGCAATATTGGCTCTACCAGCTCAACCGCGAGGTGGACGAGCTGGAGCATTGGATCGCCGAGAAGGAGGTGGTGGCCGGCTCGCCGGAGTTGGGACAGGACTTTGAACACGTTACGGTCAGTTGGGGGATACGCCAAGTTGGGGGGAGGGGAGGGTCTTGGTATCAACCGTGGTCTGGAGGTCTTGGAGTTCTCCCCATCTTCTGCTGGGGGTTCTGGTGAAGTCCCTGTCCTGGGTGAGGGGTTTTGGTGCTGTCCCTGCCCCGTGCTAGGGGGTCTTGGCATTGTCCCTGTCCTATGCCAGGGGTCTTGGTGCGGTCTCTACCACATGCCGGGGGTCCTGGCATCATCCCTGTCTTGTGCCAGGGGTCCTGGAGTTGTCCCCAGCCTGTGCCAGGGTCCTGGTGCGGTCTCTGCCCCATAGCAGGGGTCCTGGCACCATCCCTGCCCCATGCCAGGGCTCTTGGCATTGTCCCTGCCCCATGCCGGGGGTCCTGGGCATCGTCCCTGCCCCATGCCAGGGGTCTTGGCACCATCCCCACCCCGTGCCGGGGGTCCTGGGCACCATCCCTGCCCTGTGCTGGGGGTCTTGGCACCATCCCTGCCCCATGCCAGGGGTCTTGGCATCGTCCCTGCCCCGTGCCGGGGGTCTTGGCACTGTCCCTGCCCCGTGCGGGGGGTCTTGGCACCATCCCTGCCCCGTGCCGGGGGTCTTGGCATCGTCCCTGCCCCATGCCAGGGGTCTTGGCACCATCCCTGCCCCATGTTGGGGGTCCTGGGCACCATCCCTGCCCCATGCCAGGGGTCTTGGCATTGTCCCTGCCCCGTGCCGGGGGTCTTGGCATCGTCCCTGCCCCATGCCGGGGGTCTTGGTACCATCCCCGCCCCATGCCGGGGGTCCTGGGCACCATCCCTGCCCCGTGCCGGGGGTCCTGGGCACCATCCCTGCCCCGTGCTGGGGGTCTTGGCACCATCCCTGCCCCGTGCCGGGGGTCTTGGTACCATCCCTGCCGCGTGCCGGGGGTCCTGGGCACCATCCCTGCCCCGTGCTGGGGGTCTTGGCACCATCCCTGCCCCGTGCCAGGGGTCTTGGCATCGTCCCTGCCCCATGCCGGGGATCCTGCCCCCATCCCTGCCCGGTGCTGCCCACCCCTCACCCCCGCCCATCCCTACCCATCCCAGTTACTCCAAGAGAAATTCCTGGAGTTCGCCAGCGAGACGGGCAGCGTGGGGCAGGAACGGATCGCCGCCGTCAACCAAATGGTGGACGAACTGATCGACTACGGGCACGCCGACGCCGCCACCATCGCCGAATGGAAGGACGGGGTGAACGAAGCTTGGGCGGACCTTCTGGAGCTGATGGAGACCCGGGCTCAGATGTTGGCGGCTTCTCACGAATTACACAAGTTCTTCAACGATTGCAAAGAAATTTTGGGACAAATCGAAGAAAAAAGACAACGCCTGCCCGAACTGGCAGCCCGGGAGGGCAGGACGTCGGCCGGCGCCTTGCAACGGGCGTTGGGTGCCTTCGAACATGACGTGGAGGTGTTGGTGACCCAAGTCCGGCAGTTACAAGAAGGTGCGGCCCAGTTGAGGACCCTCTACGCCGGGGACAACGCCGAGGCCATCGCCGGGAGAGAGCAGGAGGTTCTACGGGCGTGGAAGGAGCTCTTGGCGGCGTGCGAGGAGTGCCGCCTCCACGTCGCCAGCATCGCCGATAAGATCCGCTTCGTCGGTACCGTCAGAGATCTTCTCGCCTGGATGGACGGCATCCTCTGCCAGATCGGCGCCGGAGAAAAGCCCAGGTAGCAGGAGCTGTGGGTTGCGTCGAGGGCCTGCGTCCTGTGGTGGCCCCCAGAACCGTGTCCTGGCCCATCCCTGGTGCCAAGGACCCATGTCCTGGCCCATCTGGAGGACCCATGTCCTGGCCCATCCCTGGCACCAAGGACCCGTGTCCTGTCCCATCTGGAGGACCCATGTCCTGGCCCATCCATGGCACCAAGGACCCGTGTCCTGGCCCATCCTGAAGACCCATGTCCTGTCCCATCCATGGAGCCAAGGAATTGTGTCCTGGAGGACCCATGTCCTGTCCCATCCCAAGGACCCATGTCCTGTCCCATCCATGGAGCCAAGGACCCGTGTCCTGGCCCATCTGGAGGACCCATGTCCTGGCCCATCCATGGCACCAAGGACCCGTGTCCTGGCCCATCTGGAGGACCCATGTCCTGGCCCATCCATGGCACCAAGGATCTGTGTCCTGGCCCATCTGGAGGACCCATGTCCTGGCCCATCCATGGAGCCAAGGACCCATGTCCTGGCCCATCCATGGCACCAAGGACCCGTGTCCTGGCCCATCCATGGCACCAAGGACCTGTGTCCTGGCCCATCCCAAGGATCCATGTCCTGCGTCATCCATGGAACCAAGGACCCATGTCCTGGCCCATCTGGAGGACCCATGTCCTGGCCCATCCATGGAGCCAAGGACCCGTGTCCTGGCCCATCTGGAGGACCCATGTCCTGGCCCATCCATGGCACCAAGGACCCGTGTCCTGGCCCATCTGGAGGACCCGTGTCCTGGCCCATCTGGAGGACCCATGTCCTGGCCCATCCATGGCACCAAGGATCCGTGTCCTGGCCCATCTGGAGGACCCGTGTCCTGGCCCATCCATGGCACCAAGGACCCGTGTCCTGGCCCATCTGGAGGACCCATGTCCTGGCCCATCCATGGCACCAAGGACCCGTGTCCTGGCCCATCCCAGTGCGGGGGGGAGGGGTGTCCCCATCCCCTCCCGCCCTCCCAGCCCCCATCCCCCCTCCTAGGGACGTCTCCTCGGTGGAGCTGCTGATGAACGACCACCAAGGTCTGAAGAACGAGATCGAAGCCCGCGCCAAGAGCGTCGCCGCCTGCCTGGAGCTGGGCAAGACCCTCATCCTCGGCAAGAGCCCGGCAGCCGACGAGGTGCCCGGGGTGGGGGCAGGGTGGACAACCGGGTGGGGGAGGAGTGGGTTTGGGTTGGGGGGTCCCAACCCATCTCCTCCATCCTTGTAGATCAAAGCCAACGTGGAGAAGCTGCTAGCGAAGAAGAAGGAGATGATGGAGAAGTGGGACAAGCACTGGGAATGGCTGCAGCAGAGTGAGTCCCGCCCTGGGGGGTGGGGGGGGGGGCTTAATTTGGGGAGGGGGAGTCGGATCCTCCACCGCCGCGGGGATGAGATGCTCTTGGGAGGGGGTTACCGCCATGAGCGCGTCCTTCCGTCCGCCCGTCCCCGTCCGTCTGTCCGGCAGTGCTGGAGGTGCACCAGTTCGCCCAGGAGGCGGTGGTGGCCGACGCTTGGCTGACGGCCCAGGAGCCCCTGCTGAAGAGCCAGGAGCTGGGCAGCAGCGTGGACGAGGTGGAGCAGCTGATCCGGCGGCACGAGGCGTTCCGTAAGGCGGCCGCCGCGTGGGAGGAGAGGTTCAGCTCCCTCAGACGGCTCACCACGGTACGGGCGCCTGGGGGGGGTTGATGTCACCCCCCGTTCTGACGTCCTCCCCCCGGGGCCACTGCAGCCACCGGCTCAGCATCCCCATCCCTGTACCCGGCCCCATCCCACCTCCACGTCCACCTCCACGTCCACGTCCACCTCCACGTCCACATCCACCTCCACCTCCACCTCCACGTCCACCTCCACCACCATCTCCACCTCCACCTCCACTTCCATCTCCATCTCCACCTCCATCCTCACCCCCATCCCCATCCCCACCTCCACGCCCATCTCCACCCCTACCTCCACCTCCGTCTCCGTCTCCGTCTCCACCTCCGTCTCCACGTCCACCTCCACGTCCACCTCCACCTCCGTCTCCATCTCCACCTCCACCTCCACGTCCACCTCCACATCCACCCCTATCTCCGTCTCCGTCTCCATCTCCACCTCCACGTCCACCTCCACATCCACCCCTATCTCCGTCTCCGTCTCCATCTCCACCTCCACGTCCACCTCCATGTCCACCTCCACTTCCAACTCCACTTCCAACTCCACCTCCACTTCCATCTCCATCTCCACCTCCATCCTCACCCCCATCCCCACGTCCATGCCCATCTCCACCCCTACCTCCACTTCCGTCTCCACCTCCGTCTCCATCTCCACCTCCACCTCCACCTCCACGTCCACCTCCACCTCCATCCCTACCTCCACCTCCACCTCTGTCTCCGTCTCCGTCTCCACCTCCACGTCCACCTCCACGTCCACCCCTACCTCCGTCTCCACCTCCATCTCCACCTCCACCTCCATCTCCACCTCCACCTCCATCTCCACCTCCACCCCCATCCCACCCCATCCCCGCAGATCGAGAAGCTGAAAGCGGAGCAGAACAAGCAGCCGCCGACGCCCCTCCTGAGCCGCAAATTTTTGGGGGAACCCCCGGGGGGGTCAACGCCGTCACCGGGGGGGTCTGAGCGCCCCGAAAGCCGCCGGCTGGAGCCCCGCGTCGCCTACGTACGCCACGAGCTCCGTCCCGAGCGCCTACAACCCAAGCTTGACCGCGTCCAAGGACCTCCCGAGGATGGGGGGCCCGGGGGGGAGCCGCCCCCCCCTTCCACCGCCGGTGAGACCCCGGTGCCCCCCAAAACCGACGAGCCCGGGGAGGGGAGGACGGGGCTGCTGGAACGGCGCCGGGAGCGGCGAGAGCGTCGGTTGGAACGGCAGGAATCCAGCGAGCCGGAGCCGCCGCGGCACGACGGCAAGGGCGGCGGGTGAGCGCGGGGACGGGGACGCCGGTGTCACCGGCAGGCGGCCGGGACCCACGTGACAAACACCCCCTCCCCCCCCCGACAGCAAAGCCACGCTGGCCGACATCGTGGAGCAGCTGCAGGAGAAGGAGGCGGGTGGCCCCTTGCCGGCTTCGGTAAGTCATCGGCGTCCCCTTGGTGTCCCCTTGGTGTCCCCTTGGTGACTCCTTTGTGTCCCCTTGGTGTCTTCTTGGTGTCCCCTTGGTGTCCCCTTGGCAACCTCTTGGCATCTCCTTTGTGTCCCCTTGGTGTCCCCTTGGTGTCCCCTTGGTGTCTTCTTTGTGTCCCCTTGGTGTCCCCTTGGTAACCTCTTGGCATCCCCTTGGTGTCCCCTTGGTGTCCCCTTTGTGTCCCCTTGGCATCTTCTTTGTGTCCCCTTGGCGTCCCCTTGGCGTCCCCTTGGCGTCCCCTTGGCGTCCCCTTGGCGTCTTCTTTGTGTCCCCTTGGCATCCCCTTGGCAACCTCTTGGCGTCCCCTTGGTGTCCCCTTTGTGTCCCCTTGGTGTCCCCTTGGTGTCCCCTTGGCATCTTCTTTGTGTCCCCTTGGTGTCCCCTTGGCGTCTTCTTTGTGTCCCCTTGGCGTCCCCTTGGCGTCCCCTTGGCGTCCCCTTGGTGTCTTCTTTGTGTCCCCTTGGCGTCCCCTTGGCGTCCCCTTGGCGTCCCCTTGGCGTCCCCTTGGCGTCCCCTTGGTGTCTTCTTTGTGTCCCCTTGGCGTCCCCTTGGCGTCCCCTTGGCGTCCCCTTGGTGTCTTCTTTGTGTCCCCTTGGCGTCCCCTTGGCGTCCCCTTGGCGTCCCCTTGGTGTCTTCTTTGTGTCCCCTTGGCGTCCCCTTGGCGTCCCCTTGGTGTCCCCATGATGTCCCCTCGGTGTCCCCTCGGAGCCCCCTTGACGTCCCCATGGAGCCCCCCTGGTGTCCCCCTGGTGTCCCCCTGGTGTCCCCTTGGAGCCCCCTTGACGTCCCCTTGACGTCCCCTTGGTGTCCCCTCAGTGTCCCCTTGGGGGACACCTTAGGGGGCCACCGGGATCCCCATCCCGACACCCATCGTCCCCCCCCAGCCCCGGGAGCGCGAGTCCCCCGCCCGCTTGCCCACCGGCCCGGAGGGGCTACCGGAGAGGACACCGCGACCCGACCGGCCCCGCGCCCGGGACCGCCCCAAACCCCGCCGACGGCCACGCCCCAAAGACCCCGCCCAGGGTCCGGGGGAGACGCGGAGGTCGCGGTCGGCCCCGGCGCAGGGCAGCGCCCCCCCGCCCCCGCCCCCCCCCACCCACACGGTGCAGCACGAGGGCTTCCTCTTCCGCAAGCACGAGCTGGATGGACCCAACAAGAAGGCCTCCAATAGGTCGGTGGGGGACAACGGGGGGGCGGGGCGGGGTCTGCGACGGAAGGGGGTGCAACGGGGGGTGGGGGCCATCAGTGGAGAGGGTTCCCCATGACTTGGAGGGTCAATCATGCACCAGGGTTTGGGGGTCCGTCAATGGTCAAGGTTCACCAGGGTTTGGGGGTCCATCAATGGTCAAGGTTCACCAGGGTTTGGGGGGTTCATCAATGGTCAAGGCTCACCAGGGTTTGGGGGTCCATCAGTGGTCAAGGTTCACCAGGGTTTGGAGGTCCATCAATGGTCAAGGTTCACCAGGGTTTGGGGGTCCACCAATGGAGAGGGTTCACCAGGGTTTGGGGGTCCATCAATGGTCAAGGTTCACCAGGGTTTGGGGGTCCACCAATGGAGAGGGTTCACCAGGGTTTGGGGGTCCATCAATGGTCAAGGTTCACCAGGGTTTGGGGGTCCATCAGTGGTCAAGGTTCACCAGGGTTTGGAGGTCCATCAATGGTCAAGGTTCACCAGGGTTTGGGGGTCCATCAATGGTCAAGGCTCACCAGGGTTTGGAGGTCCATCAATGGTCAAGGTTCACCAGGGTTTGGGGGTCCATCAATGGTCAAGGCTCACCAGGGTTTGGGGGTCCACCAATGGAGAGGGTTCAACAGGGTTTGGGGGTCCATCAGTGGAGAGGGTGCACCAGGGGTTGGAGATCCATCATTAAAGAGGGTCCACTAGGGTTTGGGGGTCCATCAATGGTAGAGGGTTCATCAGGGTTTGAGGTGTCCATCAGTGGAGAGGGTTCCCCATGACTTGGAGGGTCAATCATGCACCAGGGTTTGGGGGGTTCATCAATGGTCAAGGCTCACCAGGGTTTGGGTGTCCATCAATGGTCAAGGCTCACCAGGGTTTGGAGGTCCATCAATGGAGAGGGTTCACCAGGGCTTGGAGGTCCATCAATGGTCAAGGCTCACCAGGGTTTGGGGGTCCATCAATGGTCAAGGCTCACCAGGGTTTGGAGGTCCATCAATGGAGAGGGTGCACCAGGGGCTGGAGGTCCATCAGTGGAGAGGGTCCATCAGGGTTTGGAGGTCCATCAGTGGAGAGGGTCCATCAGGGTTTGGAGGTCCATCAGTGGAGAGGGTTCCCCATGACTTGGAGGGTCAATCATGCACCAGGGTTTGGGGGGTCCATCAATGGTCAAGGCTCACCAGGGTTTGGGGGTCCACCAATGGAGAGGGTTCACCAGGGCTTGGAGGTCCATCAATGGTCAAGGCTCACCAGGGTTTGGGGGTCCATCAATGGAGAGGGTTCACCAGGGCTTGGAGGTCCATCAATGGAGAGGGTTCACCAGGTCTACCCCCCCCCCATGTCCCCCCCCACCTTTGACCAGGTCCTGGGTGAACCTCTACTGCGTCCTGAGCAAGGGTGACCTGGGCTTCTACAAGGACGCCAAGGGCCAAGCCACGGGCAGCACCCACGGTGGTGAACCCCTCCTCAACCTCCACCACTCCACCAGCGAGGTGGCCAACGACTACAAGAAGAAGAAGAACGTCTTCAAGCTCAAGTACGTTGGGGTGCTCATGGTGGTGGTGGGTCCCCCAAAATTCTTGGTGTTGGGTGGGGGTGGGCGTTGAGTAGGTTCTTCTCTTGTAGGACCAGCGATGGAAGCGAGTTCCTCCTGCAAGCCAAGGATGAGGTAGATGTTCTCCAGGGTTGGGCGTGGAGGTTTTTTGGGGGGGGGGGGCCTGTTTTGGGGGGATCTGATGATGGTTTTGGGGTGTCCCCAAAACAGGAGGACATGCGGGGGTGGTTGAGGGCGCTGGCCGCCTGCGCCCAGGAACACGTCGAGGTGGCCCGGTGGAGCCAAGGTCTTCTCACCACCTCCTCCACCGACGAGGGTCTCCCCCGGCGGGAGGGCGATCGGCGCCCCAGCACCTCGGGGAGACGGAAGTGACCCCCCCACACACTCATTTTTGGGGACCCCCCCACTCATTTTTGGGGATCCCCCACCCATTTTTGGGGACCCGCCCCCATTTTTGGGGACCCTCCCACCCATTGGGGTGGTGGGACCCAGCTTGGATGTGGACCCACCCAGGGGATGGGGGATGGAGAAAGGGGGGGTGGTTTTGGGGGACACCCCCCCCACACCTTTGCGCCCCATAAGTTGGGGGGCGGGGGGGCTATGTGTGGGGATGGGGGGGCAGATGATGGGGTGCCCCCCCCACCAAATCCTGGGTGCCCCCCCCCCCAAATCCTGGGTGCCCCCTAATACTGGGTACCCCAAATCCTGGGTGCTCCCCAATCCTGGGTCGTCCCCCCCCAATCCTGGGTGCCCCCCAATCCTGGGGTCCCCCCCAAATCCTGGGTACCCCCAAATCTTGGGTGTGCCCCCCAAAAACCAGGATGCCCCCCCAATTCCAGGTGCCTCCAAATCCTGGGTGCCCCCCCAGTCCTGGGTGTCCCCCCCCCAATCCTGGGTGCCCCCCTCCAAATCCTGGGTGCCCCCTCAATCCTGGGGTTCCCCCCCCATCCTGGGTGCCCCCCCAAATCCTTGGTACCCCCAAATCCTGACTGCCCCCCCCCCAATCCTGGATTGGGGGGGGGGGCGGTGTCAGGGGAGCTGCTGGGTGGGAGGGGCCAGCCCCCCCTTTGCCCCCCCAAATCCCCCCTCCCTCTCCTTGGGGTCCCCCCTCGGCCCCCCCTTTTCCCATGCACAAGCCATAGAGCCAGGGGGGGGTCCCCATCACCCCGGAGGGGATCCCCAACATCCAGGGGGGTCCCCATCACCCAGGGGTCCCCCATCATCTCGCGGGGGTCCCCAACACCCAGGGGGGGTCCCATCACCCAGGGGTACCCCATTACCCCGGGGGGGTCCCCAACACCTAGGGGGGGGTCCCCCCATCACCCAGGGGTGCCCCAATACCCAGGGGGGCCCCAATACCCAGGGGGGGTCCCCATCACCCAGGGGTACCCCATTACCCCGGGGGGGGTCCCCATTACCCCGAGGGGGGTCCCCATCACCCAGGGGTACCCCACCACCTCGGGGGGTCCCCAACACCCAGGGAGGGTCCCCATCACCCTCGGGTACCCCATCACCCTGGGGTACCCCAAATTTGACAGTGGGGGGGGTGACAGAGCCATGGGGGGCCCCCCCCAAAGTCGGGGGGGGGGGGGAAGGGCAGACTTTGTATATATAAAGCTTTTAACAAAATCTAGGAAAATAACCCCAAAAAATTAACACCCCCCCCCAAGCACTTGCCCCCCCACCCCAGGGACCCCCCCCCCCACCCTGGGGACCCCCCCCGGGCCCCCCCCTCGGGCCCGAGCGCCGCGCTGTGACTGTATAAATGTAATAAACCCCCCCCCCCCGCGCTGCACCCCCCCAGCACCCCCAAAATAAAGGAGCTGGAAGGAGCCTGGGGTCCCCCCCCGTGGCGTGTGAGGGGCTGGGGGGGGGGGCGCACCTCTGGGGGGGGTGGTTCGGGGGGGCTGGGGGGGGTCTGTGGCCTGGGGGGGGTATTGGAGGGGTTTTGGGGGGGCTGGGGAGGTTTAAGGGGGTCCCTGGGGGGGGGCTGGGGGGTGGGGGAGCCCTTTGGGGGGGGGTCTGTGAGGGGGTTAAGGGGGTCCCGGGGGGGGTAGATGGTGGGGGAGCCTTTTGGGGGGGTCTATGGGGGGGTTAAGGGGGTCCCCGGGGGGGGGGGAGCCCTTTGGGGGCGTCTGGGGGGGGGTTAAGGGGGTCCCTGGGGCTGGGGGGGGGCATTGGGAGGAGTTGAGGGGCTCGGGTGGGGCTCGGGGGTTCCTTGGGGGGGGCTGGGGGGGCCATGGGGGTGCTGAGAGGGGTTGGGGGGGTTTAATGAGGGGGAGGCTGGGGGTGAGGGGGCGATGCGCTCCGTGTCCCCCACCCCCCCCCCCAAGTGATGCCGTTGGCCCTTTAAGAAAGGGCGGGCTCGGGGCGCAAAAGCCCACCCTCTCTGCCTGACTGACATCGCGCTCGACCAATGGACGTGCAGTCTCGGCGCGGGCCGGGCGAAAACAACCGCGGCGACGGGCTGGAGGGCGGGGCCGCTTGGGCCTCTACGGACGGACCAATAGCGAGCAGCGGAGGGTGCGGCTCGTCCAATGAGAAAGCTCGGGGGCGGTGGCGCCGGGCGGAAGCGGCAGTGCCGGGCGGCCATGGCGGTGCCGGGCGGGGCGGCGCGGCCCGGGGCGGAGGTCGTGCAGCTCAACGTGGGCGGCAAGAGGCGCGTGAGCCCGGCCCTACGGGACCCCCGGGACCCCCCCACTCCCCTCCGGTGCCCCTCGGTTCCCTCCGGTTCCCCCCAGCCTCCCTCCGGTCCCCTGCCTTCAGCCTTCCGGGTTCCCCCGGTGTGTCCCCCTCAGCCTTCCGGGTTCCCCCGGTGTCCTCCCCTCAGCCTTCCGGGTCCCCCCCGGCACTTTGGGGTCCCCCCCGGTTCTGTGTGTCCCCCCCCCGCCCCGGTTTCGCCCCCTCCGGGCTCTCCCGGACCCCCCCGGTCCCCCCGGATCCCCCCCAAGCCCTCAGGACCCCCCTCAGGCCACCCCTTGTGCCCCCCCGGACCCCCCCAGACCAGCTCGGCCCCCCCCAGCCTGATCTCCCCACCCCCCCCAGCTCCCTTGGGTCTCCCCAGGACCCCCCCGGGGGTTTCTGGGGCCCTCCAAGGTTTTTCTGCTCCCCCCCCCGAGGTTTTTGGGGGCCCCCCAGGGTCTTCCTGCTCCCCCCTCAGGGTCTTTCTGCCCCCGCCGAGGTTTTTTGGGGGCTCCCCAGGGTCTTTCTGCCCCCCCCCGAGTTTTTTTTGGGGCCCCCCAGGGTCTTTCTGCCCCCCCCCCAGGGTCTTCCTGCCCTCCCTGAGGTTTTTTTGGGGCCCCCCAGGGTCTTCCTCCTCCCCCCCCCAAGATCTTTCTGCCCCCCCCCAGGGTCTTTCTGCCCTCCCTGAGGTTTTTTGGGGGCCCCCCAGGGTCTTTCTGCCCCCCCTGAGGTTTTTTTGGGGCCCCCCAGGGTCTTTCTGTCCCCCCTGAGGTTTTTTGGGGGCCCCCCAGGGTCTTCCTCCTCCCCCCCCAGGGTCTTTCTGCCCCCCCCAGGGTCTTCCTGCCCTCTCTGAGGTTTTTTGGGGGCCCCCCAGGGTCTTCCTCCTCCCCCGCCAGGGTCTTTCTGCCCCCCCCAGGGTCTTCCTGCCCTCCCTGAGGTTTTTTTGGGGCCCCCCGGGGTCTTTCTGTCCCCCCTGAGGTTTTTTGGGGGCCCCCAGGGTCTTCCTCCTCCCCCCCCAGGGTCTTTCTGCCCCACCGAGGTTTTTTGAGAGCCCCCCAGGGTCTTCCTGCCCCCCCCCCCCCCGAGGTTTTTTGGGGGCCTCCCAGGCTCTTTCTGCCCCCCCGGGGGGGTTTTGGCCCCTCCAGAGTATTTCTCCCCCCCACCCCCAGGTCTTTCTGCCCCCCCCCCGGGTTTTTCTGGCCCCCCCAGGGGTCTTTCAGCCCCCCCAGCCCGGCTCTGACCCTCGCCCTCTCCCCACAGATTCAGCACCTCCCGCCAGACGCTGACCTGGATCTCGGATTCCTTCTTCTCCAGGTGACACGGAGTGGGGGGGGGACAGACACACGGACACCCCCCCAGGGGGGATCCCAGGTCCCCCCCCCCAGCCCCTAAATCCCCCCATGTGTTCCCCGCCCCCCCCAGCCTCCTGAGCGGCCGCATTTCCACCTTGAAGGATGAGACGGGAGCGGTGAGTCCTTCCCGAGCCCCAGGGAGAGGTGGGGGGGGGGTTCCCCTCTTTGCGAGGAGGTGAGGGGGCCCCCCCAAATATCTCATCATCCCCCCCCCCCCCCAAAAGATTTTCATCGACCGGGATCCCACCGTCTTCGCCCCCATCCTCAATTTCCTCCGGACGAAAGAACTCGACCCCCGCGGCGTCAGCATCTCCCTCCTCCTCCACGAAGCCCAATTTTACGGCATCACCCCTCTAGGTGACGTCTTTTTTTTTTTTTGGGGGGGGGGGGGGGTGGGGGTGTCCCCCCAAATATTCCCGATTTGGGGGTTCACGGCTCTGTTTTTGCCCCAAGTTCGCCGCTTGCAGCTACGGGAGGAACTGGACCGTTCGTCTTGCGGCAGCGTCCTCTTCAACGGGTACCTGCCCCCCCCAGGTAAATCCAACCCCCCCAAATACATGGAATGAAGACAAATCACCCCCCCCCAAATTTCTCATTATGAACCCCCCCCCAACTCCACAGTTTTACCGGCCAAACGCCGTAACCGGCACAGCGTGGCGGGGCCGCAGATCGTCGCCCGTTTGCCGGCGTCGACCGACAGAGCCCCGGTGCGCCGCAGTAACACCATGCCCCCCAATTTGGGTAACGCCGGTTTATTGGGGCGCTTGTTGGAAGACCGAAGCCTCGCCGCCGGTAAGGAACGCTCCGACCGGGAAGTTTTTTCCCGGTTCTACCGTCGCGCCGTGAGTTTTTTCCATCCGGGTTTTATCCCTATAGCGAGCGAACCGGGAGCGGTGCGGATCGTCTGCGGGCATCACAACTGGATCGCGGTGGCTTACGCCCAGTTCCTCGTCTGTTATAGGTAAACTGGGAGGAACTGGGGATCCCCATCTTGTGCCGGGCGGTGTCCCCAAATCCCCCCGGGCCACCGTGTCCTCCTCCTCCCCAGGATGAAGGAGACATCGGGGTGGCAGCAGGTCTTCTCCAGCCCGCGGTTGGACTGGGTGATCGAACGGGTGGCCCTCAACGCCAAGGTGCTCGGCGGAGCTTTGGGTGACCACGACAAGATGGTGGCCGTGGCGTCCTGCAACGAGATCATCCTCTGGGCCCTGCAAGCCGACGGCAACGGCAGCGAGATCGGTGAGATCCCTCCCCATCGACTCGATCCTCCGGGATCCCTCAAGGATCTTGGTAAGATCCGGTTTTCTCGGCATCCTCCTGGATGTCTTCTCCTCGCCCAGGCGTCTTCCACCTGGGAGTGCCGGTGGAAGCCCTCTTCTTCGTGGGGAACCAACTCATCGCCACCAGCCACACCGGCAAAATCGGCGTCTGGAACGCCGTCACCAAGCACTGGCAGGTGAGCGCGGGTGCCGCCGCCACCCGATTGTCCCCAAACTGTCCCCAAAACTCTTTTCTATCCCTCCCGCAGATCCAGGACGTCGTCCCCATCAACAGCTACGACGCCGCCGGCACCTTCCTCCTCCTCGGTTGCAACAACGGCTCCATCTACTACGTGGGTGAGCGCCGGTGACGCGGCTCTAACCGCCCCGGCCGGCGGCAACGCCGTCACCGTCCTTCTGTCCCTCCCCATCAGACGTTCAGAAGTTCCCCCTACGCATGAAGGACAACGATCTGCTGGTGACGGAGCTCTACCGCGACCCCACCGAAGACGCCGTCACCGCCCTCAGCGTCTACCTCACCCCCAAAACCAGTAAGACCTCCCGCCGCCCACCTTTGGGAAGGCTTTTCACCCCAACCAGTTTGAACTGGAAAAGCTTTAGGATCATTTTGGTGGGATTTGTGTCCGTAGGCGATAGCGGGAATTGGATCGAGATCGCCTACGGCACCAGCTCCGGCGTGGTACGGGTTATCGTGCAGCACCCCGAAACCGTGGGTTCCGGTCCTCAACTTTTCCAAACCTTCACCGTACACCGCAGCCCCGTCACCAAAATCATGCTTTCGGAGAAACACCTCATCTCCGGTGAGCGCCGAGCGAGGAAAACAACCGACGGGCGACGAAATCGCCGGCGTTCGCCGCTCAGCCGCCCTCCTTTTTCCCAGTTTGTGCCGATAACAACCACGTCCGGACCTGGACGGTGACTCGTTTCCGCGGGATGATTTCCACCCAACCCGGCTCGACGCCGTTGGCTTCCTTCAAAATCCTTTCGTTGGATGATCTCGACGGTCCCGCCGGCTGCGGCGCCGGCACCGATATCGGTAAGAGGGTGCCGGATTTTGGGGGTGAGGCGGGACGACGGCGTAAAACGGGCGCTTGAGGGGCGGGGGTTTTTTTTACCGGCAGGACCCTTCGGCGAGCGGGATGAGCAACAGGTCTTCATCCAAAAAGTGGTGCCGGATGCGTGCCAGGTCTTTGTCCGGCTTTCCTCCACCGGCAAAAGGTGAGCGCGACCGGATTAAAGGCAAAATAAAATTGGGGTGCTGGGAGTTTGGGGGGGGGGTGGTCACAAAACATCCTCCCCCCCCCCCCTCAGGATTTGCGAGGTGCGTTCGGTCGACGCCGCGCCCATCACCGCCTTCACCGTCCACGAGTGCGAGGGTTCCAGCCGCATCGGTTCCCGGCCGCGCCGGTACCTTTTCACCGGCCACGCCAACGGCAGCGTCCAGATGTGGGACCTCACCACCGCCATGGAGATGTTGGGGAAGCCCCCAGGTAACCGGCTTGGATTTTGGGGGTTCCCCCCCCCCCCCCCCCAAAAAAAAAAAAGCCGAATCCTCACTTTTCACCCCACAGAAACCGGCGGTTTGACCGAAGACGAGCTGTTACGGCAACTGGATCAGTGCGATTTGGCGTTAACCGGCCCCCCCGGCCCCCCCCGGCCCCCCAATACCAGGTAGGGCAGCGCCACAGCCCCCCCCCCTTTTTTTACCCTTCCCAGGTTTTTGGGGGGTTCCCCACCGTACCCCCACCTTCTCCCCACCTTGTTTTTCTCCGCAGCCTCCGGTCGCAGGGGCCCAACCGGGGGGATACGCCGAGCCCTTCCCCCCCCACGCCGAAACTTTGCGGGGAACCCCTTGGCGGCCCCCCCCAACCCCGTTATCGGGGGGCAGAGGGGGATCCCCCCTTTTCTGGGGGTCCCCGAGGCGGGGGCAGCTTCGTGGAGCGCTGCCAGGAGCTGGCCCAGCGCCTCGGCCCCCCCGACCACCCCGAAACCCCTCGTTTTGGGGGGAAAAGCAAAACCTTCCGACCCACCCCCCCCCGTCGACCCCCCAATTCCGCACCCCCCCCTACGGCCCCCCCCAGGACTCTGCCCCCCCCCGGGCCCCCCCCAACCGCCAATGCTCTCCCCATCGTCCCGCTGGTGACCCCCAAATCCCGGCTCAACGAGACGTCGTTTTGAGGGGGGGGCAGGACCCCCCCCCCCACTGTGCCTTCATTTTTGGGGGGGCACCGCTGCCCCCCCACCCTCTGTGCCCCCCCCCAGACTGGGTGAGGGTTTTTTTTTGGGGGGGGGGGGATGCAGAGGAAGGGCCTGCCCCCCCCCCAAAGCGCTGTGGGTTTTGGGGTTCCCCCCCATACACCCCCTTTCCCCTCTGTTTCGTGCCCTGTGGTTTTTTGGGGGTCCCTCCCACCCCCAGCGGCGTCCCGTGGAAGGGCGGGGTTGCTCCCCTGTGCCCCCTATAGCACAGACTCCCTATAGCTGACCCCCCCCCTGCCCCCCAGAGCCCCTATAGCTGGTCCCCTATTGCTCAAGCCCCTTTGTGCCCCCTTATAGCTCAGCCCCCCTATAGCTCAGCCCCCTGTGCCCCCTATAGCTCAGCCCCCCTATAGCTCAGCCCCCCTATAGCTCAGCCCCCTGTGCCCCCTATAGCTCAGCCCCCCTATAGCTCAGCCCCCCATAGCTCAGCCCCCTGTGCCCCCTATAGCTCAGCCCCCCATAGCTCAGCCCCCTGTGCCCCCCTATAGCTCATCCCCCCTATAGCTTAGCCCCCTGTGCCCCTCTATAGCTCAGCCCCCCTATAGCTCAGCCCCCTGTGCCCCCCTATAGCTCATCCCCCCTATAGCTTAGCCCCCTGTGCCCCCCTATAGCTCAGCCCCCCTATAGCTCAGCCCCTCTATAGCTCAGCCCCCTGTGCCCCCTATAGCTCAGCTCCCCTATAGCTCAGCCCCCCATAGCTCAGCCCCCTGTGCCCCCTATAGCTCAGCTCCCCTATAGCTCAGCCCCCCATAGCTCAGCCCCCTGTGCCCCCCTATAGCTCAGCCCCCCTATAGCTTAGCCCCCTGTGCCCCCCTATAGCTCAGCCCCCCTATAGCTCAGCCCCTCTATAGCTCAGCCCCCTGTGCCCCCTATAGCTCAGCTCCCCTATAGCTCAGCCCCCCATAGCTCAGCCCCCTGTGCCGCCCTATAGCTCAGCCCCCCTATAGCTCAGCTCCCCGTTCCCCCCCCCCATAGCCAAGCCCCCTATAGCTGGGATATGGGGTCCTCTATAGGGTATAGGGGTTTTCTATGGGGTTCCCTGTTGGTATAGGCGTTCCCCTATGAGATACGAGCTCCCCTGTGGGATGTAGGGCTGCAGGATATGGGATCCCCTATGGGATATGGGGGTTGTCTATGGGGTTCCCCTATGGGGTTTGGGGTTCCCCTATGGGATATAGGGTCTCCTATGGGGCATGAGATTTCTCTATGGAGTACCCTATGGGGCATGGGAGTTATCCTATGGGATATGGGGTTCCCTATGGGATATAGGGCTTCTCTATGGGGTACCCTATAGGGTGTAGGGGTTCCCCTATGGGGCATAGGGGTTCCCCTATGGGATACGGGGTCCCCTATGGAGTGTGGGCATTCTCGATGGGGTTCCCCTATAGGGGGATATGGGGTCCCCTATAGGGGGCTATGGGGTCCCCTATGGGGTGGGGGGTCTTTCCTAGGGTATGGGGGGGGGGGGGATATAAGATGGGGGGGGGCTGCCCCCCCCACGTGACAGTGTATATGGGGTGTCCCCCCCCCGCCGGGCCCCCCCCTCGCTGCGCTGGCACCCACTGACATAAGTGGGGTACACTTGGGGAGCCCCCCAAAAAAAAGGGGGGGCAGTAGCAGGGGGCAATTTGGAGAGGCCCCCCCATCATTCCCCCCCATAGGCTGTCAGAGCGCCGGGTGCCCCCCCCCCCGCCACCAGCCCCCCCCAAGACCCAGCACCCCAAAACCCCCAGGGAGCAGGGGATCACCCCGTAAGGAAGGACACCCCCCCCCCCCATTGCACCCCTATATTTGGGGGGGGCTCAGCCTGTGGACCCCCCCCCAAGAAGGGGTCTGTAATGTGGGGGGGACCCCCCAAAAAAAAGGGGGGGGGGGGGCGCAGCCGGTGCCTCCAGCTGGAGGATGATGACGATTTTTCCGGGTGACGTCACCCCCCCGCGTGGCGGGCGGGGGGTGGGGGGGACACGACAACACAGCGGGGGGCCCCCTGGGGGAGGGGGGGGCCCCTTTCTGTCCTGGGGGGGGAAGGGGGGCCCCCCCCCACGCGGGGGAGTGGCTCGGTGCCCATCACCGTGGTGTCGTGGCTGCTGCCCCAAAATGGGCGTCAGGGCGCAGATTGGGGGGGGGGGTGTCCCATCCCCCACCCCCACCCCCCCCGAGGGGACCCAGGCGGCCGGGTGACGTCAGCGGCGTGGGCGGAGGGGGGGGGGGCGATGGGGCCCGGCTATCCCCGTGTCCCCTCCCCTCCCGTGGTGGGGTCCTGGGTGGGGGTGGCGGGGGGGGGGGGGGGCGGCACGTCTTGTGTGTGTCGTCGTCCCCCCCCCCCGTGAGAGCCCTCCGGGGATGTCCCCTGTCACCAGTGAGGTCCCCACTCGTGTTGTGTCTCGTGCCCCCCCCCCCGCAGTGTCCCGTGTCTCCCCCACTCTGTGTCCCTTGTCCCCACTCGTGTTGTGTTCCATGTCCCCTTCCCCCGTCCCCACCTGCTCTGTGTCCCGTGTGTCCCCCCCACGCGGTGTCCCGTGTCCCCCCCCGTGTCCCCACTCGTGTTGTGTCCCATGTCCCCCTCCCTCTCCCCACCTGCTCTGTCTCCCGTGTCCCCCCCCCACTCTGTGCCCCCTGTCCCCCCCGTGCTGTCTCCCGTGTCCCCCCCACTCTGTGCCCCCTGTCCCTCCCCGCTGTCTCCCGTGTCCCCACTCGTGCTGTGTCCCGTGTCTCCCCCGTCCCCACCTGCTCCGTGTCCCGACCCCCCCCACTCTGTGTCCCGTGTCCCTCCCACTCTGCCTCCCGTGCCCCCCCCGCTCTGTCCCTTGTCCCCCCCGTGTCCCATGTCCCCACTCGTGCTGTGTCCCGTGCCCCCCTCCCTGTCCCCACCTGCTCTGTGTCCTGTGTCCCCCCCCACGCAGTGTCCCGAGCCCCCCCGTGTCCCGTCCCCACCCGTGTTGTGTCCCGTGTCCCCACTCTGTGCCCCACGTCCCCCCCCGTGTCCCGTGTCCCCCCCACGCCGTGTCCCGAGCCCCCCCACTCTGTGCCCCACGTCCCCCCCCGTGTCCCCCCCACGCCGTGTCCCGAGCCCCCCCACTCTGTGCCCCACGTCCCTCCCCGTGTCCCCCCCACGCCGTGTCCCGAGCCCCCCCACTCTGTGCCCCACGTCCCCCCCCCGTGTCCCCCCCACGCCGTGTCCCGAGCCCCCCCACTCTGTGCCCCACGTCCCCCCCCGTGTCCCCCCCACGCCGTGTCCCGAGCCCCCCCACTCTGTGCCCCACGTCCCCCCCCGTGTCCCCCCCACGCCGTGTCCCGAGCCCCCCCACTCTGTGCCCCACGTCCCCCCCGTGTCCCCCCCACGCCGTGTCCCGAGCCCCCCCACTCTGTGCCCCACGTCCCCCCCCGTGTCCCCCCCACGCCGTGTCCCGAGCCCCCCCACTCTGTGCCCCACGTCCCCCCCCCCCTCCCCGCTCCCCCCTCCCCGCTCCCCCCTCCCCTCCTGCCCCCGCCGCGAGCCGCCGCTATGGGAGGGGCGTGTCTGACTCTCAGCCCCACCCCGGGGCGGGGCCAACCGCCCCTCCCGCGTTGCCCCGCCCCCTCCCGCGTTGCCCCGCCCCCTCCCGCGTTGCCCCGCCTCCTCCGCCCCGGGGGCTCGAGGCGACGGTGATGGGCCCCGCGCTGCTCCTGGCCGCCGCCGCCGCCGCCTCCCTGGCGCTGCCGGTAACCGGGGCCGGGCCCGGGCCCGCCCGGCTCCGCCTGCTCTTCACCCCCCCCCGCTGCCGGTTCCGGTGCTCCGGGGGTCGCTGCCTCCATCTCTGTCAGCGGGGGGGGAACGTCACCGCCCTGGAGAGCGGTCGCCCCCCCGGGGACAGCGGTTTCCGACTCGGTCAGTGCCGGGGGGGGGTCCGGTAAACTGGAGGGGTCCGGTAAACCAGGGGGTGGGGGTCCGGTAAACCCGGGGGGTCCGGTAAACCGGAGGGTGGGGGGTCCGGTAAACCGGGGGGGTCCGGTAAACCGGAGGGTGGGGGGTCTGGTAAACCGGGGGTGAGGGGGTCCGGTACCCCGGGGGGTCTGGTACCCCGGGGGTGGGGGGGTCCGGTGCCCCGGGGGCATCCGGTGAACCGGAGGGGGTCCGGTGCCCCGGGAGTCGGTGGGGTCCGGTGCCTCGGGGGGGGTCCGGTGCCCCGGGGGGGTCCGGTGCCTCGGGGGGGGTCCGGTGCCCCGGGGGCATCCGGTGAACCGGAGGGGGTCCGGTGCCCCGGGAGTCGGGGGGGTCCGGTGCCTCGGGGGGGGTCCGGTAAACCGGGAGGGAAGGGGTCCGGTGCCCCGGGGGGGGTCTGGGAAACCGGGGGGGGGTCTGGTACCCCGGGGGTGGGGAGGGTCCGGTGCCCCGGGGGGGATTCGGTGCCCCGGGGGGGGGGGGGGGGTCGGTGCCCGGGGAGGGGGGCGCAGTGGAGCAGGGAGGGTCCGGTGGACTGGGAGAGGTTGGGGTGCAGGGGGGGGGCTTTGGGGTGCAGGGGGGACTCTGGCACCCCATGGGTGCGTGGGGGGCACACTTGGGGTGCACGGGAGACTTTGGGGTGCAGGGGGGGCTCCAGCACCCTGGGGGTGCACAGGGGATTTTGGGGTGCTGCACCCCCCATGGGTGGCTCTAGCAGGGTGGGGGGGGGTCCCCAGCCCCCCCCCCGAGCCAACTCAGGGGTCCCCCAAGATTTGAGGGTGGGTGCTCAGGGTGCCCCCCAAAACACCCCCCCCCCTTTTCCCTGCTGAGCACCCGCTCCCTCCCACTTTGGGTGGGTGGGGGGGTGGGTGCTGGGTGCTGGGGGGGGGGGAAGGTGGGGCCCCATCCCACCCACGCGGCGCGATGACCTCATCGCGTTGGAAAACGCCGGGAATTCGGCAAAATAAACATTGGGGCCCCCGAGAAGAAAAAAATTGGAACCCACAGCCCTCCCCTCCCCCGCCTCCGGATATTTGGGTGCTCCCGGATTTGGGGGACCCCCCCCTCCCCCCAATACCCCCCCTCTATCGGGGGGGGGTGCTGGAAGAGCACCCAGGCATTTGGGTGCTGCCCCCCCCCCACTTTTTAGACACCCCCCCCCGCTGCACCGGCATGGTCCCCTGGATTTTTTTGGGGTGTCCCCCCCGATTTTGGGGGGGGCCTCCCGGATTTTTGGGGTCCTCCCTGATTTTGGGGTGTCCCCCCCCCCCCCATTTTGCCTTGCAGTCGTCTGCCCGCTGCTGTGTCGGAACGGGGGGGTCTGCGCGCGCCCCGATACCTGTTTGTGCCCCCCCGAATTTACCGGCAAGTTCTGTCACCTCCCCGCTAACGGCACCCGGGGGGGCGAGGGGGGGGTCCCCCAAAATCTGGGGGGGCCCCAAGCCCTCACCCAATCCGTCTACACCCTGCCCTTGGCCAACCACCGGGAGGAAGAGGATGGTGAGGACCCCCCCCAATGTCCCTGCTAAATTGGGGGGGGGGTGTTAAATGGGTGCTCCCCCCAGCACCCGTAGCACCCCCCCCAGCACCTATAGCACCCCATAGCACCCTCCCAGCATCCACAGCACCCCCCCCAGCACCTATAGCGCCTCCCCAGCACCCGTAGCAGCCCCCAGCACCTATAGCACCTCCTCAGCACCCACAGCACCCACAGCACTCCATAGCACCCAAGAGCACCCCCTCAGCACCCATAGCACCCCCTCAGCACCCATAGCACTCCCCCCAGCACCCAGAGCAGCCCCCAGCACCTATAGCACCCATAGCACCCCCCAGCACCTATAGCACCTCCCCAGCACCCATAGCACCCACAGCACCCACAGCACTCCATACCACCCAAGAGCACCCCCTCAGCACCCATAGCACTCCCCCCAGCACCCATAGCACTCCCCCCAGAACCCATAGCAGCCCCCCAGCACCCATAGGACCGCCCCAGCACCCATTGCACTCCCCCCAGAACCCATAGCACCCCCCCAGCACCCATAGCACCCATAGCACCCCCAGCACTCCCCCCAGCACCCATAGCACCCCCAGCACCCATAGCACGTATAGCACCCCCCCCAGCACCCATTGCACTCCCCCCCAGCACCCATAGGAACCCCCAGCACCCATTGCACTCCCCCTCAGCACCCATAGCACCCCCCGAGCACCCATAGGACCCCCTCAGCACCCATAGCACCCCCCCAGCACCCATAGGAACCCCCAGCACCCATTGCACTCCCCCTCAGCACCCATAGCACCCCCTCAGCACCCATAGCACCCCCCGAGCACCCATAGGACCGCCCCAGCACCCATAGCACCCCCCCAGCACCCATTGCACTCCCCCTCAGCACCCATAGCACCCCCCGAGCACCCATAGCACCCCCTCACCACCCATAGCACCCCCCCAGCACCCATAGGACCCCCCAGCACCCATAGCACCCCCCCAGCACCCATAGGAACCCCCAGCACCCATTGCACTCCCCCTCAGCACCCATAGCACCCCCTCAGCACCCATAGCACCCCCTAGCACCCATAGGACCCCCCAGCACCCATAGCACCCCCTCAGCACCCATAGGACCCCCTCAGCACCCATAGCACCCCCCCAGCACCCATAGGACCCCCTCAGCACCCATAGCACCCCCCGAGCACCCATAGCACCCCCCCAGCACCCATAGGACCCCCTCAGCACCCATAGCACCCCCTCAGCACCCATAGCACCCCCCAGCACCCATAGCACCCCCCCAGCACCCATAGCACCCCCCGAGCACCCATAGCACCCCCTCAGCACCCATAGCACCCCCCAGCACCCATAGGACCCCCCCAGCACCCATAGCACCCCCCCAGCACCCATAGGAACCCCCAGCACCCATTGCACTCCCCCTCAGCACCCATAGCACCCCCTGAGCACCCATAGCACCCCCTCAGCACCCATAGCACCCCCCGAGCACCCATAGGACCCCCCCAGCACCCATAGCACCCCCCGAGCACCCATAGGACCGCCCCAGCACCCATAGCACCCCCCCAGCACCCATTGCACTCCCCCTCAGCACCCATAGCACCCCCCGAGCACCCATAGCACCCCCTCAGCACCCATAGCACCCCCCCAGCACCCATAGGACCCCCCAGCACCCATAGCACCCCCCCAGCACCCATAGCACCCCCCGAGCACCCATAGCACTCCCTCACCACCCATAGCACCCCCCAGCACCCATAGCACCCCCCCAGCACCCATAGGACCCCCCAGCACCCATAGCACCCCCCCAGCACCCATAGGACCCCCCAGCACCCATAGCACCCCCCGAGCACCCATAGGACCCCCCCAGCACCCATAGCACCCCCCCAGCACCCATAGGACCCCCCAGCACCCATAGCACCCCCTCAGCACCCATAGCACCCCCCCAGCACCCATAGGACCCCCTCACCACCCATAGCACCCCCCCAGCACCCATAGGACCCCCCAGCACCCATAGCACCCCCCGAGCACCCATAGGACCCCCCCAGCACCCATAGGACCCCCCAGCACCCATAGCACCCCCTCAGCACCCATAGCACCCCCCCAGCACCCATAGCACCCCCTCAGCACCCATAGCACCCCCCCAGCACCCATAGGACCCCCCAGCACCCATAGCACCCCCCCAGCACCCATAGGACCCCCCAGCACCCATAGCACCCCCCGAGCACCCATAGGACCCCCCAGCACCCATAGGACCCCCCAGCACCCATAGCACCCCCCACCCCCCAGGTGCCCAGTCCATGGTGAGCATCCACGTGCAGCACCCACCCGAAGCCCCCGTCACCATCCACCAAGTGGAGCGGGTGCGGGGGGGGGAGGAGGAGGAGGAGGAGACCCCCCCAGCACCCGCAGCCCCCCCAGCACCCAGAGCCCCCCGGCCGGCGCCCCTCTACCGCGTCCTGGCGCAGAGCGGCCCCCGGGTGCCCCCCGGCGAGGAGGGTGCTGGGTACGGGTACTGCTTCCGGCAGCTGCGCGGGGGAGAGGTGAGAGGGGTGCTGGGGGGGCGTGGGTGCTGGGATGTGGGTGCTGGGGGGGCGTGGGTGCTGGGGGGGCGTGGGTGCTGGGGCGTGGGTGCTGGGACGTGGGTGCTGGGGGGGCGTGGGTGCTGGGATGTGGGTGCTGGGAGGGTGCTGGGGGGGGCGTGGGTGCTGGGGCGTGGGTGCTGGGAGGGTGCTGGGGGGGCGTGGGTGCTGGGGCGTGGGTGCTGGGGGGGGGCAGGAGGGGACGTGGGTGCTGGGGGGGGCGTGGGTGCTGGGATGTGGGTGCTGGGGGGGTGCTGGGGGGGCGTGGGTGCTGGGGCGTGGGTGCTGGGAGGGTGCTGGGGGGGGCGTGGGTGCTGGGGCGTGGGTGCTGGGGCGTGGGTGCTGGGGGGGGCGTGGGTGCTGGGGCGGGGGTGCTGGGGGGGTGCTGGGGGGGGCGTGGGTGCTGGGGCGTGGGTGCTGGGGGGGTGCTGGGGGGGGCGTGGGTGCTGGGGCGTGGGTGCTGGGGGGGTGCTGGGGGGGGGCGTGGGTGCTGGGATGTGGGTGCTGGGGGATGCTGGGGGGGGCGTGGGTGCTGGGGCGTGGGTGCTGGGGCGTGGGTGCTGGGGGGGGCGTGGGTGCTGGGAGGGGGCAGGAGGGGACGTGGGTGCTGGGGGGGGCGTGGGTGCTGGGACGTGGGTGCTGGGAGGGGGTGCTGGGGGGGTGCTGGGGGGTGCTGGGTGCTGGGACGGGGGTGCTGGGAGGGTGCTGGGGGGTGCTGGGTGCTGGGGGGGTGCTGGGGGGTGCTGGGGGGTGCTGGGTGCTGGGACGGGGGTGCTGGGGGGGTGCTGGGTGCTGGGGGGTGCTGGGGGGTGCTGGGTGCTGGGACGGGGGTGCTGGGGGGGTGCTGGGTGCTGGGGGGTGCTGGGTGCTGGGGGGTGCTGGGGGGGTGCTGGGGGGTGCTGGGTGCCGGCGGCTCCACAGGCGCCGTGCAGGGCCGCAGTCACCGGGAGGCACCCCCCCCCCGCACCCCCCCACGGGTGGGTGTCCCGGGTGTGTGTGGGGGTGGGGTGCGTCCCGGCCCCTCCCCCCCCACCCAGCCCCCCTCCCCCCTCCAGTGCAGCTCCCCCCTCCCCGGCCTCCGCACCCAGGACATTTGCTGCCGGGGGGCGGGCGTGGCCTGGGGGGTCCACGAGTGCCAGCCCTGCGACGGCCACCCCCGTGAGGACACGGGTGGGGGGGGACACGGGTGGGGGCGGACACGAGTGGGGGGTGGGGACACGTGGGGGGGTGGGAGCGTGAGTGGGGGGGTGGGGACACGAGTGGGGGGGTGGGGACATGAGTGGGGGGGTGGACATGAGTGGGGGGAGTGGGGACACGAGTGGGGAGTGGGGACACGAGGGGGGCACGAGTGGGGGTTGGGGACACAAGTGGGGGGGTGGGGACACGAGTGGGGAGGTGGACATGAGTGGGGGGGTGGGGACATGAGTGGGGGGGTGGGGACATGAGTGGGGAGGTGGACATGAGTGGGGGGGTGGGGACACGAGTGGGGCATGAGTGGGGGGGTGGGGACACGAGGGATGGGGACATGAGTGGGGGGACACGAGTGGGGAGGTGGACACGAGTGGTGGGTGGGGACACGAGTGGGTGGGGACACGAGTGGGGGGTGGGGACACAAGTGGGGAGTGGGGACACGAGGGGGGACACGAGTGGGGGGGTGGGGGGCACGAGTGGGTGGGGACACGAGTGGGGAGTGGGGACACGAGTGGGGAGTGGGGACACGAGGGGGGACACGAGTGGGGGGGTGGGGACACGAGGGATGGGGACACGAATGGGGGGCTGGGGACACGAGTGGGGGGACACGAGTGGGGGGGTGTGGGACACGAGTGGGGGGGACACGAGTGGGGGGGGTCTCATCTCTGCCCCCCCCAGACCTGCCCCAGCGCGATGCTCCGTGTCCCCAAGGCTTCCAGCGCATCAATGGCTCCTGCCTGGGTGAGTTGGGGGGGGGGGAGGGTAAAAAGGGGGTGGGGGAGGGGCGGCGGGGGCGGGGGAGGGGCTCGGGGTGGGGGAGGGGAGGTGTGACCCTCCCCCCGCCCCCCCAGACGTGGATGAGTGCCAGGAGGGGGGGTTCTGCCAGAACGGGCTCTGCACCAACACGCGGGGCAGCTTCGCCTGCCTGTGCCAGCCGGGATTCCTGCTGGATTCCTCCCGCTCCAGCTGCATCTGTGAGCGGCGGGACTGGGATTGGGATTGGGATTGGGATTGGGGTGGGGTGGGATTGGGGTGGGATTGGGGTGGGGTTGGGATTGGGATTGGGATTGGGGTGGGATTGGGATTGGGGTGGGGTGGGATTGGGGTGGGGTTGGGATTGGGATTGGGATTGGGACTGGGATTGGGATTGGGATTGGGATTGGGGTGGGGTGGGATTGGGGTGGGATTGGGACTGGGATTGGGATTGGGATTGGGGTGGGGTGGGATTGGGGTGGCATTGGGGTGGGATTGGGATTGGGATTGGGGTGGGGTGGGATTGGGGTGGGATTGGGGTGGGGTGGGATTGGGATTGGGATTGGGGTGGGATTGGGGTGGGATTGGGATTGGGGTGGGGTGGGATTGGGGTGGGATTGGGATTGGGATTGGGGTGGGATTGGGGTGGGATTGGGATTGGGGTGGGGTTGGGATTGGGGTGGGATTGGGGTGGGATTGGGATTGGGATTGGGGTGGGGTTGGGATTGGGGTGGGATTGGGGTGGGATCGAGATTGGAATTGGGATTGGGGTGGGGTGGGATGAGGATGAGGATTGCGATGGGGATGAGGATTGGGATTGGGAAGGGGATGGGATTGGGATGGGGATGGGATTGGGATGGGATTGGGCTGGGGATGAGGATTGGGATGGGATTGGGCTGGGGATGAGGATTGGGATTGGGATGGGGATGGGGACGGGATTGGGATGGGATTGGGATGGGGATGGAGATGGGGATGAGGATGGGAATGGGATGAGGATGAGGATTGGGATTGGGATGGGATTCGGATGTGATTCGGATTGGGATTGGGATGGGGATGAGGACGGGAACGGGATTGGAACGGGGATGGGACTGGGATGGGATTGGGATGGGAATAGGGTGGGATTGGGGATGAGGACTGGGATTGGGATGGGGATGGGGCTGGGATGGAGATGAGATGGGAATGAGGATTGGAGTGGAGATTGGGATTGGGATAGGGATGGGGATGGGGATGAGGATTGGATGGGGAGGGGGATGGGATGGGGTGGGAGGGGAGGGGGATGGGGTGGGGATGGGATGGGAGGGGGATGGGAGGGGGATGGGGTGGCCGGCGCTCCCGGGCGCCCACCCCCCCGTCCCCCCCAGCCCACCAGGTGATCTCGGAGGCGCGGGGGCCCTGCTACCGCGTCCTGCGGGACGGGCGCTGCGCCCTCCCCACCCTCCGCAACATCACCCGCCAGATCTGCTGCTGCAGCCGGGTGGGCAAAGCCTGGGGGGGGGCCTGCCTCCGCTGCCCCCCCTTCGGCTCCGGTGAGCCCCCCCCACCCCCCCGGGTGCCCCCCTAGGGGGTCCCCCCCCCCCCAGCACCCTGCATCCATAGGGATGCTCCGAGGCTGCTCGGATGCTGCTCCGTGGAAGAAGTTGGGGTGCAGATTTGGGGGTGACCCCCCCCCATGTCCCCCCTCCTCCAGGTGACCCCCCCGGGTCGTCCCCCCCCCAGGTCCCCTCCCCGGATCCCTGGGACCCCCCCAGCACCCTGCATCCGTAGGGATGCTCCATGGGGATATTGGGGGGAGCAAAGTGGGGGTGCATCTGCAGATTTGGGGGTGCCCCCCCTGGACCAACCCCCCCAGAACCCCACCCAACACCTGGGTGTCGCCCCCGGACACCCGGGTCCCCCCTCGGATCCCTGGGTCCCCCCCCAGCACCCTGCATCCGTAGGGATGCTCCATGAGGATATTGGGGGGGAGCAAAGTGGGGGTGCATCTGCAGATTTGGGGGTGCCCCCCAGACCATCCCCCCCCCCGAATCCCCCCCCCGACACCTGGGTGCCCCCCCCCCCCCCAGATCCCTGGATCCCCCCCCAGCACCCTGCATCCATAGGGATGCCCTGATGCTGCTCCGTGGGGGAAGATGAGGGTGCAGATTTAGGGGTGCCCCCCCCAATTTTCACCCCCCCCCCCAAATTTCTCCCCCCCCCCCATCGCAGAGGGGTTCAAGGAGATCTGCCCGGCCGGCCCCGGTTACCATTACTCCGCTTCCGACCTTCGCTACAACACCCGGTACCTGGGGCAGGATCTGGCCCGCGTCCCCCTCGGACGTCCCCGCGCCGTCACCGCCGCCCCCCCCGCCACCCGTGAGCACCCATATCCCCCCCCTCCCCCCCCCCCCCAGCACCCGCTGGGGTCACCCTCACCCCCCCCTCGCCCTGCAGCCCGCTGGCAGGAGGAGCGGCGACCGGGTCCCCCACCCGTCACCCGCGGGCCACCCGGCCCCACGCGGCCACCGCTGGTCCCCGAGAGGCCACCCCCTGCCCCCGAGGTCATCGTGGTGCCACGCCCCACCCAGGGGCTGGTGGGACCCTTCCCCACCCGGGAGGGGCCCGGCCCAGGTAGGGGGGCTTTGGGGGGGGAGGGGTGGGGTTGCAGGTTTGCACGCATGCGCGGTTGCGCGGGGGTTGCCCGCGGGTGCACGCGTGGGGGTTGCCCGCGGGTGCACGGGGGTGGGGGGGGTTGGGGTTGCACGCATGCGTGGTTGCGGCTGCGTGCGCGGGTGCAGCTGCGTGCGCGGGTGCGCGTGATGGTTTCGCGCGTGCACGAGCCCTTGCGCGCGCGGTTGCGTGTAAGCGCCGTCGCAGGAACGCCTGGTTGCTCCTGCGTGCGTGGTCGCACGGGCGCCTGCAGTTGCACGCGTGCTCGGCCGCGCGCGTGCGCGTGGTGTCCCACGCGCGCAGTTGCATGCGTGCGCCAAGGGGTTGCGTGCACAGGTGCGCGCACATGCGCAGTTGCATGCATGCGCCAAGGGGTTGCGTGCACAGGTGCGCGCACGTGCGCAGGTGCAGGCATGCGCCAAGCGGTTGCATGCTCAGGTGCGCACACATGCGCAGTTGCAGGCATGCGCCAAGGGGTTGCATGCACAGGTGCGTGCACATGCGCAGGTGCAGGCATGCGCCAAGCGGTTGCATGCACAGGTGCGCACACATGCGCAGTTGCAGGCATGTGCCTAGGGGTTGCATGCTCAGGTGCGCACACATGCGCAGTTGCAGGCATGCGCCAAGCGGTTGCATGCTCAGGTGCGCACACATGCGCAGGTGCAGGCATGCGCCAAGCGGTTGCATGCTCAGGTGCGCACACATGCGCAGTTGCATGCATGCGCCAAGGGGTTGCGTGCACAGGTGCGCGCACATGCACAGGTGCATGCATGCGCCAAGGGGTTGCGTGCTCAGGTGCGCACACATGCGCAGTTGCAGGCATGCGCCAAGCGGATGCGTGCGCGGGTGCGCACACATTGCCCGGGCACCGCTGCGCACGTGTGCGTGCTTGCGCGCGCGCGCCGTTGCGTGCGTGGTTGCGCACATGCACCGTTGCGCACGTGTGTGTGGCTTCACGTGTGCACGGTTGCACACACGCCCGGTTGCACACGTGCATGCTCCCACCTGCACGGTTGCGCCTGTCTGCGTGTTTGCACGCACGCGCTGTTGCGCGCATGCCGGGTTGCGCATGTGCGTGATCGCACGCAGGCGGGGTTGCAAGCAGGCACAGTTGCACGCATCTGCGTGCTTGCACGCCTGCACCATTGCGCGCACCCGGGGTTGCCCGTGTGCGTGGTTGCAAGCATGCACCGTTGCCCGCGTGCCCACGCTGATGCATGCAGGTGGTTGCACGAGTGTGCACGGTTGCACGTGCCCAACGCCCTCCCCCTCCCCCGCTTTTGCAGCAGCCGTCGGCAGCGTCTGCGAGAGGAACCCCCAGATCTGCGGCCCCGGGCGCTGCGTCCCCCGCCAGGGCGGCTACACCTGCCTCTGCCACCCCGGCTTCTGGCTCAGCACCCAGGGCACCCACTGCATCGGTGAGGGGGGCGGCGGGGGCGGGTACACGGGGGACTGGGGGTCCTGTCCATCCGTCTGGCCGGGCACCCACCCGCCTCTCCCTGCACCCACCCGTCCCTCTGGGCACCCATTTCTCCATGCACCCACCTCTCCCCGCACCCACCCACCCCTCCGAGCACCCACGTCTCCATGCACCCACCCGTTCCTCTGTGCACCCACATCTCTGTGCACCCACCCACCCCTCCACGCACCCATTTCTCCATGAACTCACCCATTTCTCCATGCACCCACCTATATCTCCATGCACCCACCCATCCCCCTGAACACCCATCCCTCCATGCACCCACCCACCCCTCCATGCACCCATTTCTCCCTGCACCCACTCACCCCTCCGTGCACCCATTTCTCCCTGCACCCACCCACCCCTCCGTGCACCCATTTCTCCCTGCACCCACCCACCCCTCCGTGCACCCATTTCTCCCTGCACCCACCCACCCCTCCGTGCACCCATTTTTCCATGCACCCACCCACCCCTCCGGGCACCCATTCTTCATGCACCCACCTATATCTCCCTGTACCCACCCACCCCTCTGTGCACCCGTTTTTCCATGCACCCACCCACCCCTCCCTGCACCCACCCACCCCTCTGTGCACCCGTTTCTCCATGCGCCCACCCACCCCTCCGTGCACGCACCCACCCCTCCGTGCACCCGTTTTTCCATGCACCTACCCACCCCTCCGTGCACCCATTTCTCCCTGCACCCACCCCTCCGTGCACCCACCCACCTCTCCGGGCACCCATTCTTCATGCACCCACCTATATCTCCCTGTACCCACCCACCCCTCCGTGCACCCATTTCTCCCTGCACCCACCCACCCCTCCGTGCACCCACCCACCCCTCCGGGCACACATTCTCCACGCACCCACCTATATCTCCCTGCACCCACCCACCCCTCCGTGCACCCATTTTTCCATGCCCCCCACCCCTCCCTGCACCCACCCACCCCTCCGTGCACCCATTTTTCCATGCCCCCCACCCCTCTGTGCACCCACCCACCCCTCTGTGCACCCGTTTTTCCATGCACCCACCCACGCCTCTGTGCACCCACCCACCCCTCCGTGCACCCATTTCTCCGTGCACCCACCCACCCCTCCGTGCACCCATTTTTCCATGCACCCACCCACCCCTCCATGCACCCACCCACCCCTCCGGGCACCCATTTTTCCATGCACCCACCCACCCCTCCATGCACCCACCCACCCCTCTGTGCACCCATTTTTCCATGCCCCCCACCCCTCTGTACACCCACCCACCCCTCCGTGCACCCATTTCTCCCTGCACCCACCCACCCTCTGCCCACCCACCCCTCCGGGCACCCATTTCTCCCTGCACCCACCCCTCTGGGCCCCCCCCCCCCACCCACGCTCTCCCCAGACGTGGACGAGTGCCGGCGCAGCCCCCGGCCCTGCCCCCACGGGCGCTGCGAGAACACGGTGGGGAGTTACCGCTGCCTCTGCTCCCCCGGCTACCGGCCCGGCGCCGCCAGCACCGACTGCCAAGGTCAGCGGGGACCCTCTGGGTGCTGCCCACCCGCCCGCCCCGCTCCTCGGGTGGCCTCAGCCCGGTCCGTGTCCCCCCGCAGACGTGGATGAGTGCGCCCAGAGCCCCCCGCCCTGCACCCATGGGCGCTGCGAGAACCTGCCCGGCGGCTACCGCTGCGTCTGTCCCGCCGGCTACCGGGGAACGGCGCCGGAGGAGCCCTGCCAGGGTGAGTGGGGGCGGGGGGGGCGGGGCGGGGGCGGGGCACCGGCATGGGGGGCCACCGTGCCATGGGCTCACCACGGGGTCACCACACCATGGGGTCACCACACCATGAGGTCACCACGCCCTGGGGTCACCACACCACGGGGTCATCACACCATGGGGTCACCACGCCCTGGGGTCACCACGCCACGGGGTCACCACACCACGGGGTCACCAGGGCCACCATGCCACGGGGTCACCACACCACAGGGTCACCACACCATGAGGTCACCATGCCCTGGGGTCACCACGCCACGGGGTCACCACGCCCTGGGGTCACCACACCACGGGGTCACCACACCATGGGGTCACCACGCTCTGGGGTCACCACGCTCTGGGGTCACCACGCCACGGGGTCACCACACCACAGGGTCACCACACCATGGTGTCACCACACCACAGGGTCACCACGCCACGGGGTCACCACGCCACGGGGTCACCACACCATGGGGTCACCACACCATGAGGTCACCACGCCCTGGGGTCACCACGCCCTGGGGTCACCACACCACAGGGTCACCACGCCATGGGGTCACCACGCTCTGGGGTCACCACACCACGGGGTCACCACACCACAGGGTCACCACACCACGGGGTCACCACGCTCTGGGGTCACCACGCCCTGGGGTCACCACGCCACGGGGTCACCACGCCATGAGGTCACCATGCCCTGGGGTCACCACGCCACGGGGTCACCACACCATGGGGTCACCACACCATGAGGTCACCACGCCACGGGGTCACCACGCTCTGGGGTCACCACGCCATGGGGTCACCACGCTCTGGGGTCACCACATCACGGGGTCACCATGCTCTGGGGTCACCACGCCACGGGGTCACCACACCACGGGGTCACCACGCCATGAGGTCACCATGCCCTGGGGTCACCATGTCCTGGGGTTACCACACCACGGGGTCACCACGCCCTGGGGTCACCACACCACAGGGTCACCACAGTCTGGGGTCACCACGCCCTGGGGTCACCACACCACAGGGTCACCACACCACGGGGTCACCACGCCACGGGGTCACCACGCTCTGGGGTCACCACACCACGGGGTCACCACACCACGGGGTCACCACGCCATGAGGTCACCATGCCCTGGGGTCACCATGCCCTGGGGTCACCACACCACAGGGTCACCACGCCACGGGGTCACCAGGCCCTGGAGTCACCATGCCCTGGGGTCACCACGCCACGGGGTCACCACACCATGAGGTCACCATGCCCTGGGGTCACCACACCACAGGGTCACCACACCACGGGGTCACCACGCCACGGGGTCACCACACCATGGGGTCACCACACCATGAGGTCACCACGCCCTGGGGTCACCACGCCCTGGGGTCACCACACCACGGGGTCACCACGCCACGGGGTCACCACACCACAGGGTCACCATGCCCTGAGGTCCCCACGCCCTGGGGTCACCACGCTCTGGGGTCACCACACCACGGGGTCACCACGCCCTGGGGTCACCACACCACGGGGTCACCACGCCACGGGGTCACCACACCACGGGGTCACCACACCACAGGGTCACCATGCCCTGAGGTCCCCACGCCCTGGGGTCACCATGCCCTGGGGTCACCACGCTCTGGGGTCACCACACCACGGGGTCACCACACCATGGGGTCACCACGCTCTGGGGTCACCACACCACAGGGTCACCACGCTCTGGGGTCACCACACCACAGGATCACCACGCCCTGGGGTCACCACACCACGGGGTCACCACACCACAGGGTCACCACGCTCTGGGGTCACCGCACCACGGTGTCACCGCGCCACGGGGTCACCGCGCCACGCGCCCGCCGTGCCGGTGCCTGACCCCTGCCCCCTCCCTCCCACCCAGACATCGACGAGTGCGAGAACCACCTGGCCTGCCCCGGCCAGGAGTGCGTCAACACCCCCGGCTCCTTCCAGTGCCAGCCCTGCCGCGAGGGCTTCCAGCTCCACCGCGGGCGCTGCGCAGGTACCCCGCCCCCTCCCTCCCCCCAGGGGGCACCCCCAAATCCTACCGGGGACCCCCCCATAACCCTCCCGTCCCCCAGACGTGGACGAGTGCGCCACGGGCTCCCCCTGCGGCCCCCACGGCCGCTGCGTCAACGCCGAGGGCTCCTTCGGCTGCGAGTGCCGGCGCGGTTACCGGGCGGGTGCCGGCGGCGCCCCGTGCGCGGGTGAGTGGGGACCTCGGTGGTGGCCCCGTGGCCCCCATCGGCCGCCCCTGACGGCGTCGCGCGCCCGCAGACGTCAACGAGTGCCTGGAGGGCGACTTCTGCTTCCCCCACGGCGAGTGCCTCAACACCGAGGGCTCCTACGCCTGCCTCTGCGCCCAGGGCTACGCCAGCACCCCCCAGGGCACCGCCTGCGCCGGTGGGCGACACCCCGCGCCCCTGCCCACCGCGCCCGTCACGGTCCCCATCCCCGTCCTCGTGTCCGTCCCTGTCCCCGTGTCCCCACGCCCATCCTGGTTCCCGTGTCCCCACGCCCATCCCAGTCCCCACGCCCATCCCAGTCCCCATGTCCCTGTGCCCATCCCAGTCCCCGCATCCCCATACCCATC
Organism: Calonectris borealis; assembly: GCF_964195595.1. Taxonomy (NCBI): domain Eukaryota; kingdom Metazoa; phylum Chordata; class Aves; order Procellariiformes; family Procellariidae; genus Calonectris; species Calonectris borealis. The sequence continues at coordinate 256,331 of NC_134343.1, read as the reverse complement.
CCAGTCCCCATGTCCCCATACCCATCCCAATCCCCATATCCCTGTGCCCATCCCAGTCCCCATTTCCCCATACCCATCCCAGTCCCCGTGCCCATCCCAGTCCCCATGTCCCCATACCCATCCCAGTCCCCATACCCATCCCAGTCCCTATGTCCCCGTGCCCATCCCAGTCCCCCTGTCCCCATACCCATCCCAGTCCCCATATCCCTGTGCCCATCCCAGTCCCCATGTCCCCATACCCATCCCAGTCCCCATACCCATCCCGGTCTCCCTGTCCCCGTGCCCATCCCAGTCCCCATGTCCCCGTGCCCATCCCAGTTCCCATGTCCCCATACCCATCCCAGTCCCCATGTCCCCATGCCCATCCCAGTCCCCATGTCCCCATACCCATCCCGGTCCCTATACCCATCCCAGTCCCCATGTCCCTGTGCCCATCCCAGTCCCCATGTCCCCATACCCATCCCAGTCCCCGTGCCCATCCCAGTCCCCATGTCCCCATACCCATCCCAGTCCCCATACCCATCCCGGTCTCCCTGTCCCTGTGCCCATCCCAGTCCCCATGTCCCCATACCCATCCCAGTCCCCGTGCCCATCCCAGTGCCCATGTCCCCATACCCATCCCAGTCCTCATACCCATCCCAGTGCCCATGTCCCTGTGCCCATCCCAGTCCCCATTTCCCCATACCCATCCCGGTCCCCGTGCCCATCCCAGTGCCCATGTCCCTGTGCCCATCCCAGTCCCCATGTCCCCATACCCATCCCGGTCCCCGTGCCCATCCCAGTGCCCATGTCCCTGTGCCCATCCCAGTCCCCATGTCCCCATACCCATCCCGGTCCCCATACCCATCCCAGTGCCCATGTCCCCGTGCCCATCCCAGTCCCCATTTCCCCATACCCATCCCGGTCCCCATACCCATCCCAGTGCCCATGTCCCCGTGCCCATCCCAGTCCCCATGTCCCCATACCCATCCCAGTGCCCATGTCCCCGTGCCCATCCCAGTTCCCATGTCCCCATACCCATCCCAGTCCCCATGCCCATCCCAGTGCCCATGTCCCTGTGCCCATCCCAGCCCCCATGTCCCCATACCCATCCCGGTCCCCATGTCCCCATACCCATCCCGGTCCCCATACCCATCCCAGTGCCCATGTCCCCGCGCCCATCCCAGTCCCCATTTCCCCATACCCATCCCAGTCCCCATGCCTATCCCAGTGCCCATGTCCCTGTGCCCATCCCAGTCCCCATTTCCCCATACCCATCCCAGTCCCCATGCCTATCCCAGCCCCCATGTCCCCATACCCATCCCAGTCCCCATGCCTATCCCAGTGCCCATGTCCCCGTGCCCATCCCAGTCCCCATTTCCCCATACCCATCCCAGTCCCCATGCCTATCCCAGTGCCCATGTCCCCGTGCCCATCCCAGTCCCCATTTCCCCATACCCATCCCAGTCCCCATGTCCTCATACCCATCCCAGTGCCCATGTCCCCGTGCCCATCCCAGTCCCCATGTCCCCATACCCATCCCGGTCCCACTGGTGCCCCCCGTCACCCCGTGCCCCCTGGCAGACGTGGACGAGTGCCAGCGCGGGGGCGTCTGCGAGGGCGGCCGCTGCTCCAACACCGACGGCTCCTTCGAGTGCCACTGCCCGGCGGGTTTCCGCACCGACGCCGACAAGGCCCTGTGCCAGGGTGAGGGGCTGGCGGCCGGGCCGGGGAGGGGACGGGCGCTGCCAGCGCCGGGGGGGGGGGGGGGATGGCATCGAGGGTGGTCTGTCCCCCCGCAGACGTGGACGAGTGCCAGGAGTACGGCGCCAGCCTCTGCGGCGCCCAGCGCTGCGACAACGTCCCCGGCTCCTACCGCTGCGTCACCGACTGCCAGCCCGGCTACCGGGCCGGTGACGGCGGGGACTGCGTCGGTGAGTGCCGGGTGGTCCCGGGACGGGCACGGGGAGTGGGACGGGCACGGGGACCGGGGTGGGCATGGGGACCGGGATGGGCACGGGGACCGGGGTGGGCACGGGGACTGGGATGGGCATGGGAACCGGGGTGGGCACGGGGACCAGGATGGGCACGGGGACCGGGGTGGGCATGGGAACTGGGATGGGCATGGGAACCGGGGTGGGCACGGGGACCGGGATGGGCACGGGGACCGGGGTGGGCACGGGGACCGGGGTGGGCATGGGAACCGGGGTGGGCATGGGGACCGGGATGGGCACGGGGACCGGGGTGGGCACGGGGACCGGGGTGGGCACAGGGACTGGGACGGGCACGGGGACTGGGACGGGCATGGGGACCGGGGTGGACACAGGGCTGGGGGGTCCCCGGTGTCCCCAGCCTGCCGTGCCCACGGGGTGCCCCCCGCTGTCCCCGCAGACGTGGACGAGTGCCAGGAGTACGGCGCCAGCCTCTGCGGCGCCCAGCGCTGCGATAACGTCCCCGGCTCCTACCGCTGCGTCACCGACTGCCAGCCCGGCTACCGGGCCGGTGACGGCGGGGACTGCGTCGGTGAGTGCGGGGGGGGAGTGCGGGGGGGGCAAGATCCATGCCATGGGTGCAGAGGGGCAGAAGGACCTTGCCATGGAGAGCAGAGGCACCATGCCATGGGGCACAGGGTTGCAGAAGGACCAAGGGGGACATCAAGATCCATGCCATGGGGTGCAGAGGGACCATAGGGCACAGCAAGGACCATGCCATGGGGTGCAGAGGACCATAGGGACCCCGCCATGGGGCACAGGGTTGCAGAAGGACCAAGGGGGACATCAAGATCCATGCCATGGGGTGCAGAGGGACCATAGGGCACAGCAAAGACCATGCCATGGGTTCCAGAGGGCCCATGCCATGGGGGGACACCAAGATCCATGCCATGGGGTGCAGAGGGGGGCAGAAGGACCATGCCATGGAGAGCAGAGGCACCATGCCATGGGTCACAGGGTTGCAGAAGGACCAAGGGGGACAGCAAAGACCATGCCATGGGTTCCAGAGGCACCATGCCATGGGGGACATCAAGATCCATGCCATGGGGTGCAAAGGAACCATAGGGCACAGCAAGGACCATGCCATGGGGTGCAGAGGGGGGCAGAAGGACCATGCCATGGGTTCCAGAGGCACCATGCCATGGGGGGACACCAAGATCCATGCCATGGGTGCAGAGGGACCACAGGACACAGCAAGGACCATGCCATGGGGAGCAGAGGGGCAGAAGAACCTTGCCATGGGTTCTGGAGGCACCATGCCATGGGGGGACACCAAGATCCATGCCATGGGTGCAGAGGGACCACAGGACACAGCAAGGACCATGCCATGGGGAGCAGAGGGGCAGAAGAACCTTGCCATGGGTTCTGGAGGCACCATGCCATGGGGGACATCAAGATCCATGCCATGGGTGCAGAGGGACCATAGGGCACAGCAAGGACCATGCCATGGGGTGCAGAGGACCATAGGGACCCCACCATGGGGCACAGGGTTGCAGAAGGGCCATGGGGGACAGCAAAGACCATGTCATGGGTGCAGAGGGATCATAGGGCACAGGAAGGACCATGCCATGGGGTGCAGAGGACCAGAGGGACTGTGCCATGGGGCACAGGGTTGGAGAAGGACCATGGGGGACAGCAAAGACCATGTCATGGGTGCTGGAGGGACCATGCCATGGGGGACATCAAGATCCATGCCATGGGTGCAGAGGGACCATAGGGCACAGCAAGGACCATGCCATGGGGCACAGGGTTGGAGAAGGACCATAGGGGACAGCAAAGACCATGTCATGGGTTCTGGAGGGACCATGTCATGGAGGACATCAAGATCCATGCCACGGGGTGCAGAGGGGCAGAGGGACCATGCCATGGGGCACAGGGTTGCAGAAGGACCATGGGGGACAGCAAAGACCATGTCATGGGTTCCAGAGGCCCCCCACCATGGGGGACATCAAGCCCCACACCATGAGGAACATCAGGCCCCCCACCATGGGGGACATCAAGCCCCCCACCATGGGGGACATCAGGCCCCACACCATGAGGAACATCAGGCCCCCCACCATGGGGGACATCAAGCCCCACACCATGAGGAACATCAGGCCCCACACCATGAGGAACATCAGGCCCCCCACCATGGGGGACATCAGGCCCCCCGCCATGGGGCACAGGGCCGCTGAGGGACCACCCTGCACTTCGCAGAGAAGCAGAAGCCCCACACCGGGGTGGGCTCACCACCGCACTGGGGTGGTGGTGGTGGGGGGGGGGGGGTCACCCCCCACGGACACCCCCCCCCCCACCCACCCCAAAGCTGCTCCACACCCCCTTGCGCAGACGTGGACGAGTGCTCCAACGGGACCCTGTGCGGAGCCCACGCCGCCTGCCACAACCTCCCCGGCTCCTTCCAATGCGCCTGCGACCCGGGCTACGAAACCGCCCGCCACGGCCACCACTGCGTGGGTACGGCCAGGGACCCCGGGCTGGGGGGGGTGGGGGGGGGACAACGCCGATCCCCTCCCCCCCCTTAAATCCACCCAACCCCCCCCAAATCTTGGTCCCCTGCAGACGTGGACGAATGCGAGACGTTACGGGGGGTCTGCGGGGCCGAACGCTGCGAGAACGTCGAAGGCTCCTTCCTCTGCCTCTGCCCCGACGGCCGGGATGAATTCGATCCCGTGACGGGGCGTTGCGGCCCCCCGCCGCCTCCCCAAATCCCCCCCCGACCCCCCCCCGGCACGGCCGCCTGCTTCAGCAAAGCTTGTGGGGTGCTGGCACCCAACGTCACCCAACAGCAGTGCTGCTGCAGCCTGGGCTGGGCTTGGGGCACCCAGTGCCCCGCCCGGCCCTGCCCGGCCCCCGGCACTGGTAGGACCCCCCCAAACCCCCCCACCCCCCATTCCCCCGAACCCCCCCCCGCCCCCACCTCCAGGGGTCCGGCGCCCTCGGTTGGGGGGGTTCAGCCCTCGGCATGGGCACGCTGGGCCTGTTTGGGGGGGGCAGGAGGGGGTGCATGGGCAGGGATTGGGGTGCACGGGCAGGGGTTGGGGTGCACGGGCAGGGGATGGGGTGCACAGGCATGGGATGGGGTGTACGGGCAGGGGTTGGGGTGCATGGGCAGGGGATGGGGTGCATGGGTGGGGATTGGGGTGCACAGGCACAGGATTGGGGTGCACGGGCAGGGGTTGGGGTGCACAGGCAGGGTTTGGGGTGCACAGGCACGGGATTGGGGTGCACAGGCACGGGATGGGGTGTACGGGCAGGAATTGGGGTGCACGGGCAGGGGACGGGGTGCACGGGCAGGAATTGGGGTGCAAGGGCAGGGATTGGGGTGCACGGGCAGGGTTTGGGGTGTACGGGCAGAGATTGGGGTGCACGGGCAGGGGCTGGGGTGCACCGGCGGGAATTGGGGTGCGCGGGCAGGGGACGGGGTGCACGGGCAGGGGTTGGGGTGCACGGGCAGGGTTTGGGGTGCACGGGCAGGAATTGGGGTGCACCGGCAGGGGCTGGGGTGCACGGGCAGGGGCTGGGGTGCATGGGCAGGAATTGGGGTGCGCGGGCAGGGGTTGGGGTGCACAGGCAGGGATTGGGGTGCACGGGCAGGGGTTGGGGTGCACGGGCAGGGGACGGGGTGCATGGGCAGGAATTGGGGTGCGCGGGCAGGGGCTGGGGTGCACGGGCAGGAATTGGGGTGCACCGGCAGGGGCTGGGGTGCACCGGCAGGAATTGGGGTGCGCGGGCAGGACCCCTCGCGGTGACCCCCTTCCCCCCCCCAGAGGACCACCTCGCCGTCTGCCCGCACGGGCAGGGCCGAGCCGCCGCCGACCCCCAGGGCTCCCCGGCAGGTGAGTGCTGCCCGCCGCCGGGCCCGGCGCCCGCTGGGGTCCCCCGATTCTCGGGGGGGGACCCCCTGACGCTGCCCGTACCCCCAGACGTGGACGAGTGCCGGCTCTTCGCCCCCCAGCTCTGCCGGGGGGGGGTTTGCCTCAACGCCGCCCCCGGCTTCAGCTGCTACTGCCCCAGCGGCTACTACTACGAGCAGGAGCATCTGCAGTGCGTGGGTGAGCCCCCCCTGCCTGCACCCCTGCCCGCACCCCTGCCTGCACCCCCGCCTGTGCACCCCAATCCCTGCCCGCGCCCACCCCCTGCCTTCACCCTGACCTTTGCCTGCACCCCTGAACCCCTGCCCGCACCCCTGCCTGCACCCTGACCACCTGCCTGCACCCCTGCCTGCACCCCTGCCTGCACCCTAAGCACCTGCCTGCACGCCAATCCCTGCCCGCACCCACCCCCTGTCTTCACCCTGACCTTTGCCTGCACTCCTGAACCCCTGCCCGCACCCCTGCCTGCACCCTGACCACCTGCCTGCACCCTGCACCCCTGCCTGCACCCCTGCCTGCACCCTAAGCACCTGCCTGCACGCCAATCCCTGCCCGCACCCACCCCCTGCCTTCACCCTGACCTTTGCCTGCAACCCAGCCCCCTGCCCGCACCCCTGCCTGCACCCTGAACCCTGCCCGCACCCTGAGCCCAACGCCCTACCTGCACCCTGCACCCCTGCCCGCACCCCGACCCCTGCCTGCACCCTGACCCCCTGCCTGCACCCCTGCCTGCACCCCAGCCCCCTGCCTACACCCTGACCTCTGCCTGAACCCCAGCCCCCTGCCTGCACCCTGCCCCTCTGCCTGCACCCCTGCCCACACCCCTGCCTGCACCCTGACCTCTGCCCACACCCTGACCTCTGCCTGCACCCCTACCCTCTGCCCGCACCCCTACCCCTCTGCCCGCACCCCGACCCCCTGCCTGCATCCCAGCCCCCTGCCTGCACCCTGACGCCCTGCCTGCACCCCTGCCTCCACCCCTGCCTGCACCCCGACCCCCTGCCTGCACCCCTGCCTGCACCCCAGCCCCCTGCCTGCACCCCTGCCTGTACCCTGACCCCCTGCCTGCACCCCAGCCCCCTGCCTGACCCCCTGCCTGCACTCCTGCCTGCACTCCTGCCTGCCCCCCGACCCCCTGCCTGCCCCCCAGCCCCCTGCCTGCACCCCTGCCTGTACCCTGACCCCCTGCCTGCACCCCAGCCCCCTGCCTGACCCCCTGCCTGCACTCCTGCCTGCACTCCTGCCTGCCCCCCGACCCCCTGCCTGCCCCCCAGCCCCCTGCCTGCACCCCTGCCTGCCCCCTGACCCCCTGCCTGCCCCCCAGCCCCCTGCCTGCACCCCTGCCTGCCCCCCCAGCCCCCTGCCTGCACCCCTGCCTGCCCCCCGACCCCCTGCCTGCCCCCCGGCCCTCTGCCTGCACCCCTGCCTGCCCCCCGATCCCCTGCCTGCCCCCCAGCCCCCTGCCTGCACCCCTGCCTGCCCCCCGACCCCCTGCCTGCCCCCCAGCCCCCTGCCTAACCCCCCCCGCCCTCTCCCCCCCCCCAGATAACGACGAGTGCGGGGCGGAGGAGGCCGAGCCCTGCCTGGGGGGTCGCTGCGTCAACACGGTGGGCTCCTACTACTGCTCCTGCCCCCCCCCGCTGATCCTGGACGGCTCCCAGCGCCGCTGCGTCGCCAACGACACCCACCTGGGTGAGGGTCCCACCCATTGCCTCCCCCCCCCCCCCCCAAAAAAAAACCAAAAGGGGCCCTGCCTGATGGTGCCCCCCCCCCGCACCCCCAGACGCTGCCCAGGCCGTGTGCTGGCAGGAGGTGGGGGTGGACCTGGTGTGCGGCAGACCCCGGCTGGACAGGCAGGTCACCTACACCGAGTGCTGCTGCCTCTACGGGCAGGCCTGGGGCATGGACTGCGCCCTCTGCCCCGCCCGCCACTCAGGTGACCCCCCCCTGCACCCCCAAATCCTAACACCCCCCCCTGACATGGGTGATGGGTTGGCATCCCCCTCCCTGCAGTGTGGGACCCCCCCCATGCCTGTGATGGGGAGCTGTTGAGCCCATGGGAACGTGGGGAACGCCCCGCACCCCCATAATGGGGACCCCGTGCACCCCTATAGTAGGGACCCCACCCCTGCACCCCCAAATCCTAACAGCCCCCCTCCCACCATGGGTGCTGGGTTGGCATCCCCCTCCCTGCAGTGTGGGACCCCCCCCATGCCTGTGATGGGGTGCCCCCCCCTGCACCCCCATAATGGGGACCCCCCCTGCACCCCAATAGTAGAGACCCCACCCCTGCACCCCCAAATCCTAACACCCCCCCCCAACATGGGTGCTGGGTTGGCATCCCCCTCCCTGCAGTGTGGGACCCCCCCGCATGCCTGTGATGGGGAGCTGTTGAGTCCATGGGAATGTGGGGAACGCCCGGCACCCCCATAATGGGGACCCCCTGCACCCCAATAGTAGGGACCCCACCCCTGCACCCCCAAATCCTAACACCCCCCCCCAATATGGGTGCTGGGTTGGCATCCCACTCCCTGCAGTGTGGGACCCCCCCGCATGCCTGTGATGGGGAGCCCCCCCCGCACCCCCATAATGGGGACCCCCCCCTGCACCCCAATAGTAGAGACCCCACCCCTGCACCCCCAAATCCTAACACCCCCCCCCAACATGGGTGATGGGTTGGCATCCCCCTCCCTGCAGTGTGGACCCCCCCCATGCCTGTGATGGGGAGCTGTTGAGTCCATGGGAATGTGGGGAACGCCCGGCACCCCCATAATGGGGACCCCGTGCACCCCTATAGTAGGGACCCCACCCCTGCACCCCCAAATCCTAACAGCCCCCCTCCCACCATGGGTGCTGGGTTGGCATCCCCCTCCCTGCAGTGTGGGACCCCCCCCCATGCCTGTGATGGGGAGCCCCCCCCCCGCACCCCCATAATGGGGACCCCCCTGCACCCCAGTAGTAGGGACCCCACCCTGCACCCCCAAATCCTAACACCCCCCCCCCAACATGGGTGCTGGGTTGGCATCCCCATCCCTGCAGTGTGGGACCCCCCCCGGCATGCCTGTGATGGGGACCCCCTCCCCGCACCCCCATAATGGGGACCCCCCCTGCACCCCATAGTAGAGACCCCACCCCTGCACCCCCAAATCCTAACGCCCCCCCCCAACATGGGTGCTGGGTTGGCATCCCCCTCCCTGCAGTGTGGGACCCCCCCCCATGCCTGTGATGGGGAGCTGTTGAGTCCATGGGAATGTGGGGAACGCCCGGCACCCCCATAATGGGGACCCCGTGCACCCCTATAGTAGGGACCCCACCCCTGCACCCCCAAATCCTAACACCCCCCCTCCCACCATGGGTGCTGGGTTGGCATCCCCCTCCCTGCAGTGTGGGACCCCCCCGCATGCCTGTGATGGGGACCCCCCCCCCCTGCACCCCCATAATGGGGACCCCCCCTGCACCCCCAAATCCTAACACCCCCCCCCAACGTGGGTGCTGGGTTGGCATCCCCCTCCTTACAGTGTGGGACCCCCCCCCATGCCTGTGATGGGGAGCCCCCCCCTGCCACCCCCATAATGGGGACCCCCCCCTGCACCCCAGTAGTAGGGACCCCCTTGCACCCCCGTTGACACCCCCTGGCAAATGCAGGGACCCCCTGCACCCCCATAATGGGGATCCCCTGCATCTCCATAATAGGGACCCCCCCTTGCACCCTCATTGACCCCCCCGGCAATGCAGGGATCCCCTGCACCCCTATAATGGGGACTCCCTGCACCCCCATAATGGGGACCCCCCCTGCACCCCCATTGACCCCCCACCCAGCAATGTGGGGACCCCCCCAGCGTCCCTATGATAGGACCCCCTTGCACCCCCATTAACCCCCCCCCAGCAATGCAGGGCCCCCTGCACCCCCATAATGGGGACCCCCTGCACCCCCACTTAACCCAAGCAATGGGGGGACCCCCTGCATCCCTGTGCCCCCCCCCAGTGATGAGGGTCCCTTACAGCCCCCCAATGATGGGGGGTCCCTTGTAACCCCCCCAGTTATGGGGGGACCCCTCATAGCCCCCCCAATAATGGGGACCCCTTTGCATCCCCATAGCCCCCCAAGGATGAGGGGCCCCTTACAGCCCCCCAATGATGACCCCTTGTAGCCCCCCCAGTTTTGGGGGGGGGGGGTCCCTTGTAGCCCCCCCATTTATGGGGGGACCCCTTGTAGCCCAACGATGGGGACCCCTTTCCATCCCCACAACCCCCAGTGATGGGGGGGGGGGGGGATCCCTTCCAGCCCCCCCCCAATGATGGGGACCCCCATGCCCCCCCCCCAGGCTGCATGGGGGGGGGGGGGTCCCCCAAAACCACCTTCTTCTGCCCCCCCCCAGATGACTTCGAGTTCCTCTGCAACGTTCTGCGCCCCCCCAGCTACGGCCCCCCCCCGCGCCCCCCCCCCCTACGAATACGCCCCCGACTTCGCCCCCCCTTACGGCCTCCCTTACGGCCCCGATATTTTCGGGGGGCCCCGCCTCGGCCCCGCCCCCGCTCTCCGTTCCGACTACGACCCCTATGGATTTGGGGGGGCGACGGGGGGTTACGACCCTCGGGGGGATCCTCTTTACGTCGCCCCCCCCCGCTATGGGGGGGAAGATTTCGAGGACCCCCGGCACCCGTTCGCCCATCGGCCTCGGGGACCCCGCTACGAGCCCCCCGACCCCCACCCTGACCCCCACCCTGGCCCCCCCTGGTCCTACCAACCCACGGGACCGGGGGTTCATGGAGGAGGAGGAGGAGGAAGAGGAAGATGATGCCGGTGAGTTTTTGGGGTGCGGGTGATGGGGGGGGAGGGGGTGACCCCCCCCCACGCCCCCCCTGATGTCCCCCCACCCGCTGCAGGGGGGGAGGAGGAGTGCGGGGTGCTGAGCGGGTGCCGGCACGGGCGCTGCGTGCGGGTGCCCGACGGCTTCACCTGCGACTGCGACCCGGGGTACCGGCTGGACCCCGCCCGGCTGGACTGCGTCGGTGAGACCCCCGCACCCTGACCCCCCGGCACCCTGACCCCCCCCCCGGGCACCCTGACCCCCCCCAGCGCCCTGACCCCCCGGCACCCTGACCCCCCCGGCACCCTGACCCCCGCCGGGCACCCTGACCCCCCCCAGCGCCCTGACCACCCCGGCACCCTGACCCCCCCACAGCAGCCTGACCCCCCCCCGGGAACCCTGACCCCCGCCCGGCGCCCTGACACCCCCCAGCACCCTGATCCCCCCCCCAGCACCCAAACCCCCCCTCATCCCCCTGATCCCCTCCCCAGACCCAACACCCCCCTCCCCAGCACCCAGACGCCCCCATCCCCCTGATCCCCTCCCCAGCACCCAGACCCCCCCAGCACCCAAACCCCCCTCCCCAGCACCCACCCCCCCCCAGCACCCTGACCCTCCCATCACCCTAATCCCCCCCAGCACCCAAACCCCCCTCATCCCCCTGATCGCCCCCCAGCACCCAGACCCCCCCAGCACCCAAACCCCCCTCCCCAGCACCCAGACCCCCCCCAGCACCCAAACCCCCCTCCCCAGCACCCACCCCCCCAGCACCCAAACCCCCCTCCCCAGCACCCAGACCCCCCCCAGCACCCAAACCCCCCTCCCCAGCACCCAGACCCCCCCCAGCACCCAAACCCCCCTCCCCAGCACCCAGACCCCCCCCAGCACCCAAACCCCCCTCCCCAGCACCCACCCCCCCCCAGCACCCAAACCCCCCTCCCCAGCACCCAGACCCCCCCCAGCACCCAAACCCCCCTCCCCAGCACCCACCCCCCCCCCAGCACCCAAACCCCCCTCCCCAGCACCCAGACCCCCACCCATAACCCCCCCTCATCCCCCCCCCAGACATCGACGAAGTGCTCGCAGGCAGCACCCTGCCTGCCCGGCCGCTGCCTGAACACCCCCGGCTCCTTCCGCTGCCTCTGCCCCCCCGGCCACGCCCCGGCGCTGGCCCCCCCCGCTGCCTGCCCGCGCGCCCCCGCGCCTGAGGACCCCCCCCGCCGGGGGCCCTATATTTATTCCCCGCCGGGGGCCCTATATTTATTGTCTGTATATATATATATATATATATATAGGATCCGGGGGGGCGGGGCCCATCCTGCCCCCCCCCCCGGACCACTTAGGGGGGGCACCCATGGGTGGCCCTGCTGGCACCTGGCTGTGTGTGGGCCCCCCCCCCTCCCGGTGCCGAGGAGCATCCTCGGGGGGGGGGTGGTTTGGGGACCCCCCCCTCACCCACTTTTATAGAATAAAGGTTTTCTATAAAATGAGGGTGCCTGGGGGGTGCTTTCATCCCCCCCCCCCCATTTTTGGGGAGGGCTGGGGGGTATTTGGGTCCCCTCACGACCCCCCACCCACCCCCAGGGGTGCTGGGACCCTGTGGGGCTGAGTCCCCCCAGGATCAGGACCCCCCCCATGGGATTGGGACCCCCCCCCCCGAATTTGGACACCCTCTCATAGGATTGGGGACCCCCCCTCAATGGGTCTAAGACCCCCCCCATGGGCTTGAGACCCCCCCCGGCACTGGGACCCCCCTATATGATTGGGACCCCCCCAATGGGAGTAGGACCCCCCCATGGAATTGGGAACCCCCCCATGAGCTTGGGACCCCCTGGCACTGGGATCCCCCCACCCATAAGACTGGGACCCCCCCCTGGAATTGGGAGCCCCCCCATGAGCTTGGGTCCCCCCTGGCACTGGGACCCCCCCCATGGGATTGGGAGCCCCCCATGAGCTTGGGACCCCCTGGCACTGGGATCCCCGCACCCATAAGACTGGGACCCCCCCCCCATGGGATTGGGACCCCCCATGAGCTTGGGACCCCCTGGCACTGGGATCCCCCCACCCATAAGACTGGGAACCCCCCCCCATGGGCTTGAGCCCCCCCCCCAAATACCACCCATCACCACCCCAAAAATGGGTGCTTGCCGGGGGTCCTCACCCCCCCCAACCCCCAGGATGAACACGGTGAAGCCCACCCTGCTGTGACCACCCTTTTATTGCCCCCCCCTGGTGCCCCCCATCCCCACCCATGGGTGCCACCGCTGCTACCCATTGATGACCCCCCCCGCCCCCCGCCCCCCACCCATCGCCGCTTTCTCCCCATCCCTCGGCCCCTCCAACAACCCGGCGCTTTCTTCAACCGCCGAGAAGGCGCCGGCGTCACCGGCGCCGCCGTGAACCTCAACCAAGTGGTGGAAGCTTTGAGCCAAGAAGAAGACGCCCACCAAGCCCAACAGCAGATACGCTGGGGGTGGGAGAAGACGTCAAGAACCCAACCTCAACCCATCCAAGATCCACCCCCCCCCCCCTTGCCAATTTTGGGGTACCCCCCCCAAAATTCCGCTTACCGGCTACGGTGATTTGGTAGAGTTGCCTCAACGGTTGACCCGGTTGTTCGGCCGGCACGAGGTCCCCCAAGCCGATGGTACAAAGAGAGATGACGCAGAAGTAGACGGCGTCCAAGTAGGTCCAGGTACCTTCAAGGACGTAGAACCCGGCGGCGGGGAGAAGCACCAAGACCCCGGTGGTGACCCCCACCGAGATGATGAAATGGGTGCGGGCGGCACCCCGCCGGCTGTAACCCCACCGCCTCCGGAGGTACAACCGCGGGCGGTCGGCCAAGGGACCCGTCAGGCGGCGGACGGTGGCCGTCAAGGTCAACATGGTGACGGGGACGCCCACCACGGCGTAGGCGGTGCAGAAGGCTTTGCCGGCTGGCGAGAGGGGGGCCACCGAGCCGTAGCCTGGTTTTGGGGGGGGGGGGACGGGGAGGGGGGAAATGGGGGGGGTTAGTGGGGTGCCCCCCACCCCATCTTGTGGGTGAGGGGCATGTGGGGGTGGGGGTGGTGTGGAGGGGGGGGTTCTTGGGGTGCGAGGGGGGGGGTGTAGGGGGTGCGCGGGGGGGTCGTGGGATGCGCGGGGGGGTCTTGGGGTGCAGGGGGGGCCTAGGGTGCAGGGGGGGCCTGAGGATTCTGGGGTGTGTGGAGCATCCTGGGGTGCAGGGGGGGTCATGGGGTGCAGGGGGGGTCATGGGGTCTTGGGGTGCAGGGGGGCCTGGGGTGCAAGGGGGGCCTGGGGTGCAGGGGGGCCTGAGGATTCCTGGGGTGTGTGGAGCATCCTGGGGTGCAGGGGGGTCATGGGGTGCAGGGGGGGTCATGGGGGTCATGGGGTGCATGGAGGGTCTTGGGGTGCACTGGGGGCCTGGGGTGCAGGGGGGTCCTGGGGTGCAGGGGGGGGTCATGGGGTGCATGGAGGGTCCTGGGTGCAGGGGGGTCATGGGGGTCCTGGGGTGCATGGAGGGTCTTGGGGTGCGGGGGGGGGGTCATGGGGGTCATGGGGTGCATGGAGGGTCTTGGGGTACACTGGGGGCCTGGGGTGCAGGGGGGTCATGGGGGTCATGGGGTGCATGGAGGGTCTTGGGGTGCACTGGGGGCCTGGGGTGCAGGGGGGTCCTGGGGTGCATGGAGGGTCCTGGGGTGCAGGGGGGGTCATGGGGGTCATGGGGGGTGCATGGAGGGTCTTGGGGTGCACTGGGGGCCTGGGGTGCAGGGGGGTCCTGGGGTGCATGGAGGGTCCTGGGGTGCAGGGGGGGTCATGGGCGTCATGAGGTGCATGGAGGGTCTTGGGGTGCACTGGGGGCCTGGGGTGCAGGGGGGTCCTGGGGTGCATGGAGGGTCCTGGGGTGCAGGGGGGGTCACGGGCTTCATGAGGTGCATGGAGGGTCCTGGGGCGCACGGGGGTCTGGGGGATCATGGGGTACAGGGGGGTCCTGGGGTGCAGAGGGTCCTGGTGCTCACGGGGGTCCTGGATCTCTCCGGGGTCCCAGTGTTCCCAGGGGGTCCCAGTGTTCTCAGGGGGTCCCAGATCTTACGGGACCTACGGGGGTCCCAGATCTCATGGGGGTCCCAGGGGTCCTGGTGCTCACGGGGGTCCCTGATCTCCCAGGGGTCCCAGGGGTCCTGGTGCTCACGGGGGTCCCGGATCTCTCGGGGGTCCCGGTGTTCCCAGGGGGTCCCAGATCTTAGGGGTGTCCCTGACCTCACGGGGGTCCCAGGGGTCCCGGTGCTCATGGGGGTCCCATATCTCGTGGGGGTCCCGGGGGTCCCGGGGGTGCCGGCCTTACCCACGGTGGTGAGGAGGGTGGTGACGAAGAGGAGGGCGGTGGCGAGGTCCCACTCGTTGGGGGTCCCGGGGTTCGGGGGGTCCCCCTCCAGCACCCATAACCCCAGGGCTCCCAGCAGCAGCAGCCCCACGTAGGCGGCAGCCACCAGCGCCGCGCCGCGCCCCATGGCCCCGCGCCCCTCACCGTGGCCTCCGGTCCCGGCCCCGCGCCCTCACCGTGGCCTCCGGCCCCTCCCCCCCCGCGTCCCTCACCGCCGCCCCGCGTCCCTCACCGCAGCCTCAGGCCGCCCCGGCCCCGGCCCCGCACCGCGCCCATCACCGCAGCCTCCGGCCGCCCCCGGGGCCCCGCGCCCATCACCGCAGCCTTTGGCCACAGCGGGACCCGCCCCGGGGGGCGGCACCGGGCGGGGCAGGGCCCCCCCCTACACGCCCGGGAACGGGGGGCAACGGGGGGGGGGACCAGTAACAGGGGGGAACTGGGGTGCAACTGGGGTGACCAGTAATGGGGTGCAACTGGGGTGACCAGTAACAGGGCGTAACTGGGGTGACCAGTAATGGGGGGAACTGGGAACTGGAGTGCAACTGGGGTGACCAGTAATGGGGGGGAACTGGGGAACTGGGGTGCAACTGTGGTGACCAGTAATGGGGGGGAACTGGGGTGCAACTGGGGTGACCAGTAATGGGGTGCAACTGGGGTGACCAGTAACAGGGCATAACTGGGGTGACCAGTAATGGGGGGAACTGGGGAACTGGAGTGCAACTGGGGTGACCAGTAATGGGGGGGAACTGGGGAACTGGGGTGCAACTGGGGTGACCAGTAATGGGGGGGAACTGGGGTGCAACTGGGGTGACCAGTAACGGGGTAACTGGGGAACTGGGGTGCAACTGGGGTGACCAGTAACAGGGGGGAACTGGGGTGACCAGTAATGGGGGTAACTGGGGAACTGGGGTGCAACTGGGGTGACCAGTAACAGGGGGGAACTGGGGTGCAACTGGGGTGACCAGTAACGGGGTAACTGGGGACTGGGGTGCAACTGGGGTGACCAGTAACAGGGGGTAACTGGGTGACCAGTAATGGGGGTAACTGGGAACTGGGGTGCAACTGGGTGACCAGTAACAGGGGGGAACTGGGGTGCAACTGGGGTGACCAGTAACGGGTAACTGGGAACTGGGGTGCAACTGGGGTGACCAGTAACAGGAGGTAACTGGGGTGACCAGTAATGGGGGTAACTGGGGAACTGGGGTGCAACTGGGGTGACCAGTAACAGGGGGGAACTGGGGTGCAACTGGGGTGACCAGTAACGGGGTAACTGGGGAACTGGGGTGCAACTGGGGTGACCAGTAACAGGGGGTAGCTGGGGAACTGGGGTGCAACTGGGGTGACCAGTAACAGGGGGTAGCTGGGGTGACCAGTAACAGGGGGTAACTGGGAATTGGGGTGACCAGTAATGGGGGGTAACTGGGAACTGGGGTGCAACTGGGGTGACCAGTAATGGGGTGCAACTGGGGTGACCAGTAATGGGGGGTAACTGGGGTGACCAATAATAGAGGGTAACTGGGGAATTGGGGTGACCAGTAAAAGGGGATAACTGGGGTGTTGGGGTGACCAGTAACGGGGAGAACTGGGGAATTGAGGTGACCAGTAATGGCTTGCAACTGGGGTGACCAGTACTCGGGGTAACTGAGTTGACCAGTAACGAGGAGTAACTGGGGTGCCCAGTTGCACTGGGATGACTGGGGGGGGGGGCACGAACCGCCCCCCCTCCCAGTTACCCCCCCCCCGCCATCAGCACCCGGATCGGTCACGGGGCCGTCACGCGCTCCCACGGGACCGGCGGTTTCCTCCCGCGGCCGCCCCCGGTGACGTCGGGGGACAGGGGGGGGGACCCCCACCCCCACCCATCCCCCACGCGGGGGGTCCTGGACGGGTGGGGACGAGGACGCGGAGCTCCGTGGGCTGCAGGGACAGGGACGGTGACACCCAAGGGACACCGTGGGCCCGGGGGACACCAGGGACCCCTACGGCCAGCGCCGCGGCCGAGCCACCGTGGTCCTGGGGACAGCCCTGGGGACACCGTGGCCACCACATGGCCCTGGGGATGGCTCTGGGGACACCACGGTCATGGGGACACCACGGTCATGGGGACACCATGGCCACTATAGCGAGCCCTGTGGCCACCACACAGCAGCCCTGGGGACACCATGGCCCTGGGGACACCATGGCCACCATGGCCAGCCCTGTGGCAATCACACAGCAGCCCTGGGGACACCGTGGCCACCACATGGCCCTGGGGATGGCTCTGGGGACACCGCGGTCATGGGGACACCACGGTCATGGGGACACCATGGCCACTATAGCGAGCCCTGTGGCCACCACACAGCAGCCTAGGGACATCCCTGGGGACACCATGGCCCTGGGGACACCATGGCCACCAAAACCAGCCCTGTGGCCATGACACCATGGTCCCGGGACACCACAGCCATGGGGACACCATGGCCATGGGGACACCATGGTGCTGGGGACACCATGGCCACCACAGCCAGCCCATGGCTCTGGGGACATCATGGTCCTGGGACATCGTGGTCACCATGGCCAGCCCTGTGGCCATGACACCATGGCCTTGGGGACATCCCTGGGGACACCATGGCCCTGGGGACACCATGGCCACCACAGCCAGCCCTGTGGCCACCACACAGCAGCCTAGGAACATCCCTGGGGACACCATGGCCCTGGGATACTGTGGCCACCACAACCAGCCCTGTGGCCACGACACCATGGTCCTGGGGACACCACGGCCATGGGGACACCATGGTCCTGGGGACACCACGGCCATGGGGACACCATGGCCATGGGACACCATGGTGCTGGGGACACCATGGCCACCACAGCCAGCCCTGTGGCCACCACACAGCAGCCTAGGGACATCCCTGGGGACACCATGGCCCTGGGGATACTGTGGCCACCACAGCCAGCCCTGTGGCCACGACACCATGGTCCTGGGGACACCACGGCCATGGGGACACCATGGCCATGGGGACACCATGGCCACCATGGCCAGCCCTGTGGCCATCACACAGCAGCCCTGGGGACACCATGGCCACCACGACCAGCTCCATGACCGTGACACTGTGGCCCTGGGGACACCATGGGGACACCATGGCCCTGGGGACACCATGGCTACCACGGCCAGCCCCATGGCCACAACACTGTGGCCCTGGGGACACCATGGCTACCACAGCCAGCCCCGTGGCCACGACACCGTAGCCCTGGGGACACCATGGCTACCAGGGCCAGCCCCGTGGCCACGACACCGTGGCCCTGGGGACACCACGGCTACCACGGCCAGCCCCGTGGCCACGACACCGTAGCCCTGGGGACAGCGTGGCTACCACGGCCAGCCCCGTGGCCACGACACCGTGGCCCTGGGACAGCGTGGCTACCACGGCCAGCCCCGTGGCCACGACACCGTGGCCCTGGGGACAGCGTGGGGGCCACCAGGCCCTGGGGCCACCAGGCCCCGCCCGGACCTACTCCATCACCATGGCGACAGCAAGCCGGGCAGACGCCGCCATCTTGAGACCGGGCACGGCGTCCCGGCTCTCCCCCTCCTCCCTCGTTTCCGGTCACCTGCCAGCTCTCGGGCGGGCAGCCAGGCGGGGCGGTGGCACCGTTCGCCAACGACTTCCGGTGGGGCGGCCAATCGCCGCGGGGCGGAGGGGGAGCCACGTGACGCGTCGGCTGGCGGAAGCGGAAGAAGGAGAGGCGGCAGCGGGATGGAGCTGGACGGGGCGACGCGGCACCGTGAGCGCGGCGGGGGGGGGGCGGTTGGGCCCGGCCCCGGTTCCGAACCCCCCCGGCCTCACCCCTCCTCTCCCCGCAGCCCCCAAACGCCGGGTACCGGCGGCGGCTCCGCGTATGGCGGATCCTCACCCTCCTCTTCGATGATACCAGCGCGGCGGGAGGCGGCGGGGCCCACCCGGGCCGGGGCTACGGGGCCCCGCCGCCCGCCTCCGCCTCCTCTTCCCCGTACCCACCTCCCGCTTCCTTCCTGGGCGAGCCGGTGTCCAGCCTGGCCGTGGCCTACGGCAGCAGCCTGGCCAGCCAGGGCCGCGACATCGTGGACCGCAACGTGAGTGACACCGGGGGGTGGGAGCTGCGTGGGCGGTTACCGGGACCCCTCACGGCTTTTTAACCCCCCCGCAGCTCGACCGGTTCATCCCGGTGGGGCGGCTGAAGTATTACTTCGCCGTGGATACCGTCTACGTGGGCAGGAAACTGGGGCTCCTCGTCTTCCCCTTCGTGCATCAGGTGAGGGGGCTGGTACCGGGGGCGGGGGGGACATTACCGGAGCCCCGGGGGGGTCCTAACGGTGTCGTGTGTCCCCCCCACCCCAGGACTGGCAGGTGAGGTACCAGCAGGACGCCCCGGTCGCCCCCCGCTTCGGACGTCAACGCCCCTGATCTCTACATACCGGGTACGGGGGCCCCCCGGCCCCGGGATGCTCCCCGGGCCCCCCCCCTCCATCCCCTGGGGACCCCCCCCCCGGGGTCCCCCAGGGCCCCCCCTCCATCCCCTGGGGGGCCCCTCCCTCTGTCCCCCGGGCCCCCCCCCGGTGTCCCCCAGGCCCCTCCTTCTGTCCCCTGGGGGACCCCCCCACAGACCCCTGGTGTCCCCCAGGCCCCTCCTTCTGTCCCCTGGGGGACCCCCCACCCGGGCCCCCGGTGTCCCCCAGGCCCCCTCCCTCTGTCCCCCAGGGCCCCCACAGGCCCCTGGTGCCCCCAGGCCCCTTCCTCGGTCCCCTTCCCCCCCCCCCCCCCAGTGTCCCCCAGGCCCCTCCCTCTGTCCCCCAGGGCCCCCACAGACCCCCGGTGTCCCCCAGACCCCTCCCTTGGTCCCCTGGCCCCCCACAGTGTCCCCCAGGCCTCTCCCTCTGTCCCCCGGGGACCCCCTCAGGCCCCCAGTGTCCCCAGGCCCCTCCCTTGGGCCCCTGCCCCCCCCCAGTGTCTCCCAGGGCCCCCACAGACCCCTGGTGTCCCCCAGGCCCCTCCCTCTGTCCCCCAGGGCCCCCCCAGGCCCCTGGTGTCCCCCAGGCCCCTCCCTCTGTCCCCCAGGGCCCCCCCAGGCCCCTGGTGTCCCCCAGGCCCCTTCCTCGGTCCCCTGGGCCCCCCTGGTGTCCCCCAGGCCCCTCCCTCTGTCCCCCAGGGCCCCCCCAGGCCCTGGTGTCCCCCAGGCCCCTCCCTCTGTCCCCCAGGGCCCCCCCGGGCCCTGGTGGCCCCCAGGCCCCTTCCTCGGTCCCCTGGCCCCCCCCAGCGTCGCCCAGGCCCCTCCCTGTGTCCCCAAGGGCCCCCACAGGCCCCTGGTGTCCCCAGGCCCCTCCCTCGGTCCCCTGGGGACCCCCCCCGGGGCCCTGGTGTCCCCCAGACCCCTCCCTCGGTCCCCTGGGGACCTCCACAGATCCCTGGTGTCCCCCAGACCCCTCCCTCGGTCCCCTGGGGACCTCCACAGATCCCTGGTGTCCCCCAGGCCCCTCCCTCGGTCCCCTGGGGACCCCCCCCGGGCCCCTGGTGTCCCCCAGACCCCCCCTGGTCCCCCGGGCCCCTCCCTCTGTCCCCAAGGGCCCCCCTGGGCCCCCGCTGTCCCCCAGGCCCCTCCCTCTGACTCCTGGGCCCCCCCCCATTGACATGTCCCCCCCCCCCCCCCAGTGATGGCCTTCATCACCTACATCCTCGTCGCCGGCTTGGCCCTGGGCACCCAAAACAGGTGAGGACGCCGTCCCCACGCAGGGTTGGGATGGGGAGGATCCCAGCCCCCCCCTGAAAAAGGGGGGGTACCCTGAAAAAAGAGGGTGCAGGCAAAGCTGTGGCCCCCACCCCCCCCCCCAGATTCTCCCCGACAGCCTGGGCTTGCAGGCGAGCTCGGCGCTGGCCTGGCTGATCGTGGAGGTCCTGGCCGTCCTCCTCAGCCTCTACCTCGTCACCGTCAACACCGACCTCACCACCATCGACCTCCTCGCCTTCGCCGGCTACAAATACGTGGGGTGAGAGGGGTTTTTTTGGGCGGGGGGGTTGGGGAAGGGTTTTGGGGGGGGGGTCTGTACACCCCGATAACCCCCTTTGCGGCAGGATGATCATCGGCCTCATCTCCGGGCTCCTCTTCGGCCGCACCGGTTACTACGTGGTGCTGAGCTGGTGCTGCCTCAGCATCTTCGTCTTCATGGTAAAGAGGGGGTGCGGGGGGGGTTTTAGGGGGGGGCTTCACCCCTCCTTTTTTTTTTAAACCCCCCCCCCAGATCAGGACGCTGCGGCTGAAGCTGCTGTCGGAGGCGGCGGCCGAGGGGGTGCTGGTGCGGGGGGCCAAGAACCAGCTGCGGATGTACCTGACCATGGCCATCGCCGCCGCCCAGCCCCTCTTCATGTACTGGCTCACCTACCACCTCCTCAGGTGAGGGGGGCCCCCCCGAACCCCGCTTTACCCCCCCGAACCCCGCTTTACCCCCCCCCCGACCCCCGCTTTGCCCTCGGCTGCTTCAATAAACGCTGCCCGGGCAGGGCGGTCTGTGGTGTCGGTACCCTGGGGGTTTTTTGGGGGTGCACCCTGCTTTTGGAGGGGGTTACCCTGCTTTTGGAGGGGGTTACCCTGCTTTTGGAGGGGGTTACCCTGCTTTTGGGGGTGTTACCCTGCTTTTGGGGGTGTTACCCTGCTTTTGGGGGTGCTACCCTGCTTTTAAAGGGCGCTTTGGATATTGGGGAGCCCCCCCCTCAATGTCACAGGTCTTGCTTTTAGGGGTGTGGGAACAAGCGGCTGTGGGGTGTCACCCCCCCCACCCCCCAGCTAATGCCACCAGGTTTTGGGGTCTCCTCCTTCCAGCCCCCCCTCCTTGGGGAGCTGCTGTGTCATCCCCCCCCGCCCCCGCCGAGGATTTTGGGGGGGCTTTGCCCCCTGTGTCCCCACCCACCCAGCGACACCAGGGTGTGACGCCCGAGGACTTTGCTCTGGTGACGCCTTCAAAACACTTTATTAGCGGGGAGGGGGGGCAGGTGACACCCCATTGTTGGGGGGGGGGTGTTGTCACCCCTTTGTCACCCCCCTGTCACCTCCTGTCCCCCCCCCTCAGTGACTTTTCTTCTCCTTCTTCTTCTCCTTGGGTTTCTTGTGCAATTTGTCCTTTTTCTTGTGCTCGTGGTGCTGTGGGGGGGGCACGGGGGGTTTAATGGGGTGTCCCCCCCCCGTGGGGTGCAGGGGACAGCCTGGGGGGGTTTTGGGGTGCAGGGGGGGTGGGGGGGCTCTGTCCTTACCTTCCCCTCATTGTCGGAGCTGGAGCTGGAACTGGAGGAGTCGGAGGAGTGGCCGTCGTCCTGGGGGGGGGGGGGGGGAGAAGTTGGGGGGGGCCCTGGGGTGCCCCCCACCCAGCCAAGGGGTGTCCCTTGGGGACCCCGGGCCCTGGGGTGCCAGGGTGTGGGGGTCCCCAGGGCCGTGGGGGTGCTGGTCCCAATGCCACGGGGAGAGGGGGTCCCCAGCTTGGGGATGTCTTTGGATGGGGGGGGTGTCCTGGGAGTTTGGGGTGCCCCCAAGCTGTGGGGTGCCAGGGTGTGGGGATCCCAGAATTTGGGGTCCCCAGGTTCAGGGGGTCCTGGGGTGTGGGGGGTCCCAGAGTTTGGGGGTCCCCAGGCCAGTGCAGGGGGGTCCTGGGGCTATGGGGTACCAGGGTTTGGGGTCCCAGGCGTGTGGAGGTCCCCAGGGTTGGGGCGGGGGGGGGTGTGTGTGCCAGAGTTTGGGGTCCCAGGGATGTGGGGGTCCTGGGGCATAGGTGGGGGCAGTTTGGGGGGGTCCCAGAGCTATGGGGGTCCCCAGGCTGGTGGAAGGGGGTCCCAGGGCTATGGGGTGCCAGAGTTTGGGGTCCCAGGGGTGTGGGGGGTCCTGGGGTTCCCAGGACTGTGGGGTGCAGGGTCCCAGTGCCATGGGGGGTGCCCGGGTGGGGGGGGGTCCCCGCAGCCCCTCACCTTGTGCTTCTTGCCCGGCTCCTTGTGCTGCTGCTTGTCCATGGCGGGGGGAGCTGCCAGCGGCTGCGGCGCAGCCCCGGCCCCCCCCGGCTTTTATGGGTGCGCGGGGCGGGGCAGGGCGGGGCAGGGGGGACCTTGCCCTGGGCGGTGCCTCCCCACAGGGGCGGGGTCCCAGAGGTTTTTTGGGGGGGGGGGGGATGTTCGCATGTTGCAGGGGGACAATAAGGTTCAGGACCCCCCCACACACACCTAAAATAGGGACAGTTCTAGCCCTTATCCCCCCCCCAAAATTGGGGGGTCTGACCCCAATTTTCCCCAGCAGGTTGGGGGGGGTGGATCCCGAGCTCCCCCCCCCCAGCCCCAGGGCGTGTCCCGGATCCGGCGCCAGGGTGGGGCCGCAGGGTTTGTCCTCGCTGAGCTGGCAGATTTGGGGTGCTGGGGGGGGGGACATGACACAGAGGAGGGGGTGCTAGTGCCCCCCCCCAACACCTACAGGGGCCTGGGCACCCCATTTTGTCCACCCCACCCCCCCCCAAAAGGGCCCTCCCCTAAGTTTGAGCTCCTCAGCACTTCCCCCACCCTCCCAGGTGCTTTTGGGGTGCCCCCCACCCACCCCAAGAATCCCGAGCCCCCCCTGAGGGTGGTTCACATTTCCCTTTATTCCAAAAAAAAAAAAAAAAATCCCTCAAATGTATAAAAAAAACCCCAACAAACACCAACCCCACCCCCAAAATTAATAATTAAACACTAAATCTGGTTGATTCGACACAACAAACACCCCCCCCCCCCAAAAAAAATCACTAGGACCCCCCAAAATCACTGGAATCCCCTCCAAAAATCACTGGAATCCCCCCCAAAAAAATCACTAGGACCCCCCAAAATCACTGGAATCCCCCCCCAAAAATCACTGGGGTCCCCCCCCAAAAAATCACTGGGGTCCCCCCCCAAAAAATCACTGGGACCCCCCCCAAAAAATCACTGGGACCCCCCCCAAAAAATCACTGGGAGAAGGTCCTGGCCCACTTGCGTCCAGCCGGCCACTGAATCTGTGTGGGAAAAGCCAGGGAAGGTGTCGGGGGGGGGGAATAACCCCCCCCCCTCCACGAGCAGGGTGGGTGCTCGGGGGTGGGGGGAACGGGGATGCCTTCCCCCCCACCTCCACCCTCTTTTTCTACAAAAGAATTTAAAAAAAAAAAAAAAAAAAAACCCCGAAAAAAAGGCGAATTATTATAAAGACCAAGCGAGGTGCCCAAAATGCACCAAAGAAGTCATTTTGGGGGGTGGTCCACAAAGAGGGGGTGCCCCCCCCCACCCCCCCTCAGAGGGTGTAGGCGTTGCTCATCAGATATTCCTTGTCGTCTCCGGGGCTCCATCCCATTCCCGGCAGCTCCGGTTTTCTCCGGCACGTCTTGAGGGTGACGTCCGTCACGTAACCCAACAAAATAGCTGCCAGGACGGCCAGGAGCACCCCCAGCGCCAGCGCTGCGTGTGTAAAGGGGGACACCCCCAAAACAAAACACCCCAAAATGAGGTCACCGATGTCCCCCAGGGTGACGGGGGGAGGGGAACCCCCCCCCCCCCCTCCCCGGCGCTTACCTTTGGTAGAGAGGAAATCGCCGCCGAAATCGGCACCGGTATCTTCTGCGGGGAGGGAAACTGGAGTGAGATGGCGGGGAGGGGGACGCGCGGGGGTGTCCCCAAGGTCGCCCCCCCCATGTCCCTCACCCGGTTTGGGGCCGCAGCGGCTCAAACATTCCTCTTCGTTCTGGTAGTTGTTTTTATTTCCCCGGCAGCCGCCGTAGATGAATTGCCGGCAGGTTCGGTTTGCCGGGCTGTAGTACCAGCGGAGGAAGGAGGCGCGGCACGGGCCGGTCACCCGGGGGACGGCGCAGAACTCTGCGGGGGGGATTAAAAGCAAGGGGGGGGGGTACGTTGGGTGCAAAACCACCCCCCCTAAATTCTCCGGGGTGGAAAGGGATTGGGCGGCGGCGCGGTGAGGTTTTACCGTCGTAGGTGGTGTCGGCGTCGGTCTGTTCGGCGCGATGCTCGGGTTTCTTCGAAGCTGGGGGAAATGATTTTCAAAAAAAGAAAGCAAAAGGCCCCGATTTGGTGAATTATTTTGGGGGTTTGGGCACCCAAACAATAAAATAACCCGCTTTGGTGGGTTCTTTTGGGGTGTTTGATGCCAAAACGGTAAAACTCCAAAATAACCCAATTTGGTGAGTTATTTTGGGGGTTTGGGCACCCAAACAATAAAAAAAACCTCAACATAACCCGATTTGGTCGGTTATTTGGGGGTGTTTGATGCCAAAACAGTAAAAGAAACCCCAAAATAACCCAATTTGGTGGGTTATTTGGGGGTGTTTGATGCCAAAACAGTAAAAGAAACCCCAAAATAACCCAATTTGGTGGGTTATTTGGGGGTGTTTGATGCCAAAACAGTAAAAGAAACCCCAAAATAACCCGATTTGGTGGGTTATTTTGGGGGTTTGGGGCACCAAAACAATAAAATAACCCAATTCAGCGGGTTATTTACAGGTGTTTGACACCAAAACAATAAAAAAAAACCAAATAACCCAATTTGGTGGGTTATTTGGGGGTTTTGGCACCCAAACAATTAAAAAAAACCCCCAAAATAAGCCAATTTGGTGGGTTATTTCCAGGTGTTTGATGCCAAAACAATAAAAAAACCAAAAATAACCCAATTTGATTGGTTATTTTGGGGTGTTTCACGCCAAAACAGTAAAAGAAACCCCAAAATGACCCAATTCGGTGGGTTATTTCCAGTTGTTTGACACCAAAACAATGAAAAAAACCCTCAAATAATCCAATTTGGTGAGTTATTTTGCCGTTTTTGGCACCAAAATAATAAAATAACCCAATTTGATGGGTTATTTTGGGGCGTTTCACACCAAAACAGTAAAAAAAACCCCAAATAACCCAATTTGGTGGGTTATTTTGGGGGTTTGGGCACCAAAACAATAAAATAACTCGATTTGGTGGGTTCTTTTGGGGTGTTTCATGCCAAAACAGTAAAAGAAACCCCAAAATGACCCATTTTGGTGGGTTATTTGGGGGTGTTTGACACCGAGACAATACAACACCCCAAAACACCCCACCAAATTATTTATTTTGGGCTGTTTGACCCCAAATTCCGCGTTAAAGCCTCCTGAGATGGTTCCCGGGGGATTCCCCCCCTCAGCCGCGGCAAACGCCAGGACGATCCCCGGATTCCCCCACCCCCCCCCGCCCCATCCCCGCGGTGACCTCACCCCCTCCGAGGACGCAGCTCTCCCGACATTCCCGCTCCGTCGGGAAGTTGTTGGCGTTCCCGTCGCAGCCGCCGAAGACGAAGCTTTGGCACGCGCCGCCGGTGACGTTGAACCACCAGCGCGGCATCGAGGCCCGGCACCGTCCCACCGCCTTGGGCAGCGAGCAGAGCTCTGCCGGCAGGAAACAAATTAAAAATAATAATAAAAATAAAAAAAATTAAAAAAAAGACATTAATCCCCACGACCCAACCCCCGTTTTCCCTAAATTTTGGGATTTACCGGCTGGGAAGGGATTTACCGGCTCGGTGACCCGGCTCTGTGCCGATTCCCGGCACGAGGCAGAGCCTGGGAGGCAAATTGTCCCCCCAAAAATAGCCAGCAGCCCCCCCGTCGTGCTCCGGGGCCAGAGCGGAGGTGAATCCGCCAGGATAATAAATAATTAACTGAATATTAGTAATAAACTGACAATAATAAACCAAATAATAAGGATAAACTGAATAATAAGGATAAACCGACAATAATAAAGCCAATAATAAGAATAAACTGAATAATAAACTGACAATAATAACCCAAATAATAAGAATAAACTGACTAATAATAATAAACCGACAATAATAACCAAATAATAAGGATAAACTGAATAATAAACTGACAATAATAAACCAAATAATAAGAATAAGCTAAATAATAATAATAAGCTGACAATAATAACCCAAATAATAAACTGAATAATAATAATAATAATAATGATAATAATCCAAAGAGCCAGAAACTTCCAGTTTTAGACAAAACCGAGCCTAAATCCCTAAATTCGGGCTTTACCAAAATTCTCCATCACAAAACCGACTTCTGGGTCAGGAAATAGGGGGGGGGACCCCAAACCGGGGGGGGGTACAGCCCTGAAGGCCATGGGGAGGTTTTGGGGGGGCTCTGTGTGCTGCCCCCTCCCCCCCCAAATCAATAGCCCTCCTGGGGTGCCGGTGAGGTCTGGGGGGTGGCGGAGCGGGCGGCACCCCGATTTGCCGGGCCAGTGGCCACGGATACTCCAGGTGCCGCGAAAATTATCCAGCCCATTTCCAGCTGAAAGTGAGGAAATATGTTAAAAAAAAAACAAACCCAAAAAACCACATTTTTGGCTCAGGAAGAGAAAATCCCAGCGGGATCGGACTCCAGCAGCCGGGGGGGGGGGGAGCCAAATTTTTTCCTCGTTAAGCCGCCGAGGTAACGAGCTGGGTTTAAAAGTGCAAGTTTCCTGTTTACGGAGATTTGAGGGCAGCGACCGGGCGAACGGATCCGTCGGGATAATCGGGAGCTGGATTTTTGCCGGGGGGGGGGCGAAAAGCCACTGCTTCATCCCGAGGGGGATGGGGGGGGGCTGAATCTGCCCTCCCCCAAGGGCTGGGGGTGCTCTGAACCCCCAGAAAACCCCCCCAAAACCAACCCCGGGAGCTATTTTTGGGTTTAAAAATGACAGCAACAACAAAAAAAGGAACAAACGCTCCCAGGGGCCCCCCGAAGGTCAGGACCCCCCTGGGGGGTCCCCACCTTGGGGAGGGGGGGGGCTCTGAAGGCTCCTGGGGTTGGTTTTGGGGTGGTTCAAAGGGTCAGGGCCCTTATAGAGGCCCCCAGAGCCCCCCCAAAGCCACAACTCGCCCCACTGGAGCCTTCAGAGCCCCCCCCCTCAAGGCGGGGACCCCCCCTCAAAGGTCAGGACCCCCTCAGGGCCCTTACAGAGGCCCCCAGAGCCCCCCCAATGCCACGACCCACCCCCCAGGAACCCTCAAAGGGCTTCAGAGCCCCCCCCTCCAGGTGAGGACCCCCCTCAAGCCCTCACAGGGACCCCCCTGAAGGTCAGGACCCCCTCAGGGTCCTTATGGAGGCCCCCAGAGCCCCCCTTAAAGCCACAGCCCCCCCCTGCCAGGAGCCTTCAGAGCCCCCCCCTCAAGGTGTGGAGCCCCCTGAAACCCTCCCAGGAACCCCCCCGAAGGTCAGGACCCCCTCAGGGCCCTTACAGAGGCCCCCAGAGCCCCCCCCAAACCACAATCTGCCCCCCAGGAGCCTTCGGAGCCCCCCAGCTTAAGGTGGGGACCCTCCTCAAACCCTCCCCGGGTCCCCCCAAAGGTCGGGACCCCCTCAGGGCCTTTACAGAGGCCCCCAGAGCCCCCCCAAAGCCACAACTCACCCCCCAGGAGCCTTCAGAGCCCCCCCTCAAAGCAAGGACCCCCCTCAAATCCTCCCAGGGATCCCCCCAAAGCCCTTACAGAGGCCCCCAGAGTCCCCCCAAAACCACAACCTGCCCCCCAGGAGCCTTCAGAGCCTCCCTCCCCTCAAGGGGGGGACCCCCCCGAAGGTCAGGACCCCCTCAGGGCCCTTATAAAGACCCCCAGAGCCCCCCCAAAGCCACGACCCACCCCCCAGGAACCCTCAAAGGACTTCAGAGACCCCCTCCAGGCGAGGACCCCCCTCAAACCCTCCCAGAGACACCCCCGAAGGTCAGGACCCCCTCAGGGCCCTTAGAGAGGGCCCCAGAGCCCCCCCCAAAACCACAACCTGCCCCCCAGGAGCCTTTAGAGCTTCCCCCCTCAAGATGGGGACCCCCCTGAAACCCTCCCAGGGTCCCCCCGAAGGTCAGGACCCCCTCAGGGCCCTTAGAGAGGGCCCCAAAGCCCCCCCAAAACCACAACCCGCCTCCCAGGAACCTTCAGAGCCCCCTCCTCAAGGCGGGGACCCCTCCAAGACCGTTACAGAGGCCCCCTGAGCCCCCCCAAAACCACAACCCGCCCCACAGGAACCCTCAAAGGGCTTCAGAACCCCCCCCTCAAGGTGGGGACCCCCCTCAAACCCTCCCAGGGACCCCCTCGAAGGTCAGGACCCCCTCAGGGCCCTTATAGAGGCCCCCAGAGGCCCCCATAAAGCCACAGACCCCCCCCAGGAGCCTTCAGAACCCCCCCTCAAGGTGGGGACCCCCCTCAAACCCTCCCAGGGACCCCCTCGAAGGTCAGGACCCCCTCAGGGCCCTTGGAGAGGGCCCCAGAGCCTCCCCAAAACCACAACCCGCCCCCCAGTAACCTTCAGAGCCCCCTCCTCAAGGCAGGGACCCCCCTCAAACCCTGCCAGGGTCCCCCCGAAGGTCAGGACCCCCTCAGGGCCCTCAAAGGCCTCGAGCCCCCCCTCAGGATCCACCGCCCGAGCTGGGGCCCCCCCCCTCAAAGGCCCTCCGGAGGCCGCGGCCTCCCCCCAAGAGGCCCCCGAAGGCCGCCGCCCCCCCCGGGGCCTGGAGGCGGCCGTTACCGAGCAGGGGGAGCCCGTTGGGACCGGGCCGGGCGTCGATGGCGGCGGCCGGGGCCAGGAGGAGCAGCAGGAGCGGGAGGAACCGCCCAGGCGCCATGGCCGCCGCCGCCGCCGCTGCGTCACAGAGGTGCGCCCCGCCCGCCTACGTCACACAGGTGCGCCACGCCACGCCGCTAAGCTCCGCCCCTCCCGTCCCCGGTACACAGGTGCGCCTTGCCCCGTCGCCAAGCCCCGCCCCGTCGCCAAGCCCCGCCCCGTCGCCAAGCCCCGCCCCGCCGGCAAGCCCCGCCCCGCTACCAAGCTCCGCCCCGCCGCCAAGCTCCGCCCCGCCGCCAAGCTCCGCCCCTCGGGCGCAGGCCCCGCCCGCCCGGGCCCTGCCGCCAAGCTCCGCCCCTTCGTTTGCATGCGGCGCGGGAAAAAGCGCTGCACCACGCCCGTTGCGGAGCCGGAGCTAGAGGGCGATATAGGGGCTATAGGGTTAGGGGAGCTGTGGGTACCATAGGGCTCTATAGGGGCTATAGGGTTAGAGGAGCTGTAGGCGCTATGGCGGGCTATAGGGTTAATGGAGTGGTTGGGGCTATAGAGGGCTATAGGGTTAGGGGAGCTGTGGGCGCTATAGGGTCTATAGGGTTAGGGGAGCTGTGGGCCCTGTGGCCGGCTATGGGGTTAGCAGAGTGGTGGGGGCTACAGGGGACTATAGGGCTAGGGCAGCTGTAGGTGCCATTGGGGCTATAGGGTTAGGGGAGCTGTGGGTGCGCTAGGGCGCTATAGGATGTATAGGGTTCACAGGAGCTGTGCGTGCTATAGGGCGCTATAGGGGGCTATAAGGTTAGGGAAGCTGTAGGTGCTGTAGGGCGCTATAGGGTCTATAAGGTTCATGTGAGCTGTGGGCGCTATAGGGCGCTATAGGGTCTATAAGGTTCATGTGAGCTGTGGGCGCTATAGGGCACTATAGGGTCTATAGGGTTAGCGGAGCCGTCGGCGCTATAGGGGGCTGTAGGGCTAGGGAAGCCAGGGGTGCTATAGGGCGCTATAGGAGGCTATACGGCTAGGGGAGCCTTGGATGCTATAGGGCGCTATAGGTCTCTGAGGGGGGCGGAGGGGAGCTCCCCGGTACACCGCGCCCCTCGCCCCCCCCCCTCCCCCGGCACAGCCCCTCCCCCCGCCATCCCTTGGCCCCTCCCTCCTCCCCTCCCCCCCCCCGCCCCCTATAGCCACCGGTTCCCCCCGGCGCCGCGTCCCGAGCGATGGCGGCGAACCGCGTGGGGCGGCGGCAGGGGCGGGGGGGTTCCCCGGGCCGCTCCCCCGCTGCCCGGCGCCCCCAGCCCCCCGCCCGCAGCCCCGGGCTCCAGCGGCGACCGGCCAGGGTGACGGTCAAGTACAACCGGCGGGAGCTGCAGCGGCGGCTGGACACCGAGCAGTGGATCGACGGGCGGCTGGAGGAGCTCTACCGGGGGCGGGTAGGAACGGCACCGGGAACGGGAACGGGAACGGGACCGCAGGGCGCTGGTCCCGGTTGAAGAGCACCCGGGATGCTCGGAACCGGGACCGGGAAAGGGAACGGGAACGGGACTGCAAGGCGCTGGTCCCGGTTGGAGAGCGCGCCCGGGATGCTCGGGTCCGGGACCGGGACCGGGACCGCAGGGCGCTGGTCCCGGTTGAAGAGCACAGGGATGCTCGGGACCGGGACCGGGAACGGGAGCGGGAACGGGACCGCAGGGCGCGGGTCCCGGTTGGAGAGCGCGCCCGGGATGCTCGGGACCGGGACCGGGACTGGGACCGGTTGGGTAGGACCCAGGGGTGGCACCGGGAACGGGAACGGAACCCGGACCGGGACCGGGACCGGCTGGAGAGCACCCAGGGGTGGCGCCGGGGACGGGACCGGCACCGCACGACGCCGGTCCCGAGTGGAGATCCCACCCGGGATGCTCGGCACCGAGAACCGGGACCGGGAGCAGCACCGGGATCGCAGGGCGCCGGTCCCGAGTGGAGATCCCACCCGGGATGTTCGCACCGGCACCGGTCCGGGGTCTCGGGTGTCGTCCCCCCACCCCGTGCCGGACCCGGTCCCCCGTGGGAGCGACACGGAGGGACCCCGGGGGGGTGGGGGATGGCGGACAGATGGGAGGCGGCAGATGTCCCGTTGTCCCGCTGGCCTCGGCGGGGGGACACGGGGGGGGAACACGCGTGGGGGGGGTCGGGGACACGCGGGGGGGGGTCGGGGATACCTGGGACACGCGGGAGGGTTGGGGATACCTGGGACACGCGGGGGGGGTTGGGGGCACGCCGGGTGTATGGAGGGGGTTGGGGACACGCGGGACACTTGGGGGGGTTGGGGACACGCGGGACACGTGGGGGGACACGCAGGACACGTGGGAGGGGTTGGGGACACACGGCAGGGGGGGTGCGTGTAGAGACTCGGGGACACCCAGGACCCGCGTGGGGAGGGGTTGGGGACACTCAGTGTGCAGCGAGGGCTCGGGAACACCCCCCCACGCGCGGGGGGGGGGGGACACGCGGGGCTCCCGCTGGCCCTGGGGACACCCAGGGGTCCCCCCCCCGTGGCAGGAGGGGGAGATGCCGGACGAGGTGAACATCGACGACCTCCTGGAGCTGGAGACGGACGAGGAGCGAGCCCAGAAGCTGCAGGTGGGGTTTATTTTTTTTGGGGGGGGGCACCCCACGCGAGTTTTGAGTGGGGGGGACACGCGTGACACCCCCCCACTCACCTCCCTCCCCATCCATCCAGGGCATCCTGCAGTCGTGCACCGCCGACACGGAGGTACGCACCCACGGGGCGGGGGGGGTGTCCCCCGTGGGGAGGGGGGGCACGCGTGGGGTGGTGACACGAGTGGGGGGGGGGACACGCTGCCAACCCCCCCCCCCCCCGCAGCATTCTCCCAGCTCCGGCTGCTCCAACCGGGCTTTAAAAGGCAAAAGTATTCGGCTCCGGCTTCCTCCGGGGGGGCCTTTTCCTCCCCGCTTATCTCCAGCAGCAGCTTTGGGGGGGGGGGGGAGCGCTAATTAGTCCCTAATTAGCCCCCTAATTAGTCCCTAATTAGCCTTTTCCCCCCCCTTCTTTTTATACCCCCCCTCCCCAAGCAGGACTTCATACGGGAGCTCCTCGCCCAACTCAAGGGGCTACCGAAACAACAAGTCCTCCAGCGACCCAGCCCGGAGGACCCCAACCCACCCCCCCCGTGACACCCCCCCCACACCCACTCGTGACCGTGGGGTGGGGGGTGGGGGGTGCGTCACCCACTTCCAGCACCCATAAGGGGTCCGTCCCCCCACCATCCCCCCTCCAGCTGTACAGTATTTAAACACCCCCCCCCCCCATGTAAATCCTTCGACCCCCCCGGAATAAAACCTCGCTGCGCCACACGGGTGGGGGTGGCGTGTAGTGGGGACCCACGCAAAAATTTGGGGACCCCCCCCAAAGTAGCAGGGCCCCCCAAAACACATCCCCCCCCCCCCCCCCCCCCAGCATTGCCTTCCCTCCACCAGCTCCATATTTAGGCACGAGCCGAGCATCGCTCCGCCCCCGGGGGGGGGGGAGGGGGACACGGGTGGGGGGGACACGAGTGGGGGGGACACACACGACATCCCTCCCCCTCCCCTCTTTGTGTCACTGCGGTGATGAGCTGCCCCGTTCTCAGCCCCCCCCCCCCCCCAGCTGTTTATGGAAGAATCCAGATGTTGGGAACATCTGGGCAGGAAGTGCCCCGCCCCCCCCGTTCCCATGGGGGGCCCCGCAGGGATCCTGACGCCCCCCCCAAAAGTGGGGTGCGGCCCCCCCCCCCCAAACCCCCACGCTTGGACCCCCCCAAACCCCACTTTTACTGAGTGGGAATGGGCCAAAATTGGGGGGGGGGGGGGCAATACTGGGGGGGACGAACTGGGAGTACTGGGGGGGACTGGGGGGACACAACCGGTACCCCAAAAGACGCTGGGGGTACCCCAAACCCCCGGTACCCCAAACGCCCTGCCCGAGAGACACCCCCCGTACCCCCAATCTCGTAAGACCCCCTGTACCCCAAACCCACTGCACACAAGACTCCTCCCCCCCCCAAAGACCCCCCAACATCTGGGGGGTCCCCCTGCCCGCACCCCGCTCCCCTCGGGAGGGTTTTGGGGTGCCCAGTGGGACGGGAAACCCTGCAACCCCCCTGCCTGCACCCCGTTGCAGGGGGACCCCGAAAACCCCACATGCACCCCTGGGAACCCCATAATACGCACCCCCCCGAACCCCACAGACACCCCAAAACCCCACACATTCACCCCAAAACCCCACAGACACCCCAAAACCCCACACATTCACCCCAAAACCCCAGACGCACCCCTGCAACCCCACAGATTCACCCCCAAATCCCACCTGCACCCCCGAACCCCACACCTGCACCCCTAAAACCCACACCTGCACCCCCAAAACCCACAGACACCCCCAAGCCCCCCACCTGCACCCTCAAACGCCACAGAAGCACCCCCAAACCCCACACCTGTACCCCTGAAACCCCCCAGACACCCCCAAACCCCCCAGACACCCCCTCAAGCCCCCCACCTGCACCCCCAAGCCCCACAGAAGCACCCCCAAACCCCACACATGCACCCCCAAAACCCCCAAATCCCAACCCCCACACCTGCACCCTTAAACCCCCCCAGAAGCACCCCCAAACCCCACACCTGCACCCCCCAACTCCCTCAGTCACCCCCAAACCCCCACCTGCACCCCCAAATCCCCCCAACCCCCCAGCCGCCCCCCAAACCCCCACCTGCACCCCAAACCCCCCCAACCCCCCCACCTGCACCCCCAAGCCCCCCAGCCGCCCCCCAACCCCCCACCTGCACCCCCAAATCCCCCAACCCTCCCACCTGCAACCCCCAAACCTCCCAGCTGCCCCCCAAACCCCCACCTGCACCCCCAACCCCCCCCAGCCACCCCCCAAACCCCCACCTGCACCCCCAACCCCCCCCAGCCGCCCTCCAAACCCCTCCCGCACCCCCAAACCCCCCCAGCTGCCTCCCAAACCCCCCCTGCACCCCCCAAACTCCCCCAGCCGCCCCCCAAACCCCCACCTGCATCCCCAAACCCCCCCTGCACCCCCTAAACCCCCCCAGCCGGCCCCCAAACCCCCACCTGCACCCCCAAATCCCCCCAACCCCCCCACCTGCACCCCCAAACCTCCCAGCCACCCCCCAACCCCCCCACCTGCACCCCCAAACCCCCCCAAACCCCCCCTACCTGCACCCCCCAAACTCCCCCAGCCACCCCCCACCCCCCCCTGCACCCCCTAAACTTCCCCAGCCGCCCTCCAAACCCCCACCTGCACCCCCAAACCCCCACCTGCACCCCCAACCCCCCCAGCCACCCCCCAACCCCGCCCTGCACTCCCTAAACGCCCCCAGCCGCCCCCCAACCCCCCCACCTGCACCCTCCAAACCCCCCCCCTGCACCCCCAAACCCCCCCCTGCACCCCCAACCCCCCCCTGCACCCCCTAAACTTCCCCAGCCACCCCCCAACCCCCCCCCGCACTCCCTAAAAGCCCCCAGCCGCCCCCCAACCCCCCCACCTGCACCCTCCAAACCCCCACCTGCACCCCCAAACCCCCCCAAACCCCCCCTTGCACCCCCAACCCCCCCAGCCGCCCCCCAAACCCCGGGATGCCGCACCTCAACCATCGGCTCCTCAACAGAATTTCGAAGACACCCCCGAAAAAAAAGGGAAGAAAAGGGGGCGGGGGGGGGGGAACCCCCGCCCACCCCCAAAGCCAAATTTTGGGGCAAAATCCAGGTATTTCTGTCAACGACCTCGACTCCGAAACAATTATTTACACATTTATTACAATCGCTCTTCGAAACCTCCGGCAGGCGGGGGAAAAAAAACCAACCCCCCCGCCCCCCGCCTTTTTTTTGTTTGTTTGTTTTTCGGAAATCCCTATAAAATAAAATAAAATAAGAAATCATTTTACAAAAAGTTTCAGGTTCCTTCCCCCCGCCGGGAACGCCGAGGGAAAATATTTCGAGGGGAAAAAAAAACCAGAAAACCCAAAAACCCCCCCAAACCCATCGTAAATTTGCAAGGAGCGATAAAAACCGCGCGCTCTTAGCCCTCAAAAAGCAGCATTTGGGGAGTTTTTCGCACGCTGCTCCCAGATGTGGGTTTTTTCCCCCCAAAAAAAAGGTGGCGGTGGGTTTTTCACGCGTGGGGTTTTTTTTTTTTAACTCCTCCGGTGCATTTTTTCAGCCGGGAATGGGGTTTTATCTCCCTTTTCCGATCCCATCCCGCGCCGGGAAGGACGATTTTCCGTGATGGGGAAAAAAAAAAAAGGCACCGAGAGGCTCCGGGCGCAGACCTGCCCTTTTTTTTGGGGGGGGAAGGGGGAAAAATCCCCTTTTCGGGTTGCAAAATAGGAGCGAAAGTTGAGATTAATAATTTAATTTCAAGAATACAAATTTTTTTTTTTTTTAAATTCTTTTTTTTTTGTTTTTTTTTTTTTTTGGTAGACTGCGGAATTTTTAGGGCTGTAAATATTTCGTCGCCTTCTCGGGGATTCGAAACCATACCCCCCCCCCGGTTATTTTGAAAAATCGTCAAGAAACGGCATAAAAATATTTACTTCCACTAAAAAAAAAAAACCCAAAATCCAAAGAAACCAGAAACGCCCCCTCCCCGCAATTACAAAAGCAATTTCACATGGTTTGGTTTTTGTTTCTTTGTTTTTTTTTTTTTGGGGGGGGGGTGTGTCTTTTTTTTCATGGTTACTCCCGTTCGCCACAGCAGAATTTTAGAAAAAGGCTATAATACAAAGATTTTTAGTTAATTCCGGTGTAAAAACGAACCCCGCGACCCCTCTTTTTAAAGCAAGAAATGAAGAATGGGGGTAATTTGGCCTCCCCCGAGCGGAGCCGGAGAAGTCGGGTTTGAAACGCGGAGATTTGAAGTATTTCTTCCCCCCCCCCCACCCCTGATGATTTCGATCGGGGTTTGTTTATTTTTTTGGGGGGGGGGGGCGGGAAAAAAAGCGCTAAAATAAAGAAAAACGCTGGTCGTTATCGCAGAGGGAGACTTTGATTCTTCTTTTAAAACGCGGCTTTGGGAAATTCTCTTTAGTTACAGCAGGATTTATATACACGTTATATGGCTAAAGTGAGCGCTAATGGAATTAAAACCCCCCCCCAAAAAATACCCCCCCCAAAAAACCCCCCCAAAATCAATCAAATTACCGACACTTTGCGCTGCTTAATTCGATGCACGGAGCAGAGTCAGGGTTCGGCTGGGGGGGGGGGTGTTTTTTGTTTGTTTGTTTGTTTGTTTGTTTTTTAATACTACTGGCAAAAAGGGGAAGCCGTGGGATCGAAACCCTTAAAGACGTCTTTAAGGGAAGCGGCGTCTTGTTGCTCGCCGTCCTGAGCCGGGCTGTTCCCCGCAAACGGGCTTCCCGATCCGGATTTGGCGCTTTGTTTCACCATCCCGTACACCGAGGGGACCGGGAGGTTGTGCACCCCGGGTTGGGGGGCCGTTTCTTGGGAAGGGGGAGCGGCGGCGGATTTGGGACGAGGCCGGTTATAGCTGTTGTACCTGTCCGTAGCGGATTCGGCGTTCGCCTTCTCCGCTTCGGGTTGATCTAACGCCGATCGTCGGACAAAAAGGGGTTCCTTGGTTTTGCCGGTGGTTTTGACGGAATCGGAGGATTTCGAGGATGAGTTGCCTTCGTTGGGAGACTCGGAGGCTTTGCTGCCCGAGCTCGGAGTCCTGGGATCGTACAAGCTGATGGCGCTCAGCACGCTGCTTTGCCCGCTGCCTTTGCTCAGCCCGCCGGCCGTCAGCAGCCGAGGGTCGTAGGGAGCGATGGCCGGGGCGGCGTCGCCGGCGGACGTTGGCTCCGCGGTTTTAGGGACTCTAGAAACCCCCGTTTCTGCCGATTTTTGTAACCTGGGATCGGCGGGGGCTTTCCGCATCCGAGGGTCGCTGGGTTTGTCGCTCTGGCTGGAAGACGGGCTGCCGGCCGCGTTCACAGTCTTTAATATCCTCGACAGGAGCTCGAAATCGGGGAGACCCGTGCCCGAAGAGGAAGCGGCGTCCCCCGGCGCGCTTCCCCCCCTCTGCCTGGGATCGGAAAGACCCGTTTGGGGTCTGTTAAGACGCGGATCGAGGGTAGGCATGGATTGAAGGGCAGCCGGGACGGGAATAAACTCTTGCTTTGGGATCGGTAGCGGAATCAGATCCTCCGGGCTCCATAGGATCATCCGGGCAAAGTTGGGTTTGTTGAGGACGACGTCTTTCTTGATGTGACTGAACTGCTGCAGCTGGGAGCGGGGATCCCGCAGGGAATGACCCGGGAGAGCGTCCAGGGGGATGTTGACCGGTTTATCCCGTAGAGCCCTTTCCCCTTCCTCCTCGTCGGGGAGCAGGGGGGGTTTCTGACCTCCGACGACGCTGGAATGAGGAGTTTCTGGTTTGGGGACGGAGGAGGGAATGTGTCGCGCGAGCCTGGGATCGGTGGGTCCCGAATCCCCGGGGAGAGACGGGACGGAAAGGTCTGCG
Source organism: Calonectris borealis (assembly GCF_964195595.1). Classification (NCBI taxonomy): domain Eukaryota; kingdom Metazoa; phylum Chordata; class Aves; order Procellariiformes; family Procellariidae; genus Calonectris; species Calonectris borealis. The sequence continues at coordinate 218,224 of NC_134343.1, read as the reverse complement.
TTTCGGGAAAGCCTGGGATCTCGTAAACGCGGATCGGCAGGCCGACCGCTCCCTCCTGCTTGGGCTTTTTGCAGGCGAGGGTCGCTCACGCCGGAGGGTGGCCCGATTTCTCCGTGGGAGGGCGGGACGTGAGGTCTGCCGGAGCTTTGTTGCCTTAGGGTTTTCAATATGGAGGTGACGCTACTTCCACCGTCATCTTCGTCACTGGAATACCAGTTACCGGTATCTCCTGGGAGGAAGGAGAAGAGAAAGCAGCTGATAAAAGGCAATTAAAAGCCGTAACGCCGATGAGAGGGTCCCCAAAACGCGTCCCCTCTCCCCTCTCAACTCAACGCTGCTCAAATTCCCAACCGTCCCTTGCGTTTCGCCGCAACGGGGGACCACGCGTGACAGCCTCGGCCTCCCTGGTCTCGTTTTCACACCCCAAATTAGCGGAGAGCCGTAAGCATCCCTCTCTTCCTCTTCCTCCTGTCTGCAGCAGGCTCCAGTTTCACCACAATTTAAGCCAGCAACCCTATCTCCTTCGCCTCCTGGCCCGCTGTTCCCACTTCTTCGGCAGACCTGCTCCTCTTCCTTCACCAGCAACGCGCTCTTTCCACGCTGGGGATTTTCTTTGAGGACTCAGCACCCCTTGTTCCCTAAAGAATTCCTCCCTGACACCCCCATTTCTCCGATGGCCCCCTCTTTTTCGGAGATCGCACCTCTGGGTGGGTAGAAACGGAAGCAGATCCACGTTATCCCCCCCCCCGCGCGTGGCTTTGAATGGAAAACGTTGTATTTTGCTACTTGCCTTCCTCATTTTCGCGTTCTTGCTTATTGCTCTCGGCCAGTCTCCGAGCTCTCTCCTCTTCCTCCTGCTGCTTCTGCTGGATTCTCAAGTAAAGCGCTCTTTGCGCCGACGGCATGAAATCGGGGATGCTGCCCGGCGGTTTCGGTAAGCCGGGCGGGCCTCCTTCGCACAAGGCATCGTGATCCAAGGAGGGATCAGGGAACATGTGCTCTCCGGGAGGCCCTTCCATGTCCTCGTAACCACCGTAGTCTTCTGCCGAGGAAAGATCATCCCGTGTTAAAAGAAAACCTCAAAGCTGTGAAAAACAACCCGATTTTTCCCTCTCTCGACCTGCCGCTGTGCCCGGGCATCCGGGGAACAACCCATCTCCGAGCCGGCATCTCCAGCAAAGCACCTAAGAGCCGATCCCGGCGGATCCTCGGGACGTACCTGGGTCTCCCATCATGCCACGATCCATCTCCAGACCTTCTTGCTGCTGGTAGAAATTATCATAGAAGCCTTGCGCCGGCGGGACGGGCGGCATCATGCCGGAGTGGGGGGAATCGTCCGGTCCGTAGGGCATCATGGGGGGTCCGGGGCCCATCGGAGGGCCGGGATTCATTCCCGGGCCCATCGGCATGTCCGGGTGCATGTCCGGGTGCATATCCGGGTGCATGTCGGGGTGCATGTCCGGGTGCATGTCGGGATGCATGTCAGGGTGCATATCGGGGTGCATGTCGGGGTGCATGGGTCCAGGCATCGGTCCTGGGGGTCCTCCTGGCCCGGGGAACCTGGGGGGAGGCGGACCTGGGTGCCTGAAAGAGAAATCGGAAGAAAATCCGCTTTAACACGCGCTTCTCCGCTTCTGGAGGGACGGAGCCAGGGCTCTGCCAGCAGCAGCACCTGCGCCGGACCCAAAAACGGAGAGAAACCTCTTTTCTACGCGCTCGCGCCCACCGTCGGCGGCTGCGTCAGGACAGAGCTCCTCGTTGGACGCAAAAATCCGCCGCCCTCGTCCCTCTCCCCGTTACCTGGAGATGGTGACACCCACCTCACGCCCAGCTTCTCCGCCAGCTGCCCGGTGGGCCGCACGACGATCTCAAACAGCGAAGGGATTTTTTTGTACATGTCCTGTTGTTGCTGCAGCTGCTGCGGCGACAGAGGCTCGTGCATCGGCGGCGGCATCTGCGGCCCCGGCGGGGGAAGCGGTGGCGGCGGAGGGGGAGGAGGGCCTCCGGGGATCGGTCTCCCGTTCGGAGACGTCGGAGCCGGTGGTCCGGGAGGGCGAGGAGGCGTAGGCAGCAAGCCGACCCCAGGGGGTGGTTTGGGGAGAGGATTGATGCCCTGTTTCTTTAGCTCTTCGACTTCTTTCTCGTCCTCTGCGCCTGCTTCTGCATCATCCGCCAGCATCTGCGAAGATAAAGGAGTAAGAGCAGATCCGCGGAGCCGTCCTGCCGACCGACCCGCTCCAAAAAAGCTCTCCCTCCCTTTCCACCTGCAGGATCTACTTCCACGGAAGAAAAAAAGACACTGAACACCGCGTTAACACTCCCCTGTACCTTGTCCAGAAGCTCCCGCGTCTCCTCTGTGAGCGGATCGTGAGAAAACATGCAGTCATCCCCGTTGATGCAGTTGCCCGTGGTGTGGAACAGCTTGCAAGGGAAGTCCCGTATCGTTTATTAAGGAGGATAAACCCCAACAGGGAGTTACTCCTACAGCCAGAGAGGCTACAGGTGCTTTTCACTTTGAAACGTGGCTCTCGACGCGTAGGATTTTCGCGGTCGCGACACTGATATTAAACTACCGCTACCAGAAACACCCCGCTTTCCTTTCTGCCGTGTTTTCCTGTAGGCGCAACGGCCACAAACCTCATTTCTTCAACAGGAAAGGTGAGGCTAAGAAGGAACCGGGAGGGCTCCCTGCAGCCCCCCTCGTTCAGCCTCTCAGCGGAGGATGTGTTACCCAGAATTGGTCTTTTTTTCCCCCCCCTTATCCCCCACATGCAGCTATAAAGAGTTAACGAGACTGATTTAAGGCTGGCTTAACGAAACAAGTTAAAAACCAAAAGGATATCATGCATGTAAGGGCAGTTTTCAGCCCTGGCGCAGTAGCCGGTGATGTAGAACTTGCACAGTTCCCGTTTCTTTGGTAGTTCAATGTCATGACTGAAATTGCAGTGGTCGCCCTGTTGGGAAACAAGACGACAGCGTGTTAGCAGGTGGAAGCGCGAACGCGTTCGTCAGCAGCCCAGAACACACCTAGGACAGGCAGGGAGACGTGTACTTTTACAAAACGCTCCTCGTAGGCATGGATCCCTCCCGGAAATCGGTTAAAACCTGGACTTGACGCTTCAGTGGGGGTCCCGTGTGTGTATGAAGAGATCTACAGCGATATCCTCGAATTATTCCCTTACCCAGGTACATCTGCCTTCCACAAAGTATTTGCAGATCACTTTCCCTTTCTTATCCGACTGCTGGTGGGGTTTGTCGTGGTCGTTCCGCCGGTAATTTCCACCACCTCCTCCGTCCTATCGGAAGCAGATTGTATCAGTTGACAGAGAATGTGAAATAGGAAGCAACAGATGACACAAGAGAAATTAAAACTTCCTACGCAGCCACTTCTGAGAGGGAAAAACGCTGAGATTTGGGATGAAAAAGGGAGGCGAAGACGAGTGCGCTGAGCCTAGCAGGCTCCTGAGCACGGCTCGAGTCACCTATCGGAGGATCGGAATCCAAAACATCCATCCCCTTCAGAGACGGGATAACTTTTGTGGATTCTGGGGAAGATCCGTTCGGTTTTTTCGCTCCTGCGAAGGCTTTCTTGGAAGCCTGACTGGATTTAGAGGGGGGGATGGGGGAGAGGGGGGCAGCCAGCACTGCAGCAAGCCATTAGAAAACAAAGAGCTACTTACTCCCATGTCCTCATCGTAGTAATCGTCGTCTTCATTCATTCCACCACCTTTCCCCATTCCACTTCTGTTTCCACCTCTGCCTCGTCCTCTGCCCATTCCTTTATTTCCTCTTCCTCTGGGGCCACGACCACGTCCTCGATTTAAACCTGAAATACACCCCCTCGTTTCTAATTTCTCTCTTTCCGTAAAACGTGGGAGAGAGCAGAAAGCAGGGAGAGAGAGCAGAAAGCAGGGACCGTCCCAGCACACCTCGTTACCCCACTCACCCCGTCCACGATTCTCCTTACTCCTGCGGTACTGATTCAGCTCTTTCGAGTAGTCGTCGTACTCGTCATCGCCGATGGGCTCCTCATTATCGCAGTACTGCGAACGAGAAAGATCGGTGCCTTTAGTGAGCTGGGATGAAGCGCAGCCCCCTCAAACACAGGCGTCCCCATCGTGAAAAAGAATATTCTCTCGCCTCCGTGCTTCCCCGAGAGCAGGTCAGAGACTCGGCACTTACTTCCATCTCTTCGTCATACATTTCCTCCTCTTCCTCGGGGTGGTCGCCCCTGCCTCGCCCTCGGTTCCCTCGGCCCATGCCTCGGCCTCCTCTCATTCCCCCTCTGCCACCTCGCCCTCGGTACCCTCTGCCTCGGCCACGGCCGCCTGGCGAAGCAAAGGGATGGGGTCAGCTTTGTGCTGCGTTTCGCCCCTCAGGTGGGTTCAAAAAGCACAACAATATCCCAGACAAGGAAAAATAAATAATAACCTTTCAGTACGGGATTACCGGCATCTTAAAAACTCGTTTCTAAGTCAATCGGTTTTTAATATGCTAAAAGAATGGATTTTGAAGAAGCCAAATGATAACCTTTTTTAAAAAAAAACAATGCTGTGTGATCACGTCAGCTGCTGCCCAGGTACGTTAGACTGGTAACGTAAATCTGTGTACTGCAGATGTGATGATATCAGACTCATTACGCTACCAATTACCTTCATTTTCCTTTCAAATAAAGGTTTTGTTTAATTTTATCCATTTTCAACCACTTACGTGCTTTTAAAACGATGTGCGCTAGCAAGAAAAATGCTTATTTAAAACGTTAAATTATCCACAGGGATTTGAACTCTCCCCTCGGAGCGTAAAACAGGAAAAAACACTTTCCCCCGTCACAAACTAACACCGAAGAGCGGTTCAGGCCGTTGCAGCCGGCTCTTCCCAGGCAGGGCTTCATGCAGGCAGGGCAGTTCACCTTCATGAAGCTTCCCGCATGTGTCGGGCCTCATTTGGCCGCAGATCAGCTAAACGAGTTGCAGGTAACGAGTGTGTCAGAGATACGGTGAAAAAAGGAATCTTTAGACGTACCTCGCCCCCGGTGAGAGCCTTCCTTCGCTCTCCGGTATTGATTCAGCTCTTTTGCAAAGTCATCGTAATCTTCCTTCCCTATATCTTCATCCTCTTCCCCCTCGTACTGACCGTACTCCTCATTCTCGTAGTCCTCATACATGCCGTAATTCTTGCTCTCCATTTTAGAGTAGCTCTTCTTTTGCATGGGAGCGCTGTGAGAGGACGGATACTGCTGGTGGGACTTTGGGAAAGGCAGAGAGGTTAGTCGTGAAGGAAAGGAAAGCCTAATACCATGACTTAATTATAAAAAATCATTAAAAAAACCAACCCAAATAACAGCTAGGTGAAAACTAAAGAGGCTAAAGGACCAGAGCCAAAGCGTGTGGCCCGTAGATGGAGCTAGACGGGCACCTGCGCTCAAATCTTGCCGCGGCTCTGAACCAGAGAGCAGCTTTCCCTTCCCCGTCCGCTGGCAGGTACTTACGGAAGAGTAGGGCGGGCTGTATTCCCTGTATTTTCTGTGTCCCTTTTCAGCAGGACTGAAGTCCGAGTCCTCGCTGTAATCGGAGAAGTCATCGCTGGAAGAAGCGTGGCGCTGCAAGGCAAGGAAAACACGCGGTGCAATTTTATTACAGGCCAGCTCTGACTCTGACACCGCTGCCGGGCCTCTGGCCTTGCGATACAACACAACTAAGTCTCCCTTTTGTCTTTTTTTTTTTTTCAGGGAACTCAATTTTTGTTTAACAAAATCTTCACAGTGTTCACTGAATTACAAACTGGAAGCCTGTCAGCAGGTTATCTGCTAACGATAACGAAGACAAACACGATATGCCTTCTTGCGCTCCAGAAATCCTTGGAACTGAAGTAACAACATCCTTGATTTTGCAAATATGACAGTCTGCAATCCTCTTTCAGGTCAATACCTAACTCCAAAGTAATTCCTTAACTCAAAAACTGTTTTATTTCCGCTCTGCGTCCTCAGATGGACAAAAGACTGCTGTAGCATTTTTCTCCTACCTGCAGACCTCGGTGCCCCGCTGCTGCACTTGCTATTCCTCAGAGGAAGGTGTTAAGGAGCTGAACCCCAAGAATCCTTGCGAGCGCTCCCACCTCACAATTATCGTTAGGGGAAGAGCCTCAAACTACCCATAATAACGTTAGAGGAGGAATTCCCTGGAGACGCCCGATGGCAGAGGAAGGCAGACCGGAGCTGGGATCCCGGAGGACCCGGGCGGCAAAAGCAGCGCCTGGCTCACCTTGTGTTTGGATTTCCTTTTTTTCTTGGATCTCCTCTTCTCTTTCTCTCTCTCTTTCCGACGCTTGCGCTTCATCCGTCGATGGGCTTTCTCATCATCTGAATCGCTGTGATGCTTCTCCCCTTTCTCCTTCCGACCCCTCTCTTGAGATTCGGAGGGATCCTGCGCCTCCTCCCCTCCGTCATCCTCCAGCTCCCCTTCTTCCAGTTCTCCATCCTCCCTGTAAAGCAGACAGGCGCGTTTAATTCCCCTTATTCAAAACAAGAAAATAAAACCTGCTTATTCCGCTCACCAGCCAGCCAGGCGCTCGGCTCCCAAAGTGCTCACAAATTCCTAGTTACGGTGGTTTTAAACATCTGACCGCAAATACCGATTCTGTTCATCTCTGCCACCGAAATCTGCTCGAGCTCTCGCTCAGCCTGGAGTTAAACACGGCGAAGAAGCATCTCGCAAACAACAAACGGAAGCCACGACGTTACGGCGCTCAACTTTCATATGAAATTATTGCAAATGAACTCCAAGAATGGAAATTGGTGCTTTAATAAAAGATTCGGTCCACTCCAAGAGCGGAAATTGCCGTTTTGATAAAATCATCGGCCCTCTAGAAGACAAGAATAAGTAAATACCGTGTTGGTTTGCCAACTCTAGAGACATGTGCCCAGTTACTTCCACTCTCTCTACCTCGTGCTACCGTTCACCCACAACTGTGGTTAGCCGAGGTGAGAAAGCAAATCTGAAACTTCCTCGAGAGGATTCCCCAAGCCTCGCTCAATTAAATTCAATTAAAAATTACTCAGATACGGGTTACGAGAAACTTTTTACAACCTCGTAACAGATTAAATGTGTAATACGGCACGAGTTCAATCAGCTCCCTTGTGTCTTCCTTCTCTCCCGACAGGTCCCGAGTTTGTCGCTGCGTGATTTAAAACAAGAGTGGGGTCTCCTCCTCCCTTTTCACTTAAGGTAAGCTATAATTAAAAACATAAATGCCGGCTTGTTTATATATGTCACGGTCGTTCACAAACAACAATTTAGGAGCGTATAGGAGGTGGATCTTTGACACGCACCCCTCTGGTTGGGGTTTTTTTTTGGCGGGGGCTATGGAAAGACCGGCTTCTTTGGCTGCTCTTTAGCACTACAATGGGAACGGCAGCCGCGGCGGCGTGCCGTGCCGTGCCGCCGGCTGCGGTGAAGGCGGCTCGGCTGGAAGAAGGAGCTGCCGCCGCTCGGTAGCTCTCAGGGAGGCCTGGATGCTGAAATGGGGTTTATGAACGGCATTCGGAAAAAGCTGTGCTGCACGAACGAGCCGACCTATTGATAACCTCAAGTTACATTAAAAAAACGCAAGAAAAACGGAATTATTTCCCCAAAAACATTTAAAAAACTACAAAAAACAGCGTTAACAATCCCCAGGAAGCATCCTGGGGAGGTTTCGGCATCGCGGAGAGCAAACGCTCAGATCCAGCCGCCCGGTCCGACTCCGAAGCAAAGCTCCCCTCTTGTTTTTGTTTGCACTTGCAGCATTTTAATAACAGGCTGGCTGCAAAATCAAGCTCACTTAAGTATTACTCATGAAGCTTTTAAATCTGACACGTAATTCCTAGTTTTAAAAGCAAGTATCAGTGGAAATTACTTCCGTCGCAGGAACGCAGCATCCTTCAGGTGTTTGTGTTCAGTGAGATCGGTCTTGGAACAAGACCTGAGAAACTCAGGCTCCGCGCAAAGCCGAGCAGAAGTAAGAACAGAAACAAAACCAGCTTACGGAAAGGAATTTAAATACCCGTGTATTTAAATTCTTAAATAAAAGTCCTGCCAAAGCCTCTCTCCTTTCCTTAGAGGGACAGGTTCATCAATAAATGGATTTCAAACTAGAAATGCCACCAGGTTTCCGGATCCTACTAGCAGAGGACTAGCGAGAAGAGCGAAGCGAAACATCGACGCAGCTCAGCCCGGGCACGGGACAGGCTCGTAGGAAATAAGGAGCTGCTACAAAGCCCGCTGCGGCCCGATAAATGCCCTCAGGCCATACGTCTGGCTATTCCCTTCAGCATCGCTCCGTTGAAATCAGCATCATTTACCCTCTCCCAGAAGTCCTCGCCGGCTGGGGATCGCGATCGCTCCCTGCCTTCCTCGCTGCCTTCAGAGAGGAACGAACGCGTGTCGCTAACACCTTAATTGCAATTTTCAGGAGCGATAATTACCCTTCGTTTTGGATAGTACAGGTGCTTTTACCCTGCCTTGAGTTGCTATGCTCCGATATCAAGGTTTAGAGGAGACTACGCCCCTGGAGCCGTGTCCCAATTGACAACAGCATAATTAAATTCGCCGTGGTTACAGAAACGAAGACCAAAAAGGCTCCTGAGAACAAAGCGTAAAAATTTTGCGGCCACCGCAAGGATTATTTGAAAAGCGCCAAGAGACGGGACGAGGCCGAACCACCAGAACGATCGCTGAGCTGTTTAGCAGATGAATATTAATTATTTAATCAACACACCTCTCCTGAAGAAGCAAAGTCTGAGAAATCATGTTTATACAGACGCTTAGATACCAAACCACATCTTAAGACGGGCAATATCATCTCCTGCCGTTTTTTTAACTCCAGTTCTGCCGGATTTGAGTAGGTTTGGGCCAGAAACGATACACCAACCTCTCAGAGGGACTGTTTAGTGCTTGGGAAAGCGCTCTGAAAAGTTTTAGGCAAGTGTTATCGAAGCATTGAGTTTGCCTACTGGTTTTAAACACAACGAAACGGAGTCATTTGAAATACGGCAACCGGTGAGTAAGGGTGTTTGAAAGCAACCCAACGATTTCTAAGGCTGGACGGAAAAAAAAAAAAAAAAAAAATTAAAGCAATTAAAGCAACGTTGTGCATTTTCGGGGGACGGCTCACCGTGGAGAGTCGCTGCGGGTACGCGGTGAAGAAGCCATGTCTGTTAAGCAACTATTGGTATTGCAGAAAACACTGACTGGGGGAAAATTCTTCCCTGAATCCACGCTCATCTCGGGCTTTCCTATCGCTCCTGCCCGCCTGATCTATAGGGGACGGTCGCCGGCGCAGCACGCATCCTCACGGAAGGACCCACGCCGGCTGCCGCGCGGCGTATGTGACCTCAGCGCCACGGCAATGACGTAACACAGCGGTGACGACGCCTGGAAAAAAAACAAAAGCCCTTTCCAATCGTTATCCTGCCATACCGAGAGCGTGAGCGCTTTGCTACAGGAAAAATAGTAGGAATGAACGTGTTACGAGAAAATTCAGTGGTTTTTTGCAATTCCGGCCACTGAAGAGCAGCGCAAGAATTAAATCATTATCTTAAAATAAATAACGTCACTTTATACAGCTGAGGCTTTGTTAAATTTGGAAATGAGCGTAACGAAGTGACAAATGAGTGGCCTAGACGGCAGATTTACTGTCAGTTATAGCTGATATACCCTCCTAACCCTATTAAAGATATTATTGCTCCTTGCTCGTTACACCCGAAAGAAACCCTGTCGAAAATAAGCCTCTTGGCTCCCATCCTTGGGAAAACACAAGTGTTTTTTACTGTTTTTAAGAAAAGAAAGAGCTTTGTGTGCTCTCACCTGCTCTACAGACATAGGTGCGACAGACGCGTACCTCAGAGTAACTTCTATACGATACCCCTATAAAAAAACCCGATTTAACAGCCGACCTGCTGGAAGAAACCTTCCTTTACGCGGCGGCTTTTTGCACAAGAGGTGCAGCTGACCGTGAAATCGGCCGGCCGGTGCGTGATCTGGTTTTGCCGGAGCGGATCCACGGGTGCCGAGAGCAGGGAGGGGGTTTGTGTACAAAGGTAGATCTCAGTTTAACTTCGAGGAATGCAAAGGACGGGGAGGGGGGGGAAAATGCTTTTTTTTTTTCCTTCCGAGCGATGCAGCCAGAAGGCTTTGAAAATAATGCTCTGGAAGTCACCGGCTTGCAAATCCCCACAATTTAATCTCACGATAAGCAAACGTTCGCTTCTAATTTTATGTGATTTTAAGTAAAATGCTTGATGGGGACTTAAGCTGTGCACATACGTGCGTATCTTTAGGATAAACACCTCCTGCCTCAAGCTGAGCGCCCATGAGAGTTTAAAGTTGATTTTTAACAATCTGATGTATTTGACAGCGTACTCCGTGGGGGGGGTGGGGTGGGAAATGATCAGATGGCAAATTAAAATCGTAAGCTCAATAAAACCAAGTAAAAACTGAAAATTAACCATAAACCAACTGGCTGAACTCGAGGGGGAGTGTTTTTTTTGGCGAGAGCGGATCACCCCGGCTGAAAGCAACTCTCCACAAGCTATTTCAGAGCAGGATTTAAAACCAGACCCCTCCGCGTGTACAACAGGGCAAGGATACCACGCTGCTTTTAAGTGGAATTTAGCTCTTTTTAGGACAGACACGCAGTTTTTGCTCATTCTCTGCATTTTAAGGTTTTCTAGTGAAAACACAAAGCCGGGCTTTTCAGAGTGACAGCTACATCCAGCTAAAGGTTATTAATCACACATTTAACGCTTCAGCAGAAGTTTACTGCCTCGCCAACAACTTGCTCGGAGGAAACGTATCCTACCCCAGCATCACACCTGCACGTTCCGCACCGGAGAAAATTATTCAGCGAGATCTCTATTCTTTCACCAAAACATTGATTATTCCAGAATAATCCCAAAGGAACTAAGCTCTCCTCCGGCCCGCCAGTGCGGCCGCCTTCCATTTTATTCCAAGTGGAAACCAGGGGAAATACATCAATCAAGAAATAAAAGAAGCACCGCTTTGAAGGCAGCGGGGCCACGCTGCCTCATTCAAACTGCGTGGACTGGGGCAGAAGTCATTAAAATTTATCAGCTTTTTCTATCTTCGATATAGTTGGGTTTTGGGGTGGGTTTTTTTCATTATGGTAACAAATATGTTGTACCAATGTATAAGAGGCTTGGAGAGAGATCCCTTTAGCCCGCTCCTGGCTGTAATCGGGGCAAATCCTCCTCCTGACATCCCTAAAACCTGTGTTTTTAAGCGACGTTTGTACTAATGGAAACTTTCAGGCGCTATTTGGTCACAACTCAAGGTTTCTCGGGGAACGTGCTCGACTCAGCTGCTAATTCTGAACGTCCTCTCTGCTCCCAGGTTAGCTCCTTCCCGCTCCTCCTATCCGAATCCTTCAGTGAAATCCTAACGCTGAGCGCTGACGTCCTCGCTGCCACAGCACGGCTGATGCCACAGCAACGGGATACGTCCCAGGCCCTGAAAAAAAAAAAGCTGCTGGGGTCTAGGATTTGCTTTAGCCCTTCCTTTAACCCGGTACAACAAAGCCTCGCTCGACCCAAGGAGCCTCAGCCGAACAATTACGCTCTTAGGAAAAAAAAAAACCCCGTCCCTGCAAAAAAAAATTCCTGGCGGGTGCTTTGCTTCGCTATCAGAATTTGCTCCGATTTTCCAGGGAGCTACTCACGGTACCGATGTTAAATGCCTGCCTGCGTGTTTGCACAATTAAAAAGGTAAAGTCTAGCAAACCGTGAGCACTAGGAGGAGGTTAAGCCCAATTAAAAATGGGTCGGGGGAAGGAAGGCACAAGGAAAAGCCCCAGACAAGAAGTTTGACTCCTACTGCCAATATTTAACTATATAAAAAAAAATACTACTCGCTTTATGGATTTATGGAACCAGTCAACAACTCCTGTAAACTTGGCAGTACAATCCCTGAAAACTCCTGACATTCGAACAATTCCTGGTTCTTCCATCCCTCAAAAGGGAGAAAATTAACCTAAAGTTTCCCGGCAGCTTATTTTCTTTCTTTTCTACCACATCTGTCCTTTCCGACTCATCTTGGTATGGATAAAAAATGGCTTATGCCGTTAGCAGCGGACAATCAAAAACCAGTGTGGATTTTTCCGGGATCAAGAGTGGAAGTATAAAGCTTAACATGTACGTACATTTAGTAAAATAACAGAACAAAGTTTACTAATTGAATATATTGGGGGAGAAAATCGATGCTATGAGGTCCCACTCTCTCTGAACCAAAACCATTTTGGCCAGACCAGTAACATTTTCAAGCTCTGATAGTGGACCTTTGATCGAAGGGGGAAAAAATATATCCCAGCTTTGTGATTTCGTGGGCAAGTTAAGCCGCAGAAGGTGCGAGGACCATAAGGGTCCCATCATAAACATTTAAAAACAGCGACAAAAAGGCATAAAAGACATCACTGGATATTGTTTTATGTGAAAATCCCTTTCTGGAATGCAATTAAATCTGTAACGGAAAGCCCTCTAATTTGCTATAACAAGTGCTTGCATTATTTTACAGTTTAAGCAGATGTATACACCTTTTTCTTTCTTTTTTTTTTTTTTAGGGAATAAAGACAAGAGGGAAACAAACCACCACAATTTCACACAACTGTATCGGTGTGCTTAGAGGAAACACTGGGTTTTTTTTCCTGAGAACAATGTAAGCTGGATGAAAAGGGGCAAAAGTGTGTGGTTTTGGTCTCCAGGAAAAACTAACCCAAGAAATTAAATTAATTGGACGGGGAGGGGGAGAAATACCCAACGCTGTGCATGGTGTTCTTACTTCGAACTTGAATCGTGTGAAGTAGCGTGAGGAACAAACTTGAGCTTGTCGTTAACGCACCTGATCGACAAAGGAAAAGAAAGGGAGAAGGAAAATCGAGGACGCTAACGAGAGTTGTTACAAACTGGGTGCTTGCACTGTACGTCGCTACTTCAACTTCTCTAATTATCCGACATGAGGCTGTACATGGGGATGGGGGAAAAATGTGTGATGACATTTGGGGAACGGTGCTTTCTTTGCCACCTTTTTTTTTTTTTTCTTTTTGACACACTTTGGAGTTGTTTAACAAAATTTTTTAACATCTTTTTCTGCTTTACGGGCAGACCCGCACCCAGGGGCAGCCGGTTTACAGTCAACGTAATGGAATGAGGATGGAATTTGCAGACAAAGCAATGGATCCACATCCTACGTCTAGATGGCATCAAGGGTCAGTGGTATGAGTTTTACCGAGGCATCTCAGTGCTACTTCACCTGGAAACGTCACAACAGACATATTTGGGAGTAAATTGTGTGCTTTTGTGACTTTTTTTGTCTTTTAAACATTCACATCGGCGGGGTGCACAACTCTATCGGTCATTACAAAGGGGGAGAATTCTGCTTGGTTTGTAGACACACGGTATCAACTCACTGCTTACACGAAACGTACCCTGCAGATGATCTCAGGACTTATTTGGTGGCGGGGAGGGGTGGGGGGGGGAAAGGCAGGAAAAGGTATAATTTAATTATTCAATAAAAGAGCTTACTTACCAACCCAACCCTGCATCACATGGAAAACAAACCTCCTCAGAGACAAAGGCATGCTAATGCATAAAAGCAGCTCCCTGCACTGCACACCTGCCCTCCCGGGGAGTGGGCAGGCAGCAAACCTCCCTCTTTTTTCTCTTTTTTCCAGACATACATGCTTAAACTGTTTATTTTTGCTGATACTTTCTGGCTATATGGTTTTAACTAAGAAAAAAATAAAGAAGTGCTAATAAAGGAAACGGCTAAAGTTATGTTGGGGAAGGGGAAGAAGGTGCTTTACATACATCTCAGAGGAAGAGGGGGTTCCTGGGGGAGATATATATATATATTCTTCTAAACTTTTTAATACCTGGGAGCACTGGAGGTGAGCCTTTCTCTATCAAGGAGGGGGGGATGATGGAGGCTATTGCACCCCAACACTCCCCCCCCCCCGTACCCCCAACCCTCGGTACCTTCCTGCCCCCGCCTGCACTCCCTGTTTGAGCCAAGGAATATTTTTAAGAAGCGGCAGGAAGACAAAGGGGACGTTAATGAGGCCAGCGCTGCCCAGGAGAAATAACGTCATTAAAGACCTCATTAAGGACCCCCCTCTCACAAAAAAAAAAAAAAAAAAGCAGCTAGGAGCCCCCCCCCAGCAGCTAGCAACCCCCCCAAGCAGCTAGGAGCCCCCCACCCCTCTCCCTGGCCTCCTCCAGACCCTCGCTCCTCTCATAACCACGTCTAATCCCCCCCACAACACCCACCCACCCCCCCCGCCATGGTACCCCAGGCCCTGCGCTGGCCCTCAGGGCCCGGCCCTACCCAGGCCGCGGCCCCCTCCTCCTCCTCCCTCGGCCTCCTGCTCTACCCAGGACACCCCCCCCCCCCAAATATCCCCCGCTGTCCCTGCCTCTAGCCCCGCTTCCTCCTCCTCCTCCTCCTCGCAGCCCCCCCCCTCCGGGCCCCGCTTCCCCCCCCCCCCCCAAAGCCGGGCCTACCCCCCCCCGCCCGCCTCAGGCCTGCGCCCTGGCTCCCCCGCTCACCTCAGGCCCTGTCCCCCCCCACCCCCCGGCCCCCCACCACCGGTCGCCCCGCGTCCCCCACCCCCCCCCCAAACCTGGTCCGGCGAGCCGGACAGACAGACACAGACAGACAGAGAGGCTCTCGGGAGAGGCGGTTACTGGACCTTTCGTCCGGGCCGTGGTGGTGTTGGAGCGGCGGCGGCGGCCGGGGGAGGCTGCAGCTGCCGCTGTCGTGGTGGTGGCAGGACGGAGAAGGGGGGGTGGAGTGCGGGCTGGGGGGGGAAGCGGCGGCGGCAGGGGGGACACTCGGGCTCTCCACGGCCATGGGCAAGGGGGGCGGGGGGGCGAACAGGGGGGCACAGTCACTGTACAGCGCGGGGGTCGGCTCGGCACGGCCCGGCCCGGCCCGGCTTATCCGCCCGCCCGCCCCGCGCTCCACGGGCAGGCACACAAAATGGCGCCCGCCGGCACGCAGCCGCGCCGAGGCAGCGCCCCGCACGGAGGCCGGAAAAAAACGAGCGGTGCCGGAAAAAAACGAGCGGTGACGGAAAAATACGAGCGCCCTCCCCGCCTTCCTCAGCGAACGGCGCCGGAGGTTGCCGAAAGTGAACGGGAGCTGGCGGGAACGCCCGAAAAGTGCCGAGGAGGTGAGGCGAGGACGAGTCCATCTGAGCGGGAGGGGGGAGCTGTGCAACTGAGCGCGCACGGGGAGGCCCCTAGCCGAGCCACGCGGCCGCACGCCCTCATGCGGGGAGGCAACGGCGGAAGAAGCCACTCGAGATGGTTCTCCCGTGGGGCAGCGGGCGTGGGGCTGCGGGAGCGCTCCGGGCCGTGGGGTGGATCCTCCCCCCTCGGTGGACGTGGAGCGGTGCCGGGTGCCGCGCGGCGTTCGCGCGGGCCGCCAGGGGGCGCTGCCCCGCCCGTGAGGCGGCGGCGGCGGGATGGTGGAGAAGGAGGAGGGCGGCCCCGGCGGCATCAGCGAGGAGGAGGCGGCACAGTATGACCGACAGATCCGGCTCTGGGGCCTCGAGGCCCAGAAGCGGTCAGTGGGGCTGGGGTCCGCGGGGGGAACCGGAGGGGGGCCCTAGAGGGGCCGAGGGGGGGCTTCTGGGAGCGCTGCGGCCTGTGAGGGACCCTGTAGGAGCTTGTGAGGGGTCTGGAGGGGCCCTGCAATATGAAGGGGGCCGTGTAGGATCTTGTGGGGGGCCCTATAGGGGCTTGGAGGGGCCCTGCACTGTGAGGAGGGGCCCCGCACTGTGAGGAGGGGCTTCTGGGGGGCCCTATAGGGGCCTGGAGGGGTTTCTGGGGGCCACCCAGCCTGTGAGGGACCCTGTAGGAACTTGTGAGGGGCCTGGAGGGGCCCTGCAATAGCAGGGGGACCTTGTAGAAGCTTGTGGAGGGCCCTATAGGGGCTTGGAGAGGCCCTGGACTATGAGGAGGGGCTTCTGGGAGGCCCTATAGAGGCCTGGAGGGGCTTCTGGGGACCCTGTAGGAGCTTGTGAGGGGCCTGGAGGGGCCTTGCAATATGAGGGGGGCTTTGGAGGAGCTTGTGGGGGGTCCTGTAGGGGCCTGGAGGGGCTTATGGGGGCCCTACAGCCTGTGAGGGACCCTGTAGGAACTTCAGGGGGGGCCTGGAGGAGTCCTGCAATGTGAGGAGGGCCTGGGAGGGCCTTATGGGGGTGTATAGGAGCTTGTGGCGGGCCCTATAGGGGCCTGTGGGGGGGCCCTGCAATGTGAAGGGAGCTTGTGGGGGGCCTATAGAGGCCTAGAGGGCTTGTGGGACGGGTATATAGCCTGGAGGGGCTTGAGGAGGGCCCTGGAGTGGCCCTGCCATGTGGGGGGGGCCCTATAGAAGCTTGTGGAGGCTGTATAGGAACTTGCAGGGGCCTATGGGGACCCTACAGCATGTGGGAGGGCCCTATAGGGGCTTCTGCGGCAACTGTAGCCGCTGCGGGGGGTCCTCAGGAGCTTTGTAGGGGCTTCAGAGAGGCGTCGGCAGTGGGTACATAAGCATATAGGATCTATAGGGGCTCATGGGGGTCAGTGGGGTCTCTGCCTGACCTCCTGCAAAACTCGAGCTTAGCCAAACTCGCTGTAGTCCACATTTGGGTGAAATTTGTGCTTCCTGGAGTTGAAGCTGGGGGGGAAAAATAAAAATAAACGGCTTCTGATTCATTCCCAGCTGGAATTGCAAAGCATCTGCTCCCACCTGCCAGTTCCTGGTTTTTTCCCTGCTAGAAACTCTCTTGCTCAGCCCTTATTTTCTCTATAAGGGCTTTCCCCCCCCCCCCCCAGCTTCCAAGTTACTTTTTGTGGTCCTTTTCTGCAGCCTGTCCAGATTTCTGCTCATTTCCAATTTCTTAGGTGTTCCCCGGGAAGCAGCCGATGGGGTTCGTTCAGGAGAAGGTGGAATAACCCCAAAATATGAAGACGAACATATTGACGTTGCTGGACACAGATAAAAACGAGCGTAAAAATAGGCCAAAAAAGCAGGAGTCTCTCTGTTTAACAGCCCGGATTGTTGCTCGGTGTTGAGTAAACTTGATTTTGTCGGAAAACCGATACAGACTTATCAATAACAGACTTCCAAGGCGGGGGGGAAATACCTAAATGATACAAGGCGAGGAAAACACATTGGTCAGTTATTCGGAAAACGTAAAACTTGCACGCGCAGTTTTGTGCTGGAATAAATACGCAAAAACTTATTCATTTCCCATTAATTATAGTTTATCTGCATCCCAGTGCAGCTTAAGGAGGAGCTCCAGCCCCTTTTTTGGGGGGCTATTAAGAACCCCAAAGTGCGCATTGTAGTGAACCCACAACTCCCCCCACTGTGTTTGCTGAAAAGCGGCGCAAGGCTTCGGTGTTATTCCCTCTTCCGAAGCTGCAAACGCTCTTTTTTCCTGTGAATTTCCCTGACAGCCTGCGTGTTTCTCTCTTTGCTTCCAAATCGTGTTAAACCTGCTTTTCCCCAGGCAGGGATGCCGAGGAGCGTGGCTTTTCTGCCCAGCCGTATTTATCCCCCGTGTTTTCCCTCCGAGCGCCGATTCCCCTTCGCCCCAACCCCTCGGGGGACGCTCCAGCCGAGCCGTTAAGGCTGACCGGGTGTTTCTGCCGCAGGTTACGAGCTTCCCGGGTGCTGCTGGTGGGGATGAAGGGTCTCGGAGCAGAAGTGGCGAAGAATCTCATCTTGGCAGGAGTCAAAGGCTTGACCATGCTGGACCATCAGCAGGTGAGGAGCTCGCAGCTTCTCTCGGCTGCGGCGCTGGGGGTTAGCGAAGCTCCCAGAGCCCTCCCTGGTGCAGTACGGTGCCAGCCTTGGAGGTCTCGCTGCTTTTTGGGATAAATATTCCTCTTGGGAGTGGAATTTTTCCATTTTGGGGCACATAGAGTTTGCGTTTCCTGTCGTTCGCCTGGCAGCTAAATGCCAGGCTGCATTCCTCCGCCCGCTCTCGAGCTGAGGGGCTGAACCGCAGCCTCCCCTCTTGCTTTCGGGACATCCTCGGGTGCTGCGCCCCGCTCTGAGAAGCCAGCTTGTTTCTGGGGACGCGTGGCTTTGGCGTTAGCAGCTCTCCACCCAGTCCTCTCCCGTCTATCTCTGTCGGGACGGCCCCTTCCCATGTTTATCTGGGGCTGGCAGACACGTGCAAAGCAGATGTGGGGCTCAAAGCTCCTGCCACGAGTCTCCCGGACCCCGGAACCCCTAAACAGACTCTGCGGTGGGTTTTAATTCCCCATCCGGAGCTTTGTGCCCTGCGGCAAACGTCGCCGGCGCCGGCTGAACATGTTTCTCATGCGAACGTGGTCTCTAGGTCACGGCGCGGCGTCTCCTCGGGCGCAAGAGGGAGCTGCGAGCTCGGGAGCGGGGAGAAGTGAGCTACAAAGCTGCGGGGGATTGAAGAATAGCGCAAAATAACCAGAGATTTTTTTTTTTTTCCCCCTCCGGTTATCTCGCGATGAGTTTTCCTGCGGCCAGGATGGCACCGCTTAGCTGTTCCTTTCCAGGCGTGAGTTCCCGCTTGCGAAGCACCCGCTATAATCCTCCCCGGGGTCTTTTCCCACCCTGCCCGACTCCACGGGAAGACTCATCTCTCCCTTTTCTCCCGTTTCAGGTTTCCCAAGAGGACACGCGAGCTCAGTTCCTCATCCCCGTGGGTTCCTTGGGCCGCAACAGAGCCGAAGCCTCGCTGGAGCGGGCGCAGAACCTCAATCCCATGGTGGACGTGAAGGCTGACCCCGAGAGCGTGGAGAGCAAGCCCGAAGAGTTCTTCACCCAGTTCGACGCAGTACGTGCGGCGGGGGGAGAGAAAGGTCGGAGGAGAAGGGGCTTGCTGACTCATTATTAAGTCTCCTCGCTAATTGCTCTTTTATTCTGATTACGTTAGCGCTGAAAGCCTCTATCCTTGAGCCGCGGGCAGCTGCCTGCCGGTTGTCGGCGCGAGTGTTTGCGCCGCGGTTATAGGTTGAGCTGCCTGACTGTTGGCGAACGGCATCTGTTCCCCTTCTGCTCTCCTCCCTAGGTCGCGTCAGGCAGCGGCTGCCTGCTTTTTTTTCTTTTTTTTTTGGGTGTGATGGGGCTGATAGTTTGTAGAAACCGCAGCCAACGCGGCTTCCCAATTCACCGTCCTTGCCGGATGGTGAAAAAATCCGGCAGCGGCTCTGAAAGCGAGGGGAGGAGGAGGAACAACAATGCATCCAGGTCTTGTCGCTCCCTTCCCTGCCCGACTGCAGGGCGGCAGAAGCCGTTGAGGGAAATGTAAAGCGTGGATTATAATAACATGGATTATAATAACGTGGCCCTGCGGGGAGCTACCCCAGGGTACGTATCCTCCTCCGCTCCCAGGATAAGCCCTGAGCTTTAAAAATATCCCTTCGTCCCCCAATTCCCACCAAAATTATCCGGAAACGGGATGCCGTATCCCCCTAACCTCCTAATTATCCCTGGAGCGAAGGCTGTTGGAATTAGCCCGTGTGGCGGGAGGGGAAAATCAATAATTATCCCGAGCGTAACGCCCTGCTGTGAATGAAACGGCAAATCTACCTGGAACCTTCCCCGCTGCCCCAGGAGGATTTCGCACCCCCTAATAATACCAGGAGGAGGGAAGGAGGGGGGTAAACGTTCAATTTTGGCTGAGAACAACCCCTCTCTGCCTGCAGGTCTGCCTGACCTGCTGTTCCCGGGACGTTATGGTGAAGATCGACCAGATTTGCCACAAGAACAGCGTCAAGTTCTTCACCGGCGATGTTTTCGGCTACCACGGTTATATGTTTGCCGACCTTGGGGAACACGAATTTGTGGAGTGAGTCGGGGGTCTCGGGGAGCGGGTGGGGAGAGGAGAACCCCATGCAAGAAGGGCATCAGCGTTTCGGCTGCCTTCACCCACGCGGGGAGGCTGCCTACTTTCGGAACCCTGGAGATTTAAAATCTTTCAAGAGTCATAAAAGACCGTTTGACGCTGAGCAGCACAAACGAGGATTGCGGTTTTCTCAAAGCGAGCTCAATTTTTTTTTTCCTCTCCGTAGAGAGAAAACCAAAGTCGCCAAAGTCAGCCCGGGTGTGGAAGATGGGCCGGACACCAAAAAAGCCAAACTTGACTCTTCGGAGACCACCATGGTGAAAAAGGTGGGTGGAAAAACCCCTGCAGAGACCTCCGAGACCCAAAGCCCGTGTCGGTTTGGCCGAGGGAGAAGCCAGAGGGGTTATCCGGGCAGCTCAGCTGTGCTTTAGCCGCAGCGGGGTGGGTTTCTGCCGGCTTCCCGGGTGAGTTTTTGGCTGGATCTTCACCACCCAGCGCTGCTTTTCCCTCATCGCTCAGAAGCGAGACGCTCGCGGTGCTTCCTTTCAGCCGGATCATCCCAGAGAGGGTTTTTTTTTGGGGGGGATACACCCCCCCCCCATAACTGCCTGCTGCTTTTTTCTTTCCTCCATGGCTGTACTGGTATAAAGCACTTTTATACTGGTTTTGGTGGGGGAAGGGGAGTTGAAACAGCCTTAATTGGGGGAGCTCCGGTTTTTTGTGTGTCAGCGAGGCTGTAAAAGCTGCATTGTTGCTGGGGAGCTCCCTTTAAGTGGGACTCCCGGCTCCGGGGTGGGAAGGTTTTCCATTTCTTAGAAAGGGGGGTGAAATCTGCTCCAAAGCAAAACCTTTTCACATTTAAATACCTCCGGCCTGGGCATTGTTTTGTTCTCCCAGCTGGAAATTTAACGGAGGAGTGGAAATCCCCTCGACTTTATCTGGCTATGAGGAGAATGCGAGCTGAGCCAGCAGATTAACGCCCTTTTGTGTCCCTTTCACTGCCCGCCCCCCCTCCCCGCCATCGCTTTGAGGGTGCAGCTTCCCCTCGGAAGGTCTGGGAATATTCCCCGGATGCCGATCGAACCAGCTGTCGCCCTCCTGCGATTTGTGGGGCGGAGGGGATGGCGATTCCGAGCGCGACGGGTTCGGATACGGCAAATTCCTCCGGATCCGTTTCTGAGATGCCAGAACCCGCGTGCCGAGAGAGGGCCGGGGCTCTGCCAAGCCTTTCCCCGTATCCGCGCGGGAGCGGGCGGGCTTCACGTCGGGGAGAGTTTCAAACTCCCTTGTTGGATACCTCCGAGGTTCAGAGCCGGTTTTTCCAAAGACTCCGGAGTTTATGCTCAGTAAACCCGTCCTAAACCCTGAGGGCTATTAACGTTACCTTAAAACGTTTTAATTAGGCGAGCGGGTCGCTCGGACGTTCTCCCGTTGGGTTAAGCTTTGCGGAGACGCCATCCCGAAGGTTTCGCGCCTGGACGCCAAGTTCCTTGGCGTGAAGATTGGGGCGATCCTGCTCTTCCCTCCCGCCCGACGTGGTGGGTTGCCTTGCCCAGGGGAGGGGGGGGACACACCGCCCGGCTTGGGGGGAGGGGGGCTTCGCTCTGCGCTCCTAACGAAGGACCCCCAGCTCACCCAACGCCTTCTCTCCCCTCGCAGCGAGTGGTTTTCTGCCAGCTGAAGGAAGCCCTGGCCGTCGACTGGAGCGGGGAGAAGGCGAAAACGGCGCTGAAACGCACCACCCCGGATTATTTTCTCCTTCAAGGTAATTCCCGCTGCTTTTCCCTGCCGGCATCGGGAAATTCGGCTTCGTTTGGTCACCCAACCGAGCATGCGCTTCCCGAGCGAGCGTGAGTCGCTTCCTGTGGTGAAAACGAGCTTTTGATTATTTTTGTTGTTGGCTTTGAGGGGTTTTTTCTTTTTTTTTGCGAGTTTTACTGTAACAGCGGGGAGCTAAAAATACCTGGGCGACTGGAAACGGCCTTCTCCCTGGTACGGAAGAGCCCCGCCGCGCGGCTCGGGCCCCCTTTCTTTACTCGTCCCTCTCCCTTGCCGTGAGCTTTCGGCTCCGGTGGCGGCTCCTGCCAAGGTATCCGGGGAACGCCGAGCCACCCTGGAGCCCGGCTTTTCCCTTGGGAAGAGCTGGGAGCGCTGGCCGGCCACGCCACCTTTCCCAAACCCGCTTTGCAGTCGCTTCGGGACGCCGGCGGGTTGAAAGCTCGACCGAAAGAGAGACGGGGAGCTGCTGCTCCCCTCGGCTTCTCCCGAATTGCCGGCAGAGCCGCGTGGCAAAGCTCCCGGCAGCCCCTCGGCTGCGTGCCGGCAACGGGGTGACTCTCCCTCTCCCAGTGCTGTTGAAGTTTCGCACGGATAACGGCCGGGATCCTTCACCCCAAAATTACGCCGAGGACTCGAAGCTGCTGCTCCAGATCCGCCACGACGTCCTGGAGGGGCTGGGGGTCGGCACCGACCTGCTGCCGGATGAAT
This sequence comes from Calonectris borealis, assembly GCF_964195595.1. Taxonomy (NCBI): domain Eukaryota; kingdom Metazoa; phylum Chordata; class Aves; order Procellariiformes; family Procellariidae; genus Calonectris; species Calonectris borealis. The sequence goes on along the minus strand of NC_134343.1, from coordinate 195,868 downwards.
TCGTCAGGTGCGGCGGGGAGCCGAGCGCCTCGTTAGCCATCATTGCTCCTTTCCCGCTGGATCACCGGGTGCCGGAGAAGCTCCGGCAGCTCCCGACATCCATGAATCTCACCGGGAGGACGACGGCGGTGACCTGAGCCGTGCGTCTGGGTCATCCTCACCGGGGATTAACGGCTCGGTGGAGGAGGTTCACCGCCTTCCCCAAGGCCTTCGGTGCCTTGGGCTTGGTGCCGGGCCAGATTCCGGCTCGCTCCGCTGGCGGGAATCCCAAGCAATCCCAACCGGAACCTTGGGATCGCAGCGATGTAGAGAAATCCCCCCCCCCTTGTCCCCATCGCCCTCGCGGTGACGCCGAACCCCGGGAGGGTCCCGCTCGCCCCCGGCGCCTTTCCCGGGAACTCCCCATCCCTGCCTGCATGTTGCCACACGCTGCCCACCGGGAATGGCGGGAATGTGCCGGGGAGGGGGGGGGGGACGGGACACAGGGCCGGCATTTTGAGGGGCTTATTTTTAGCCGGATGGCACGAAGCGCGCGAGGGGGGATGCGCCGGTGTCATCACCCTTTTTGGGGGGAAACCTCGGTGTTTTAGCAAGACAGAAAAGTGATTTTTTTGGGGGGGAAACCGCCGCGTTCCTGGGCTTTGCCGTTAAAATTTCTCTTCCTTCCTTCCAGCTACTGCTTTTCCGAAATGGCTCCCGTCTGCGCCGTGGTCGGAGGCGTCCTGGGCCAGGAGGTGGTCAAGGTAGCGGCCATTTTGTAGCTGGTGGAGGGCGGGGGGGGTTGTGATATTTGGGGTGGGGATCCTGCAGATCCGCGTCCCCCGGCTTTCTTTTTTTGGTGATGGGGTGAACCCCAATTCACCGGTAACCCACTTTTTCTCGTGTGTCCCCCCCCCTCGCCCCCAGGCCCTGTCCCAGCGGGACCCCCCCCACAACAACTTCTTCTTCTTCGACGGCATCAAAGGCAACGGCATCGTGGAGCGCCTGGGCCCCAGCTGAGCTGGGGGGGCCGAGGGGGCGTCGAGCCCCCCCACTTTGGGTTTTGGGGGGTTGGCTGGGATGGTGAACCCCCCCCAAAGTGGTAATGGGCTAAATTTGGGGTGCGGCCGGCACCCCCTGGGTCTGTGGGGGGTGGTTTTTTGGGGTTAATAAAGTCTGATTTCTAAAAAGTGGTTTATTTGGGGGCTGGGGCCGAGCTGGCGCTGGCTGTAACGTGGGGGGGGGGGAGGTCCGGGCTAACGCTGGACCTGCACCCCCAAACCCCCTGGACCCCCAACACTGCAGCCCCAAACCCTGCACCCCCAAACCCCCTGGACCCCCAACACTGCAGCCCCAAACCCTGCACCCCCAAACCCCACGGCCCCTCCCCCCCAAACCCTGCAGCCCCATGGACTCCACAGCCCCCCAGACCCCCAAATGCTGCAGCCCCAAACCCTGCAGACCCCCCCCCTCAAATCCTATGGACAGCCCCCCCAAACCCCATGGACCCCCACCCCTGCAGCCCCAAACCCCACAAACTCCCAAACCCCATGGACCACTAAACCCTGCACCCCAAAACTGTATGGACCCCCAAACCCTGCACCCCCAATCCCCCTAGACCCCCCCCAAACTGTATGGACCCCCAAACCCCATGGACCCCTAAACCCTGCACCCCCAAGCCATATGGACCCCCTAGACCCCCCAAACCCTGCACCCCCAAACACTATGGACTCCCAAATCCCCTAGACCCCCCAAACCCTGCACCCCAAACCATATGGACTCCTAGACCCCCCAAACCCTGCACCCCTAATACTGTATGGACCCTGAAACCCCATAGACCCCCCAAACCCTGCACCCCCAAACCCTATGGACTCCCAAATCCCCTAGACCCCCCCAAACCCTGCACCCCCAAACCCTATGGAACCCCCTAGATCCCCCCAAACCCTGCACCCCAAACCATATGGACTCCTAGACCCCCCCAAACCCTGCACCCCTAATACTGTATGGACCCTCAAACCCCATAGACCCCCCAAACCCTGCACCCCAAACCATATGGACTCCTAGACCCCCCCAAACCCTGCACCCCTAATACTGTATGGACCCTCAAACCCCATAGACCCCCCAAACCCTGCACCCCCAAACCATATGGACCCCCAAACCCCATAGACCCTCCCCAAACCCTGCACCCCTAAGCCATATGGATCCCCAAACCCTGCACCCCTAAAACTGTATGGACCCCCAAGCCCCATAGACCCCCCAAACCCTGCACCCCCAAACCCCATGAACGCCCAAACCCTGCACCCCCAAACCCCCTAGACCCCCCAAACCCTGCACCCCCAAGCCGTATGGACCCCCTAGACCCCCCCAAACCCTGCACCCCCAAGCCGTATGGACCCCCAACCCCCCTAGACCCCCCCAAACCCTGCACCCCAAACCACATGGACCCCTAAACCCTGCACCCCTAAAACTATATGGACCCCCAAACCCGCCCCCCCCCAGCACCGCCGCTGCACGCCCTTCTCCTTAAATTCATTTTATTGGAAAGAAACGTACAAAAAAAGTAACTGATCATATACAGCCGCTGTCTTCCCCTATGTACAGTCCCCCCCCCGCCCCCTATATACACTGCCTCCCCTATATATAATGTACAGCCCCCCCCTCCCCTATATACAGCTCCAACATACAGTATGTACAGAGCGCTGCGGCCGCCTGTGCTGTGGGAAAGCCCGGCTTGGGGGGGGGGGCTGCAACCGCGGGAGCACCGTATGGGGGGGCTGGGGGTGCCCCCCCCCCCGCGTGTCCCCCCTCCCCCCGTGGGCTCCCCACGCCCCTCCCCCCCCCCCGAAAAAAACACCCCAATAAATTAAATAAATAGAAATTGGGGGGGGGGGGAGGTGTGCAGCGATGGCGGAGGGGGGGGGGACGCACACAGCACCCCCGCTCTGGTCCTCGCGGGTTGGGGTGCGGGCAGGGGGTGCGGGCAGGGGGTGCGGGCAGGGGTGCGGGCAGGGGTGCGGGCAGGGGGTGCAGGCAGGGGGTGCGGGCAGGGCTAGTTGTCTTCCCGCGCGGGCAAGGCGGCTGCCTGCAGGTTGTAGACGGCTCCCAGCAACTGCGAAACCAGGCGGTAGAGGTGACCCCAAAAAACGCCGCCGACGCCGCCCCGCTGCTCCCGCTGCTGGCGAGGGGTCTTAATTAGTGCGTTAATTGGGGGGGGGTGTTAATTAGAGAGGGGGGGTGGTTTTTAAGGGGGTGTCCCCCCCCCGCCCTCGCGCCGCCGCTGGCTCCTTGCCTTATAGACCCGCTGCTATTTATAGGTTGTGAGTCAGCGGCTGGCTCGCACGCGCGCGTGCAAACAAGCCGGCGGCGCCTTTTTTTTGGGGGGGGGGGCTGTGTAATTTGGGGGTGCCCCCCCCAAAATAACAGCCCCCCCCCCCCCTTCCCTGCAGCGAGCAAAAAGCAGGGGGGATAACACCAGGAATGGGGGGGAGATGTGGGATTTTGGGGTGCCCCTCCCTTTCAAAAGTGTCCCTAGGAGCCCCCCTCTCCAATTTAGGGGTGCCCCCCTCCCATTTAGGGTACCCCCGCCCAATTTAGGGGTGCCCCCCCCAAATAACAGCCCCCTCTCCTCCCCTTCCCTGCAGCGAGCATAAAGCAGGGGGGATAACACTGGGAATGGGGGGGGAGATGTGGGATTTTGGGGTGCCCCCCCGTTCCAAAAGTGTCCCTAGAGGAACCTTTCTCCAATTTGGGGTGCCCCCCCTCCAATTTAGGGGTGCCTCCTCCCAATTTGGGGGTGCCCCCCCCAAATAACAGCCCCCCTCCCCTTTCCCTGCAGCGAGCAAAAAACTCCACCAGGAATGGGGGGGCAGATGTGGGATTTTAGGGTGCCCCCCCTTTCCAAAAGTGTCCCTAGGGGAACCCCCCTCCAATTTGGGGGTGCCCCGCCTCCAATTTAGGGGTGCCCCCTCCCAATTAGGCAGTGCCCCCTCCCAATTTGGAGGTGCCCCCCCCCCAAATAACAACCAAAGCTACAGGGAGTAACACCGGGAACGGAGGGAATAACACTGGGATTGGGGCGGGGGGGGAGGTGTGGGATTTTGGGGTCCCCCCCCAAAGTGTCCCCAGGGGAGCCCCCACCCCCCAAAATTTTGGGGTGCCCCCCCCCCATTTACCTGCTGCTCGTAGGTCCGCTGGAAGGCGTCGCCCAAGCGGCGCAAACGGGCGCCCAACTCCTGCTCCGGGCCGGGGGCTTCCCCGGGGAGGTGGCCGTTGGGAAGAGCCCCCTCCCGACTCCCCCCACTTTGGGGGGGTCCCTCGTGGACCCCGTCCTCCGTGGGGTGAAACTCACCTGGAGTGGGAGTGGGGAAAGGTCAGGGTGTCGTCGTGTGTGTGTGTGTGTGTCCCCCCCCCCCACCCCGCAAAGCAGCGGGATACAGGAAAACCCAGAACAAGCCCCAGCGCTTTGGGGGTGGGGGGGGCCACCCACCCCACGCGGCCCCCCCAAAACACGAGTGGGAGTTGGGGGGGGGGGCACATGCCCTGACTCGCTGCCTGCCAGGCAGCAAACCGGCTCCGTGGGGACTTGGGGAGTGCGGACCCCCTCCCCACGGGTATAGGGACCCCCCCACGGGTATGAGGACCCCCCCACGGGTATGGGGACCCCCCCCCCGGGTGCGTGGGCCCCCCCCCCGGGTGCGTGGATGAAACTCACCGTGGGCGGCGCCGGCTGCGGGGGGTCCCCGCGTCCCGCAACGATAGAGGACGAAAGCGGGGGAGTGGGGAGGGGGGGGAACCCCACGACAGGCGCAGCTCAAGCGGGGGTGGCGGCGTGGGGGGGGGACACGCAGGACCAGCGCCGCCCCCCCCCCCCCCACGCAGGCAGGGTGCGCGGGCAGGGTCCCCCCCCCCCGCCCCCCCACGCAGGCAGGGTGCGCGGGCAGCGGGGGGGCTGGAGGCTCGGCGAGGCTCCCTTCCCGCAGCGGTCTGGCCATCGCACCCGGGGGGCTCTGCGTGGGAGACGGGACACGGGTGGGGTCGGGGGTGGGGGAGGCGGAGGACACCCGCGCCTCGTGGGACACCCTCCCCACGCCGCTGCGCCCTTTTCCCGCGCCCGCCAGGGGGCGCTCTCGGGAGCGGGCGGTGTTTGTAAACAAACCGGGCAGCGACCCGACACGCCGCCCAGCCCCACGGACACGCGTGGGACCCCCCCCCCCTTCACCTATATCCCAGCGTTGCGCCCCTTTTTTCCTCCTCCTCCTGCCCACGGTGTGTGTTGGGGGGGGGGGGGGGGCTCTGCCCGGACCACCACACGTTGCCCCCCCCCCCCCCGTTTCCCACGGCAGACACCCCACGCAGACCACTGCTCGGACCCACGGCGGGCACCCCACGGGGTCCCGCCGCCCCACGCAGCCCTCTGCTAGAACCCACGGAGGGCACCCCACGGCGGACACCCCCACGGGCTCCTCTTCCCCCACCCACCCGCTGCCCCCCGCCGTCCCACGCCGCGCCTCCCCCCCCCGCCCCCGCCACGAGTGACCCCCCACGCCACGGCACCCCGCTTTGCCCCCCCTCCCCATCCCACGCCGCGCACTCCCCGTACCCCCCACCCCGCGCACCCCTGGGGGTCCACGACCCCCACGCGTGCACCCACCCTCCTCCCAAGTGCCTGACCCCACGCCGTGTGTCCCCTTCACGCGTGGATGTCCCCCCCCCCCCCACTCACTGCAGCTGCATGAACCGTGCGGGGACGAAGCGTTGCGATCGGCACCGGCTCGGTCTGGCAGCGCGCTCTGGGCAGGGCCCCGCCCCCACGCGTGACGTCACCGCCACGCCCCTCCCCCCCGCCCCGGACAAGTTCGGGCTTGTGCGGTGGCGGTTGGGGATCCCCCCCCCCCCCCGGGGGTGTGGGGGTGCAGGGGGGGGGGGTGCGTGGGGTCTGACCCCCACTCGGGATCGTGGGGGCTGGGGGGGGTGTCACCCCGACCCCCCCCGTGTCACGCTCCGTGGGGTGCTCCCCATGGCACGGGGGGGGTGTGTATGTGTGCACCCCCGCGGGTGGGTGTCCCCCCACGCGTGTCCCCCCCTCCCACGGCCGGGGCGGGTCCCGGGGAGGCCGCAGCCATTCAGCCGCCGCCGCCGCCCCGGTAACAGCGGGAAGGGGCCAACCAGGCGCCGCGGCGGATCCACGCCGCCCCCGGGGACCCCCCCCACGCACCCCTCCCCCCCCCCCCGGTGCCTCTGCCCGGTGACAGCCCCGGCCCCCGCCCCGACCCTTGACCCCTGACCTTTGCCCCCGCCCCCTGCCCCGCCGGTCACCCCTGGCCCCGCCCCCCGGCAGGGCCCTCCGGCCGCCCCCCCTCCCTTCCCCTGCCCGCCCGCCCGCCGCCGCCGGCGCGCTCCCATTGGACGGAGCCGCCTCCGCCGCAGCCAATCAGAGCCCGCGGCGGCGCTGTATCCAGCGGAGCGCGCGACTGTGCGGGAACCGGCGGGGCCGAGGGTGCGAGTATAGGAACCGGCTATAGGTACATCTATAGGTACATCTATAGGAACCGGCTGTAGGAACCGGCTATAGGTACATCTATAGGTACATCTATAGGAACCGGCTGTAGGAACCGGCTATAGGTACATCTATAGGTACATCTATAGGAACCGGCTGTAGGAACCGGCTATAGGTACATCTATAGGTACATCTATAGGAACCGGCTGTAGGAACCGGCTATAGGTACATCTATAGATACATCTATAGGAACCGGCTGTAGGTACCTCTACAGGAACCGGCTGTAGGAACCGGCTATAGGTACATCTATAGGAACCGGCTATAGGTACATCTATAGGTACATCTATAGGAGCCAGCTGTAGGAACCGGCTATAGGTACCTCTACAGGAACCGGCTGTAGGAACCGGCTATAGGTACCTCTATAGGTACCTCTATAGGAACCGGCTATAGGTACATCTATAGGAACCGGCTGTAGGTACCTCTACAGGAACCGGCTGTAGGAACCGGCTATAGGTACCTCTATAGGTACCTCTATAGGTACCTCTATAGGAACCGGCTATAGGTACATCTATAGGAACCGGCTACAGGAACTGGCTATAGGTACCTCTGTAGGAAGTGGCTGTAGGAACCATCTATAGGAACCGGCTATGGGTGCCGACTATGGGCGCCGGCTATAGGAACCAGCTATAGGAACCGGCTATGAGTGCCGGCTATAGAAACTGGCTATGCGTACATCTATGGGTACCGGCTAGAGGTACATCTGTAGGTACCAGCCAGAGGTACCAGCTATAGGTACCAGCTATAGGTACCAGCCAAGGGTGCCGGCCATAGGTACCAGCTATAGGTACATGTATAGGTACTGGCTATAACTACCAGCCATGGGTACCACTGTAGATATCAGCTATGCATACCAGCCATAGGTACTGGCTATAGGTACATGTATAGGTACTGGCTATAGGTACCGCTATAGGTACCGGCTATAGGTACTGGCTATAGGTACCGGCCATAGGTACTGGCTGTGGGTACTGGCCCTGGGTACCGGCCGTGGGTGCCGACCATGGGTACCAGCTATAGGTACCAGCCATGGATGCTGGCTATAAGTACTGGCTATGGCTACTGGCCATAGGTACCGGCTATGGGTACCAGCCATGGGTAACGACTATAGGTACCAGCCATAGGTACCGCTATAGGTACTGGCTGTGGGTACCAGCCATGGGTACCAGCTATAGGTACCAGCCATGGGTGCCGGCCATAGGTACTGCTATGGGTGCTTGCTATAGGTATTGCTGTGGATACTGGCCATAGGTACTGCTATAGGTACCTGCTATAGGTGCCGGCTATGGGTACCAGCTATGGGTACTGCTATAGGTAAACACTATGGGTACCTCCATAGGTACCGGCTATGGGTACCGGCTATGGGTGCATCTATAGGTAATGGCTATAGGTACCAGCTATAGGTACTGCTATAGGTAATGCTGTGGGTACATCCACAGGTACCGGCTATGGGTACTGCTATAGGTAACAGCTATAGGTACCGGCTATAGATACTGGCTATGAGTACCGCTATGGGTATGGCCATAGGTAATGACTATGGGTACCGCTGTAGGTGTATACATAGGTTCTGCTATGGGTGCGGCTATAGGTACTGGCTATAGGTACCTTCATAGGTACCACTATAGGTACACCCATGGGTACAGCTATAGGCACTGCTATGGGTACAGCTATAGTTACCACTGTAGGTACGGCTATAGGTAGCACTATTGGTATATCCATAGGTACCACTATGGGTACTTCCATAAGTACGGCTATAGATAGGGTACATTCGTACAGCTATGGGTAACGGCTATGGGTACATCCATAGGTACCGCTTCAGGTACCACTGCAGGTACATTCATGGGTACCTCTATACGTACGGCTATAGCTACGGCTATAGGTACCGCTTTCGGTACCACTATGGGTACAGCTATAGGTACCACTGTGGGTACCAATATGGGTACTGCTATAGGTACCGCTATGGGTGCGTCCATAGAAACCGCTACAGGTACTGCTATGGGTGCCGCTGTGGGTAACTCCATAGGTACCGCTCTGGGTGCCTCTATAGGTATGGCTATAGGTCTGGCTATAGGTACTGCTATAGGTCTGGCTATAGGTCCCTCTACGGGCACGGCTGTAGCTCCATCCCTAGGTGCGGCGGCAGGTGCATCCCGCTATAGGCCCGGCTATGAGCCCGGCTATAGGTCCCGCTATAGGTCCCGGTATAGGTCCCGGCCCAGGGCCGAGCCCCCCCCATCCCCCGGCCCCGCCCCCCGGCGCCGCGCGCCCGGCCCGGCCCAGCCAATCGCCGCGCGCCGCCGCGGCCAGAGCCGCAGCTGCCATGGAGACAGCCGGGGGGCGGGGCGGAGGGAGAGCCACGCCCACGCCGCGCCTCCAGTCCCGCCCACCGCGGGAGGGGCAGGGCGGGGGGGGATGCGGGGAGCCACGCCCACCTCAGGGGAGGGGGGAGCGCGGGGAGGAGGGGGACAGCGACAGCGGGACGGGGGGACACGGGGACGGGGGACAGGGGGACACTGGGGAGGGGACAGGGGGGACACCGACGTGGGGAGAGGGGGACGGGGTAGACCCAGGGACATGGGGACACGGGGGGGAGAGGGGGGACACCGACCTGGGGACAGGGGGACACGAGGACATGGGGACAGGGGTGACACAGACGTGGGGACAGGGGGACATGGGGGACACGGGGACACGGGGACAGGGGGACAGGGGGACATGGGGGACACGGGGACACGGGGACAGGGGGACACGGGGACAGGGGGACAGGGGGACACGGGGAAAGGGGGACATGGGGACACGGGGACACGGGGGGGGGACAGGGGGGACACCGACGTGGGGAGAGGGGGACGGGGGGGACCCAGGGACATGGGGACACGGGGGGGAGAGGGGGGACACCGACCTGGGGACAGGGGGACACGAGGACATGGGGACAGGGGTGACACAGACGTGGGGACAGGGGGACATGGGGGACACGGGGACACGGGGACAGGGGGACAGGGGGACATGGGGGACACGGGGACACGGGGACAGGGGGACACGGGGACAGGGGGACAGGGGGACAGGGGGAAAGGGGGACATGGGGACACGGGGACACGGGGGGGGGACAGGGGGGACACCGACGTGGGGACAGGGGGATGGGGGGGGCACGGGGACAGGGGGGACACGGGGGGGGGACAGGGGGCGACACGGGGGCCATTGGGACAGGGGGACGTGGGGACATGGGGGGGACACTGACATGGGGACAGGGGGAGGTGGGGACAGGGGGACGTAGGGGGACACCGACACGGGGGCAGGGGGACACGGGGACATGGGGATGTTGGGGTGCTGGGAAATGGGGACATAGAGGGGGACAGGGACACGGGGGACACGGGGACATGGGAGGACAGGAGGGGACACCGACATGGGGACGGGGGGACATGGGGGTGTGGGGACACGGGGGACACCGACATGGGGACAAGGGGATGTGGGGGGACATGGAGGACAGGGGGGTATGGGGGGACACCGCCATGGGGACACGCTGGCATGGGGACAGGGTGACACAGGGACGTGGGGACACGGGGGGACACTGACATGGGGACAGGGTGACACAGGGACGTGGGGACACGGGGGGACACTGACATGGGGACAGGGGGACACAGGGACGTGGGGACACGGGGGGACACTGACATGGGGACAGGGGGACACGGGGACACGGGGGACACGGGGGCATGTGGGACACATGAGGGACACAGGGGCCCCAGCCAGGGCAGGGGGCAGCGTGGGGACAGTCACCTCCCTGCGTGGGAGGAAGGACAGACGTCAGGGAGGGGACAGAGCGACAGCCACACGCGTGGCCAGCCACCCAGCCCCACGGTGGGCCCCACGCCTCCTGCTGCCATCGCCCTTTTAACCCCTCCACCTCCATTCCCGCAGCGGAAGCGGAAGTCGCTCTGACGCGCGGCTGGGCGGGGACAGCCGGTTCCCGGGGCGGGGGGGGGGTCCGTGTGCGGCCCCGCCGCTGCCGCCATGGTGAGGCCCGGCCCGGGGGCCTCCGCTCCGGGGGGCCGGGCTGGGGCTGGGGGGGCCGGGTGAGGGCGGCCTCGGCCGGGCCGGGGCTCCGGGGAGGCCGTGTGGGCCTTGCCGGGGACCGGGCCGGAGCTCCGGGGGGCCGGGTGAGGGCGGTCGGGGCTCCGGTGGAGCCGGGCTGGGGCTCCGGGGGGCCGTGTGGGCCTTGTCGGGGGCCGGGTGACGGCGGCCAGACCCGGCTGGGGCTCCGGGGGGCCTGGGCTGAGGCTCCGGGGAGCCGGTTGGGGCGGCCTGACCTTTGCTGGGAGGCCGGGCTGGGGCTGGGTGAGGGCGGCCAGGCCGGGCCGGGGCTCTGGGGGTCCCTGTGGACCGGGCCGGGGCTCCGGGGGGCCGGGTGAGGGCGGCCAGGCGGGGCCGGAGCTCCGGGGAGGCCGGTGTGGGGCTCCGGGGAGCCGGTTGGGGCGGCCTGGCCTTGCCCGGGGGCCGGGTTGGGGCTCTGGGGAGCCGGTTGGGGCGGCTCGACCTTGCCGGGGGGCTGGGCTGGGGCTGGGTGAGGGCGGCCAGGCCGGGCTGGGGCTCCGGGGAGGCCGGGCCGGGTCTCTGGAAGCCGGGCTGGGGCTTGGGAAGCCCGGCTGGGGTGGCCAGACCTTGTTGGGGGGCCGGGCCGGGGCTCCGGGCGTCCCTGTGGGCTTTGCCGGGGACTGGGCCGGGTGAGAGCAGCCAGGCCGGGCTGGGGCTCTGGAAGCCGGGCTGGGGCAGCCAGACCTTGCCGGGGGACCTGGGGCTCCGGAGGGCTGCGGGGGGGAGGCCGGGTTGGAGCTGACCTAACCAGGCTGGGGGGGCTGCGAAGGGCCGATCCCCGCTCTCACCCCTTTCCCCTCCCCTCAGTCGGCCGCCTTGGATCTGAGATCGAAGGAGGAGAAGGACGCGGAGCTGGACAAGCGCATCGAGGCGCTGCGCAAGAAGAACGAGGCCCTCATCAAGCGTTATCAGGTGCTGGGGGGCTCGGTCCTGTGCCTCTCCCCCCCCCTTCCCCTGCCTGCGCGGAGGCGGGGAAGGCGCTTACAGCCCCTAATCCCCTGCCTGCAGCGGCTTAACGCTGGGCGGGGGGGGGTTTAACGTAATACGGGGTCAAAGGAGGGCGGTTTAGGGGGGCGTCCCCCCGAAATCCATCTGGGGGGCTCGTCCCGGCTCACGCCCGTATCCCGGCGGCAGGAGATCGAGGAAGATCGGAAGAAAGCGGAGCAGGAGGGGATCGCGGTGACGGCTCTGCGCCGGGCACGGCCCCCTGAGGCCGAGCCTGAGAGGAGATGGGTGGACAAGGATCTCTCCGTCACTGTCCAGGTCATGCTCTCCCCCGGGGTGAGTGGGGGGAGTTGGGGTTCAGGGGACATCCGTGGGGTTCGGGGTAAGTGGGGGGGTCTCTTGCTGAACCCCCCATCTCCTCCCTTTCAGGATAAACGCGTGGTGAAGGACAAGAAGCCATCGGGCACCCCTAAACCCGGCCGCGGCGCCGCTCCCCGCGGCTCGGCACGCGCCGGTTTGCGTCCTTCCGGCCGTTCCCCGCGGGGGGAGCATCCCGCCGACCCGTTTTGGGAGGGGGGCGACGACGCGGCGGCCCCGGGGGAGCGCGGCGGCCGGGGACGGCGCTCGCGGGGCCGGGGGCCGGCCGGCCCGGCGATGGGAAGCGACGCCGGCCCCGACCGAAAGTCCAAGGTGGGTTGTTTTGGGGGGTCGGGTGGGTTGTTTTGGGGCCCGGGTGGGTTGTTTTGGGGGCCGCGTGGGTTCACCCCACACCCTAGGGGTGCAGGAAGGGGGGTTACCGGCTGGTTTGGGGGTGTTCCCTGTCCCCGGAGGCAGCTGGTTTCTCCTCGCCAGGAGTGGGAAGAGCGACGGCGGCAGAACATCGAGAAGATGAACGAGGAGATGGCGAAGATCGCGGAGTACGAGAGGAACCAGCGGGTGAGGAGGAAAAGGGGATCGGGGGGAGGACGGTGGGTCCTGAGTGTCCGTCCCCCCCCAGGGGTGACAACGTCCCCCTTTTTTCTCCCCCCCCCCCAAACCCCGACTCAGGACGGGCTTCACGAGAAAAACCCGGTGCGCAATTTCTTGGACGACCCCCGTCGTAGCGGCCCCTTCCAGGACGCCGATCGCAAAGAGGGGAGCCGGCGGCACGTCCGAAATTGGGGGGGAGCCGATTTTGACAAGGTCAAGGCTGGGATGGAGCGTGAGAAGACCTGGCAGGGCCCCGTACGTACCCCGGTGGGTTCCCCCCCCCCACCTCCTGCCCCTTGTTTTTTGGGGGGTTTTGGGGGTCCTGGAACGGACGTCGGGTGGGGTTTGGGTGGCTGCGACGGGGCTCGAGCTGCGTCTCGCCGCAGGGACGCCGTTCCAGCCCGAAAGCTGGGGGGTCGCTGGACATGACGCTCTCCATGACGGGTCGGGAACGAGCCGAATACGTCCGTTGGAAAAAGGAACGGGAACAGATCGATCAGGAACGCCTGGCGCGGCATCGCAAACCCACCGGGCAGTGGCGGCGGGAGTGGGACGCCGAGAAATCGGACAGCATGTACGTAACGGGGAGCACCCGGCGGGGTGATTTTGGAGGGGGGGGGCGCGTTGCGGCGTGTCACCCCTTCCCTTTCGTAGGTTCAAGGACGGCTCTGCGGCGGCGCCCGGCTTGGAAGCCAGCGGCGGGGAGGAAAACAAACGCCCTCCTCCCAAACCTCCCACCTTCGGGGAATTCCTCACCCCGCATCGCACCCAGCGGAGGAGAAAGGGCCGGGGACGCGGCCACGGCGCCGGGACCAAGCCCTACAGGTCGGTGCGATGGCGTCCCCGCGAGGATATGGGTGAGGGGGGCTCCTTTTTGAGCCCCGTTTTTCCCTGGATTTTGATTTCCGAGCCGCTGGGATCTTCTTTTCCCCCCTCCAGCATGCACGATAACCGGTGGGAGGAGAAGGAGGTGCCGGCGCCGACCGAGGAAGCCGCGAGCCGGAAGGTAAAACGCCGGGGCAGAGCCTGGGGGGAACCGGCGGGCGTTTGGCCGCGCCGCGGTGCCCTCCTCCCCCTCTGATACCCCCCAACCCCGTGCCCGCAGGCGGAGGAAGCACCGAGCGGGACCCTCCCGGACCCCCCCTCTTCCCTGAGCCCCGAGGAGGATGAAGATCAATGGGAAGACGTCAGCGAGGAGGAAGAGGAGGAGGAAAGCGGCAGCAGCAGCCCGGAGTCATCGAACGAGGACGAAGCACCTCGCAGTGCGTCCCCCAAAGCCCAACGTTCCCCCAGAACCGGGCAAGCTGCCGCTCCCAAACTACGCGTGCCCCCCAGGAGCGTGGCAGCCGCCCCAGACGGGGGGGCTGGCACCCCCCCGAGCCCCTTCTCCCCCGTGGAAGGCCACCAGCCCGTCACGGACTGGGGTGAGGAGATGGATCTGGCCTCTCCCCGCAGCAGCTTGGGGGACAGTCCCCTTTCAGGTCCCAGTGTCCCCAAGTTGAGAGGGGCTTCCGGAGAGACTCCAGGTAAAAGTGGAGGGGGGGGGGGGGCTGTTCTGCCTGAATTAAGGGGTGGGGGGGGAGCACCAAACCTGGGCTGAACCCCTGGGATTTAGGGAAGGGGGGGGGATGCGGAGCCAGAGCAGCAGGAGAAGGGAAAGGGCGGAACGGGGGCTTGACTGTCTCTCCCCGCCCCCCCCGCCCAGGGCTGAGCCCCGTGGAGCTGGTTGGGCCCCCCCGGGGGGCACAGAGCCCTGCCGAGCCCCCCCAAGGAGAAGCCGCCAGGCCCAACGCGGAGGAAGAAACTTCGGAGAAGCACGAGGAGGCGGCGGGGAGCCCGGCGGAGAACGGGACGCAAGGTGGCGAGGGGAATATGGGGGGCGGGATACGCACCCGGGGGGACCCTCCCCACTTCGCATCCCCCGAGCCGGGGGTTTCAGACCCCGATTTGTTCTCTTTTTTTTTTTTTTTTTTTGTTTTTCTTTTGTTTTTGTTTTTTTTTTCACCCCCCCAGGAGCCGCGGCGTTTCCCCATCAACCAGACGCGGAGGTGACCCCCGGCACGGTGGAGATCACGGACTTCGAGCGGGTGCGTTTCCGTAAAAACTCGCCTTCTCCGGCTGCCCGTTAACGGGGAACTGACGCCCCCATCCTCCGGGCTCTTGTCTTGTCCGTCTGTCCTTCCCCCCTTCTGCTTGCCGGCTCTTGACGCTCCCGCTGACAGACTGACTCTACCTGCAAAACATCCCGGAGCTGCCGCTTTTTTTTTTTTTCGTTCGTTTGTTTGTTTGTTTGTTTGTTTTTCTCGGCATCTCCGGGTTTGGGATCCCGTTCCTTGCAAAAAAAAAAAAAAAAAAACCCAAAACCCGGGAACGTTGTCGGGTGGCGGAGGCTGGCGGGTGCTGCGCTTGCCGGGAGGCTGCGACGTCTGTATGTCTGTCCGTCTGTCCTGGATTAAACTTTTTCCCTCCCCAAGGGACTGGTCTCTCCCTGTAGCCACGACGGGGCAGCGAGGGGGGGGGGGGGGAAGGTTGCGGAGCCGGGATAACGCTCCCGGAGATGGGAGGGGAGCAAAGCACCAACCCCCCCCTTCCCTGGGACAGCCCAAGCGTGGGGCACCCGGCAGCGGGGTCCCCTCGCCCGCGGGGTCCCCTCACCCGCGGGGTCCCCTCACCCGTGGGGTCCCCTCACCCGTGGGGCTGGCAGGAGGGCGCAGGCAGGGACCGGACCCCCCCCCCCCCCCATTTTCTGCGGCTCGGGGGCCGGCAGCTGCCTTCACGCTGCCTCCTTCTTCTCTCTCTCCTTCGACAGGACGGCCAAGCGTCCCGATGTCCTCGAGCGTCCCCTCCGTCACCCGGGTCGCTCCCCCCGTGACCGCTACAGCTTTCTAGAGACTGTGAGCCGGCAGGAATAACCCGGGGAGAGGCGAGGGGCGGGGGGGGGGTGAAGAAAATCACCTTGCCTGCACCTCCTTGGGGGGTTTGGGCCTTGCTGGGTGGGGGGGGGGGATCCCCAAATCCCTTCTGCACCCACGGGAGAGGTGGGTCCAGCCCGGTGTCGGGGTGTTTAGGAGCGGAGGATGCCAGCGCTGAGGCTCCCAAAAGGCTTTGGGGGTTCTAGCCGGTGTACCCCCAGTTCCTGGCAGCAGCCCCCAAAGTTTCTGCCCCTGGCAGAGCACTTTGAGGGGGGGGGGGTGTCCCCTTCTTCTCCCTCCCGTGGGTGGGAGGGGTGGGCTTGACCCCCCCGCCCACCCCGGGGCTGCCTCATCCCACCGGCTCTTTGTAAAATAAACCTCCAAAACATCTTGGCGCCTGGTCCTTGCTCACAGGGGTCCCCCCTTTTTTGCTGCTGGGGTCCCCCCTTTTTTGCTGCTGGGGTCCCCCTTTTTTTGCTGCTGGGGTCCCCCCCCCTCCTTGCTCACGGGGTTCTTCCAGGAAAGTGATGGCGGGGGGCGGGGGGTGGTCCCGGTACCGGCAATCGCCGGGGCCGCCGAGCTTTGCCGGGGCTGTGAAGCCGCCTCCGCCTGTTACCTGTTGGGGGGTTCCTGGTTTTTGGGGGTGAAACAAAGAACGTAGAAGATTTTGGGGTGAAACGAGTGGAAGAGCAGGAGGGCTCTCCCCTAATCCCCGCCGGGGACCTCGTGCCGTCCCCAGGGACCGGTGGGGACACTCGGGGGCACAGCTGGGAGAGGAGGAGAAGTCCCCACGGCGGTGGCTGGTGACGTCCCCCCGCACCGGGGGATCCCCGCCAAACCCCCCAGCCGTCCCCAGCGGCGGTGGGACGGGGCCAGGCGAGGGGTGCTCCGGGCTGTCCCCGCCATCACCTTTGAGCCAAACCGAGCCCGATACCCCTCAAACCCCCACCCTTTTGGCGTTGACACCTCATTTTCCGCCTTTGCTCGCTGCCGCCCTCTCCCCCTCCTCGGTTCTGCCGCAAAGGGGTCGCCGGCTGCCGTCTCCCCCCTCGTTACACCTGGAGACGAAGCTTTCCCGGCCCCTCCCAGCCCACCCGGCTTCTTCTTCTTTTTGGTGTTTTTTTTTTTTTGCCTCCACTGATGTTCTCTTCCCCCCCCCCCCCCGGCGTTGCTTCCTGTTCACCGCCGTATAAAAACCCGGGTGCTGCCCGCTCGTCCCCGGGGAGAGCGGTGGCAGCCGGCGAGGACCCAGGTGAGCGGCTGGTGGGGCGCGCCATGGGCGAGACTCTCTCCCTTCGCCTAAAAAAATAAATCCGGCGCCGTAGTGGGGGGGGAAAAGCTGGGCTTGAGGCGATCTCCATCCTTCTGCTCGGGGGATGGATTTTCCCCGCTGAGGGCGTGCGGTGAGGTTGTGGTGGCTCCTCGTTAGGCGTTGGGTGATGGTTGGAGATGCCGTATCTCCTCCTTGCCCCTTCTTCCCCTGCTCCGGGTTGCTCAGCCGGCCATCGGAGGATCCCAGACCTTCCCCGTGGTTTCCTCCTTCTCCTTCAGGGTTTTTTTTTTCCCCCCCGGTCTTGGGCCTGGTGATGCTTTGGGCACCGAGAGGTCTCTCTTTCCCCCCTCCCCGGGGCTTGAGAGCCAAACCAAAATCATCCCCCGTGGCACCCACCCAGTAGACGCTTGGAGAAGTTGCTGGAGCTGCAGCTCCCCCGGCGTTTCCCCATCCAACTTCTTGCACCGCGCAGCTGAGAGCGGCTCGGCGAGGAAGTGGGGAAATGTCCTTTTCCTTGGTGACTGGAGCGGGGGAGGGGACGACCACAAAGCCGAGCGGTTCGGGGTGCTTGCACCACACGTTCTTGAGGAGCATCTCACCGGGCTGGTCTTGGAGGTGCTGCCTCTTTTCCATGAGGGGAGAGGATCGTTGGATGGAGGGAGAGATGATGATGATGGTGATGATGGAGAGGTGATGATGATGGTGATGATGGAGAGGTGATGATGATGGTGATGATGGAGAGATGATGATGATGGTGATGATGGACATAAGGAAGAGATGTTTTATGATGAGGGTGGTGAGAAGCTGGAGCAGGTTGCCCAGAGGAGTTGTGGATGCCCCATCTTCAAGGTCAGGTTGGATGGGACTCGGAGCAACCTGATCTAGCAGAAGATGTCCTTGCCCATGACAGGGGGTTGGACGAGATGATCTTTGAAGGTCTCTTCCATCCCAAACCCTTCCATGACTCTAGGGACGGGGCTTTGAGGAACCTGATCTAGTGGAAGATGCCCCTGCCCATAGAGGGGGGTTGGACTGGGTGATCTTTGAAGGTCCCTTCAACCCAAACCGTCGTGTGATGTTATGGACGGGGCTTTGAGGAACCTGATCTAGCGGAAGATGTCCCTGTCCATGACAGAGGGGTTGGACTGGGTGATCTTTGAAGGTCTCTTCCATCCCAAACCCTTCCATGACTCTAGGGACAGGGCTTTGAGGAACCTCATCTAGTGGAAGATGTCCCTGCCCATAACAGGAGGTTGGACTGGGTGATCTTTGAAGGTCCCTTCAACCCAAACCATTCTGTGATGGTCTAACAGAGTGTGGTTTCTAGGTTGGGAGCTGGTGGAGGATGGACTTCTCGATGTCCAACTATACCTTCAATTACTCCAACTGGGACGACTATTCCATATATGATCTCGATGGCTACGAAGTCCCTCACAGCTACCGCGCCGTCCTGGCGCTCTACGCCCTCATCTTCCTCCTGGGCGTCTTGGGCAACGGGGCCGTCATCTGGGTGATCATCTTCGAGCTGCGGCGCACGGTGAACGGCGTCTGGTTCCTCAACCTCTCCATGGCCGACCTCCTCTGCTGCCTGGCCCTGCCCTTCCTGGCCCTGCCGCTGGCCAGTGACCACCACTGGCCGTTGGGTCACTTCGCCTGCAAGCTGCTGCCCTCCCTCACCATCCTCAACATGTTCGCCAGCGTCCTCCTCCTGATGGCCATCAGCGCTGACCGTTGCGCCCTGGTGATGCGGCCGGTGTGGTGCCAAAATCACCGGACCCTGGGGCTGGCCCGGGGGGCTTGTGCGTCCGCTTGGTTCCTGGCTGGGCTCCTCACCCTTCCCTCCTTCATCTTCCGCACCACCCGTTCTGACATCTTCTCTGAGAAGACCACCTGCGTCCTGGACTACACGGCCGTAGGGCATCACCAACACCTCACCGAGCTCGTCACGGCCGTCACCCGCTTCATCTGCGGCTTCCTGGTGCCCTTCGTGGTGATCACGGCTTGCTACAGCCTGCTGCTGGCCCGTGTCCACAGCAAGGGCTTTGCCCGCTCCCAGAAAGCCATCAAGGTCATCTTGGTGGTCATCATCAGCTTCTTCGTCTGCTGGTTGCCCTACCACGTCGTGGGGTTGATCTTGGCCTCCACCCATCCTCACAGCAGCTTGTTCAAGGGTGCCCTAGAAGCTGACCCCATCGTGGCCGGTATTGCCTACATCAACAGTTGCATCAACCCCATCATCTACGTCGTCATGGGCCAGGACTTCAAGGACAAGTTCCGGCGTTCCTGGAGATCCGTGCTGCGGGGCGTGCTGAGCGATGACCCCACCAGCACCATGGGGGACAGCAGGATGAAGACCAAGTCCACCATGGATGACCACAGCGTCAGCACCACAGTGTGACCAGGAGGGGAGGTGGCTCCAGGGCTGGAATGTCGCTTGTGTTGCTTGAGGCCATCACCTTCTCCTCCTCTCCTGGAGGTCCCACTGGGCCCCGTAGCGAGAAGAAGATGCCTCCATCGCCCCCTTTCCCCACCAGTTGCCCCGAGTGGTTGCACGCTGGGGAAGTTGTGTGCCCACCTACCCCTGGGGACCTCCTCCTGGCTTCCTCGGTGGCCTGCCAGGGGTGAGAAGACTTTGTCCTTGCACGCAATACCGTGTTCTCCTGCTTCTCCAGCCCAAGCATGGACCCTATTTCCAGTTCCTCCCCTCTCTCAGCCCCGTAAGAGCTGTGCTGCCCCATGAACCCCTCCCAGCCCCACATCTCCACCACCCAAGATCTCCATCTTGGCCCCAGCGAGGTCCAAGATGTGGGTGAGCCCACCTGCAAGCTCAACCCCCCTCCTTCACCCCAAAAACTCAAGTCCACCCCATTGAGGGGGGGCTGGCTGGCCTTCACCCTCCCCCTGGCTTCACCGTAGCCGCGTCCACCGTCGCCAATAAATATTGAAGCTCCGTCAAGCCTTGAGCAAGACCTCGGTCCCTTGGTTCTCCTTTTTGGTCGTTTATTGGGCAAGATTTTTGCAGGCTCGGCAGATTTTGAAGTCCCGGCTGACGCAATAAGCGCCGCAGCGTGTCCCCTCCCACCCCCCCCCCCCACCCCGGGAAGTCCTTGCGGTGGGTGGTGAACTCTGCCCCGTGGTCTTGCTTCATCTTGGGGGGGGTTGGGAGACCGTGGTGGCCGAGGTTGGTTGGATTTTCACCACCCTGGTGCTGCTCACCATGGGGCAGGGGTGGTTGGGGACGGTGGGGGTGGTTGGGGACAGTGGGGGTGGTTGGGGACAGTGGGGATGGGTGGGGATGGTTGGGGACAGTGGGGATGGGTGGGGATGGCCATGGCAGGGATGGTTGGGGACAGTTGGGCACAAGGGGGACAGCGGGGATGGTGGCGACAGTTGGACACAGTGGGGATGGGTGGGGATGGCCATGGCAGGGATGGTTGGGGACAGTTGGGCACAAGGGGGACAGCGGGGATGGTTGGGGATGGTGGGGACAGTTGGGCATCAATGGGTTTGGTTGGGGACAGTTGGGGATGGTTGTGGATGGTGGGGACAGTGGGGAACAATGGGGATGGCCATGATGGTGATGGTTGGGGACAGTTGGGGATGGTTGGGCACAGGAGGGATGGGCACAGTGGGGATGACTGGGGTCAGTTGGGCACAACGGGGACAGCTGGGGACATCTGGGCTCAGTGGTGCTGGTTGGGGACAGTGGGGGACAATGGGGCACAGTGGTGCTGGTTGGGGTCAGCTGGGGACATTGGGACGCAGCGATAATGGGGACAGCTGGGGACACTGGGGCACAGCGGTGCTGGTTGGGGACAGCTGGGGACACTGGGGCACAGTGGTGCTGGTTGGGGACAGTTGGGGACATTGGGATGCAGCGATAATGGGGACATTTGGGGACACTGGGGCACAGCGGTGCTGGTTGGGGACAGTTGGGGACACTGGGACACAGCAGTGCTGGTTGGGGACAGCTGGGGACATTGGGACGCAGCGATAATGGGGAGAGTTGGGGACACTGGGGCACAGCGGTGCTGGTTGGGGACAGCTGGGGACATTGGGACGCAGCGATAATGGGGAGAGTTGGGGACACTGGGGCACAGCGGCGCCCGCCGCCCCGATGACGCCCCGCCCCTTTCCCCGCCCCGCCCCTTCCCTAGCCCCGCCCCTTCCCCACACGGCGGCGGCGCTCGGGCGCCCCCTGGCGGCCGCGCGTGGTGTGTGCCGGCGCCGGGGCCTGGTCGGTGAGCGCGGGCCCGGGCGGCGGGTGCGGGCCCGGGCGGCCCCGGCCCCGGGGCAGCGGCTGCCGGGGAGGCAGCGGGGCCGGAGAGGGGCCTGCTGGGCCGGGGCCGAGTAGGAAATTGGAGCTCGGCGGGCCTGAGGCGGTGGGGAGCCCGCCTGGCCTGGGGGGGGAGGTTCCCTGGGGAGCCGGGCCTGGCGTGAGGTGTCTGAGGGCTGGGAGAGGGTGTGGGGGGTCCCGGGGGGCTGGAGGGGGGTGTGGGGGGTCCCGGGGGGCTGGAGGGGGTTGTGGGGGTTCCCGGGGGGCTGGAGGGGCGTGTGGGGGGTCCCGGGGGGCTGGAGGGGCGTGTGGGGGGTCCCGGGGGGCTGGAGGGGGGTGTGGGGGGTCCCGGGGGGCTGGAGGGCGGTGTGGGGGTTCCCGGGGGACTGGAGGGCGGTGTGGGGGGTCCCGGGGGGCTGGAGGGCGGTGTGGGGGGTCCCGGGGGGCTGGAGGGCGGTGTGGGGGTTCCCGGGGGGCTGGAGGGGGTGTGGGGGGTCCCGGGGGGCTGGAGGGCGGTGTGGGGGTTCCCGGGGGGCTGGAGGGGGTGTGGGGGGTCCCGGGGGGCTGGAGTGGAGTGTGGGGGGTCCCAGGGGGCTGGAGGAGGTTGTGGGGGGTCCCAGGGGGCTGGAGGGGGGGGGGGATCCCAGGGGGCTGAGCTGGGTTGTTGGGGTCCCAAGGGGCTGGACAGGGGCATGTGGGGTCTCTGGGGGCTCAGCTGGGGTGCACAGGGGTCCCAAGGGACTGGACTGGGGTGCCTGAGGGTCCCAGGGGGCTTGGACAGGGGGCACGAACGTGCCAGGGGGCTGGGATAGGGTGCATGGAGGTCCCGGGGAGCTGGGCCGGGATCCCCGAGGGCCCCAGGGGTCTGGGATGGGGTGCATAGGGGTCCCAGGGGGCTGGGTCGGGTTGGGGGAGGGTCCCAAGGGGCTAGACAGGAGTGTGGGGGGGTCCCAGACGTCTGAGCTGCATTGTGGGGGGTCCCAGCGGATTGGGCTGGGGTGTGTGGGGGTCCCAGGGGTCTGGGCTGGGGTATGGGGGGTCCCAGAACATGTGGGGTGCTGGGGGTCCCGCCTGGGGGCAAGGAGGAGGCTCTGGTGATAGTGGAGGGACGGCCGGGGCCAAGCAGGGTCACACCAGCACCCCCAGCCCCCCAGGACGAGCCGAGGCTGGGCACAGACCCCCCCCCACCTCACACCGGCCGCCGTCCTGGCACAGATCCTCAGCTCCGGAACCGGCTGCCCCGCCGCGGAGATGCCGCCGGAGAAGGAGAGCAGATCCCGGCGGCGAGAACGCGACCTTTCGCCTTCCCAGTGGGACTGGGACTGCCCCGCCACGCGGCGCCGGCTGGAAGAGCTGTATTTCCGCGAGCAGGATTATATCGGAGCCGGCTCCGAAGACGTCCGCAATTTCTGGGCTTTCTTTGAGCGCCTCCGGCGTTTCCAGAGCCGGAGAACGGAACGCGAACCAACCCCCGGCCGCCGCGATCAAGCAGAGCCCCCCGCCGCCGCCCGCCGCCTCGACCTGCCGCGCCGATACGACCCCCGGTACCGCATCAACCTCTCGGTGCTGAGCGCCGACGTGGAGGAAACGATCCGAGGCCGGCGAGGAGATTCCGGCGTACCCCAGGAACGCCTTTCCCAATTTCGCGTCGCTTTGCTGCACTACTTAGACTTCACCCAAAAACAAAACTTCGCCAAACTGGCCAAACTCCAACGGGAACGAGCGGCGCTTCCCATTTCCCAATACCGGGACCGGTTCCTGCGCGCCGTGGCTCAAAACCAAGTGGTGGTGATCGCCGGCGATACCGGTTGCGGTAAATCCACGCAGGTGCCTCAATTCTTGCTGGCGGCCGGTTATAGCCACGTGGCTTGTACCCAACCTCGCCGTATCGCCTGCGTCTCGCTGGCCAAGCGGGTGGGCTTCGAGAGCCTGCACCAGTACGGAAACCAGGTGAGCTCCCTGGGCGGGCGACCGGCGAGTTTCTCGGCCGGTTTAGGGGTAACTGGGAGCCGTTGAGCGCTGCTGGTTTCTTTCCACCTTGCTACTGGGTGCTACTGGGTGAAGGAAGGGGTTGTAGTGAACTGGGCTACATCCGGCTAGCGGCCGGTTGCCAGCGCTCTTCCTCAGGGCTTAAATTTAGGGCCAATCCTGTTTAAAAAAATACGGAAAATATCAATATATATTTAAAAAATTGATATTTTTATCGACGCTCCGGATGCAAATTGGTTGATGGTGCTGAACTGGGAGATGCCGTTGACTCTCTGGTGGGACGAGAGGTTCAAAGCTGCATCGAGGGAGGTTCAGACCTGATATTAAGAAACATTTCTTTACCGAGATATTTCTTTACTTGATATTAAAAAACATTTCTTTACTCGAGAGGCTTCCTAGGGGTGGGTCGATGCCCCGCGCCTGTCGGTGTTTAAGAGGAAAAACGTCCTTAATAATATGCTTTAAGTTTTGGTCAGCCCTGAAGTTGGAGGCAGTTGGAGTAGATGATCGTTGTGGTCCTTTCCGACTGAAATATTCTGGTTTATTTGGGTTTATTCGGGTTTATTCGGGTTTATTCGGGTTTATTCGGGTTTATTCGGGTTTATTCGGGTTTATTCGGGTTTATTCGGTTTTATTTGGTTTTATTTGGTTTTATTCGGTTTGGTTTTATTCCATTCTGCTCTTCTTCTTCCTCTTCCTCTTCCTGCCGCAGGTGGGCTACCAGATCCGCTTCGAGAGCACCCGCTCGCCCGCCACCAAGATCGTCTTCCTGACGGAGGGGCTGCTGCTGCGGCAGGTGCAGCGGGAGCCGACGCTGCCCGGCTACCACGTCCTGATCGCCGACGAGGTTCACGAGCGGCATCTGCACAGCGATTTCCTCCTGGGGGTCCTGCGGAGGCTCCTTCCCGTTCGGCCGGACCTTAAGTTGGTGCTGATGTCGGCGACAATCAATATCTGCCTTTTTTCGGGGTACTTCGGGGGTGCCCCGGTGCTGCAGGTGCCAGGAAGGATTTTCCCCATCTCGGTGAGGGTGATTTTTGGGATGAATCCCGGCACGGGGCGGGCGTGAAGCTCTGGTTGTGCCTACCTGGAGCCAACTCTCTCTGCTCCTGCAGGTCATCTACCAACCCATCCCTAAGGAAGAAGCATCCGCCGTCGGGAAATGGGGGAAATCGGAGCGCCTGGATCCCCTCCCGTACCTGCGGGTGCTGCAAGCCATCGATCACAAATACCCGCCGGAGGAACGCGGGGACCTGCTGGTGTTCCTGAGCGGGGTGGCCGAGATCGGCGCGGTGCTGGAGGCGGCGCAGGCTTACGCCGCCCGCACCCAGCGCTGGATTGTGCTCCCCCTGCACAGCACCCTTTCTGTCGCGGAGCAGGACAAGGTGGGTGAGGGTCTGACCCTGAAAATCGAGGTGGGATTTGACACCCTGGCATCGCGGAGCGAAGAATCCCAGAGCTCAGCCCGGCTGCGCCCTGGTTGTGGCTGCTTTTGGGGTGCAACCGGGGGGGGTGCAACCCTTATTTCCCTTTTTTTTTCTTTTGCTCTGGGGATGGCCCTGCTGACGTTTCTCCTTCTTCAGGTGTTTGACGTGCCCCCTCCCGGCGTCCGTAAGTGCATCCTCTCCACCAACATCGCGGAGACCTCGGTGACGATCGACGGCGTGCGCTTCGTCCTGGATTCTGGTAAAAACCCTCCCCGTATCCCTCTCTGCTGGGTGGGGAAAGCTTCTCCCTCCCTCCTGCCTCGCCCTGAGCTTCTCCTCCTCTCCAGGGAAGGTGAAGGAGATGAGCTACGACCCTCAGGGCAAACTTCAGCGACTGCAGGAGTTCTGGATCAGCCGGGCGAGCGCCGAGCAGCGGAAGGGACGCGCTGGCAGGACCGGCCCCGGCGTCTGCTACCGGCTTTACGCCGAATCCGACTACGACGCCTTTTCTCCCTACCCCGTGCCGGAGATCCAACGGGTAGCGCTTGATGCTCTGGTGCTCCAGGTGAAGTTGGGGATCCCTCTGCTCACGTTAGGGGAGATTTGGGGAGATCTGGGTGGGGAAATCCAGCCAGCCAAGCGTGAGAACGGGCTGCGGCTCGAGCGTCGGGGTTGGATGGCCCTTGGGGGCTTGGTAAACCTCCGGGTTTTTGCCGTCGTTGGTGGGCTCGTCCTACGTGTGCTTCTCTCTCAGTTAAAGAGCATGGGGCTGGGCGACCCCCGGACCTTCCCCTTCCTGGAGCCACCTCCCTCATCCAGCCTGGAGACGGCCGTGCGGTACCTGAGGGACCAGGGAGCCCTGGACGAGGCTGAAGACTTGACGCCCATCGGGAACCTGTTGGCCCAGTTACCGGTGGACGTGGTGGTCGGTGAGTAATTCGGGGTATCCCCCTTCAAAGCAGAGCTGACGACGCGAGGAGTTACAATCACGGAATCGTAGAGTCGTTAAGGTTGGGAAAGACCTCTGAGATCATCCAGTCCAACCCTCAACCCAACCCCCCGTGCCCACTAACCCATGTCCCTGACAGTCTGGAAAAGCGTTTTAGAAGGCATCGCGGTTTGTTGTGATGATGAGGAACTAAATTAACCTTAGAAATTAGGACCGTGGTCGAGTGACCAGGTTAGGCAAGACTGCAGATCCTGCAGGGATCATAGAATCAGAGAACAGAATCGTAGAATTGTTAAGGTTGGAAAAGACCTCTAAGATCATCGAATCCAACCGTCAACCCAACCCCCCGTGCCCACTACACCATGTCCCCAAGCGCCTCATCCACACGGCTTTTAAATACCTCCAGGGATGGTGACTCCACCACTTCCCTGGGCAGCCTGTTCCAAGGCCTGACCACTTTTTCAGTAAAGAAATTTCTCCTCATGTCCAATCTAAACCTCCCTTGGCGCAACTTGAGGCCATTTCCTCTCGTCCCATCGCTGTTACTTGGGAGAAGAGACCAACCCCCACCTCGCTACAACCTCCTTTCAGGCAGTTGTAGAGCGCGATGAGGTCTCCCCTCAGCCTCCTCTTCTCCAGGCTGAACACCCCCAGTTCCCTCAGCCGCTCCCCATCAGACTTGTGCTCCAGGCCCTTCCCCAGCTCCGTTGCCCTCCTCTGGACACGCTCCACCACCTCCATTGTGGTGAGGGGCCCAAAACTGAACACAGGATTCGAGGTGCGGCCCCACCAGTGCCGAGTACAGGGGCACGGTCACCTCCCTGCTCCTGCTGGCCACACCAGTGCTGATACAGGCCAGGGTGCCGCTGGCCTTCTTGGCCACCTGGGCACGCGGCCGGCTCACGTCCAGCTGCCGACCAGCACCCCAGGTCCTTTTCCTCTGCTCCCTCCCAGCCGCTCTGCCCCAAGCCTGCAGCGTTGTGGGGTTGTGGTGGCCCCAGTTGGCCTCGTTGGACCTCACACGTTGGCCTGGGCCCATGGCCCCAGCCTGCCCAGGTCCCTCTGTGGACCCTTCCCAATCAACGCTCCCGCCCAGCTGGGGGTCGTCTCCCAACTGAGGGAGCACCCGATCCCCTCCTCCAGATCCCTGATAAAGAGACGGAACAGGACCCCAAAACTGATCCCTGGGGAGCACCGAGGGGGGGGTCCCTGCCCTCACCGCCTGCCCTGCCTTCACCACGCAGGCAAGATGCTGGTCCTGGGCACGCTCTTCGGACTGGCCGAGCCCACCCTGACCGTGGCGGCCGCCTTGAGCGTCCAATCTCCCTTCCTGCGTCCCGCTCACCCCAACCCCGACTGCGCCACGGCCCGACGGCCCCTGGAGAGCCCCCACGGCGACCCCCTGACGCTCCTCAACGTCTTCAACGAGTGGGTCCAGGTGGGATTTCTGCCTAAGGAAGGGAGATGAGACGCGTTTGGGGTTTGGGGAGGCTCCGTTTTTGGGGTGGGGTGCGCTTGGAGGCTGCTGGGAGGTGATGGGGGCTGATTTTGGGGCGCAGGGAGCGGTGGGAAGGACGACCCATCCCTGCCGGGGGCTGAGCCGTGGCTATCCCGGAGCAGGTGAAATCGGAACGGAGCGGCAGCTCTCGGAAATGGTGCCGGCGACGAGGCTTGGAGGAACATCGGCTTTACGAGGCCGCCAACCTGCGGCGCCAGTTTCAGGTGAGGGGGGCAGGATCCGGCCTCGGGATGGGATTTGCCTTCGGAACTGCGGGTGCGGAGGGGAGCTGAATTTGCCCCCGACCTGCCCGTGGGGGCTCAGGGACCCTCTCCCCACCACGTCAGGAGCTTCTCCGAGACCACCAGCTACTGGAGGAAGCCTCCAGCCAGCCCAGCGACAGCTACAGCCGGCAGAGCCGGCACCGGGAACGCCGCGAGCTGCACCGGCTGTGGCGTTCCCACACGGAGACGGAGGGTCGGAAACGCAAGGTGCTGCGGCTGCAGGACGGAGGGGAGGGTTCCTCCGGCGAGGAGGACGACGGTGGCGGCGCTCGCGGGAAGGGAGAGCGCAGCATCGATATCCAGGTGATCCTCGCATCCGTCTCCTTTCCTGGGAAGCAGGATCCGGCCGTCGGAATCCCTGACCCCCCCTCTCTATCTCTGCAGGACGTCAAGTTTAAACTCCGCCACAACGTGGAGGAGCTCCAGGCCGTATCCAGCTCAGCCCTCTCCTCCTCGCAGCTCGCTCTGCTCAAACTGGTGCTGTGCAGGGGGCTTTACCCCCAGCTGGCCGTGCCCGACCCGCTCAACGGCGGCCGCAAGGACTCCGACCAGGTCCGTGTCCTCCCCGTCCCCTCCCCGGGGGTTCCCGGCAGCTCCTCGTTCTCCCTCCACGCTTGTTTTGCTCTTCCTGCAGATTTTTCACACCAAAAACAAGCAGGGTGTCGTGCTTCATCCCACCTGCGTCTTCGCTACCAGCCCGGAGCTGCTCCACACCAAGGAGGGTCCGGAACGCGGTGGGACCAAAGGTTGGACAACCCCAAATCCCGAAGGAATTGACTCTGCTTCTCCCTGGCTTTTTCCGCGTGGGATGAAAAATCTCACGGGGTTTAGCAAATCCCGGAGGCTGGGGATGGGGGAGAGGTTTGGGGTCCAGCTTGAGACGCCCCCTTATTGCCCCTGCAGACCCCAAGGAGGGGCTGAGCCCCCACCACCAGCTCCTCGCCTTCGTCTCGCTGCTGGAGACCAACAAACCCTACCTGGTGAACTGCGTCCGGGTACCAGCCCTACAGGTGAGCTCTCGGCTCTTTGCTCCCTTCCTCTTCCTCTCCGGTAGCCTTCATCCCTCCAAACCGGTTGCGTTTTGCTCCTCCAGGCTCTCCTCCTCTTTTCCCGTTCGCTGGACACCAGCGGGGATTGCGCCCGGCTGGTAGCGGATGGATGGCTGGAGGTCACCGTTCCCCACGCGGAATCTGCCCTGCGCCTGCTCTCCGCGGCCCTGCAGCTTCGCTCCGCTTGGGAAAAACTCCTCCACCAGCTTCTGGAAGGTCGGGGAGAGGAGTCGGGTCGGCGGCCGAGCTCCCGGGAGGTATCCGCGCTCACCCGGGGGCTGCTGGAGTTCCTGCGGACGGAGGTGACGTGGGCCGTGGTGGTTTTTAATCCTCCTCCGGTGCTTTGCATCGGGTTGAAGGCTGCGAAAGGAGGGTGAGGGGAGCTGGTGCGGCCCCCCGCCGACCCCCCGCCGCGTCCTCTCGCAGGTGCCGTACCGCCTGCGCCAGCTCACCGGCCTGGAGAAACAGAACCTCTACGTCGGTCCCCAAACCGTGGCTGCCGCTCCCCGGCTCCCGGGACTCTTCCAGGGGACGGAGATGAAGCCCGACGAGGTGAAAGGTGGCCACAGGGTGACCGACTTTCTCACCTACAACTGCCTGGCCGTGAGTAAAGCCCCCCTCCCGCCCTGCCTGCTCTGCCCGCCGCCCCCCCGGGGGAGTCGGAGCATCCCCTTCGTCCTTCCTATCCCGCAGACGGACACGGACCTCTACAGCGACTGCCTGCGGAGCTTCTGGACGTGTCCCCACTGCGATCTCCACATGCCCTTCACCCCCCTGGAGCGCGTCTGCCACGAAAGCGCTTGCCGGCCCTCCGAGGGTGAGTCGTGTCCCCCTGCGCCCCGGGGCTGTGACAATCGGGGAGAACCAGCCTGGATTTTCCATGGAAGAAGCTCAGGTGGCATCTCTGCTCCGTGGGCGGAGGGGTGGCCGTCAGCCGGGCTGGTTTTATGCCGGCTTTTAGGAGATCATAGAATCGTAGAATCATGAAGGTTGGGAAAGACCTCTGAGACCATCCAGTCCAACCCTCACCCCAACCCCCCGTGCCCACTAACCCATGTCCCTAACGGTCTGGAAAAGCGTTTTAGAAGGCATCGCAGTTTGTTGTGATGATGAGGAACTAAATTAACCCTAGAAATTAGGACCGCGCTCGAGTGACCAGGTTAGGCAAGACTGCAGATCCTGCAGGGATCATAGAATCATAGGATCATTAAGGTTGGAGAAGACCTCTGAGATCATCGTGTCCAACCATCAACCCAACACACCATGCCCACTACACCATGTCCCCAAGCGCCTCATCCACACGTCTTTTAAATCCCCCCAGGGGTGGGGACTCCACCACGTCCCTGGGCAGCCTGGTCCAAGGCCTGACCACTCTTTCAGTAAAGAAATTTCTCCTCATGTCCAATCTAAACCTCCCCCAGTGCAACTTGAGGCCATTTCCTCTCGTCCCATCGCTGTTACTTGGGGGAAGAGACCGACCCCCCCTCGCTACAGCCTCCTTTCAGGCAGTTGTAGAGCGATGAGGTCTCCCCTCAGCCTCCTCTTCTCCAGGCTGAACACCCCCAGTTCCCTCAGCCGCTCCCCATCAGACTTGTGCTCCAGGCCCTTCCCCAGCTTCGTTGCCCTCCTCTGGACACGCTCCAGCACCTCCATGTCCTTCTTGTGGTGAGGGGCCCAAAACTGAACACAGGATTCGAGGTGCGGCCTCACCAGTGCCGAGTACAGGGGCACGATCACCTCCCTGCTCCTGCTGGCCACACCAGTGCTGATACAGGCCAGGGTGCCGCTGGCCTTCTTGGCCACCTGGGCACGCGGCCGGCTCACGTCCAGGTGCCGACCAGCACCCCAGGTCCTTTTCCTCTGCTCCTTCCCAGCCGCTCTGCCCCAAGCCTGCAGCGTTGTGGGGTTGTGGTGACCCCAGCGCAGGACCCGTCAATGCCACCAACGGCCACGTTTTGGGGGTGCGACGCGGGGAAGAAAAGCGTCTTAGCGTGGCTTTGGTTTCCTCCTGATCCCCGTGTTTTCTTTTCCCGCAGCTCCCCTGGAAGAAGCGGCCGAAAGCTCTTCCAAAACCTCCGCCCTGCACAGGCCCTACCGCTGCGACGTTTGCCAGCGGGATTTCACCCTCACCCCTACGGAAATCCTTCGGCACAAGAAGCAGCACCGGTGACCGGGGCTCGCCGGGATGCTCTCGCCGGCCGATGATGGTGATGGTGGAGACGGTGCTGAGGACCAGGGGACCCCCGTAACGGGGGGGAAAGCCCCCCCCTACGCTGCTACCTCCGTTGCTTTCGGGTGAGTCTGGATCCCAAAAGCGATTTGGGGTTTTCGGGGTGTTCTGGTGCTCATCGCTGATGCCGTCAGGGTGGGGGCAACCTGATTTCACTCCCTTTTTTTTAAAAAAAAAACCAAAAAAACCCCCATGTAAATAAATCGACTTTTGGAGAAAGTCAGCGCTGGCCCGGAGCGTGTTGCTGGAAGTTGGGGTTCCCCTGCCCACGCGGGTGCCCGGTTCGGTGTCTGCACCCCCAGATGCAGCCGGGTCGGGGGCTGCGGGACGAGGGACGTTTGTGGGGTCTCGGGGAGGTCTGGAGCAGCACGGCCAGCGTGTGGCACTCCTACGCCGGAGTCATCCCTGCCTCATCTCCTTTCCTTGCTGTATCCCATGGGAAAAGCACCGGAGGGGGTGCCATGCCCCCCCCAAAACCCCCCGATATTAATAACGAGTGACCCGAGCATCCCTTCGGAGGACGCTCGCTCCCAACGCGGCGAGAAGACGCCGACTTAACATGATAAAAGACGTTGCCTTATGAATCGTGGCTGGCTCCGGTGCTTTTTTTGGGCTGAAAACACCTGGAAAAAAAACAAATCCGCAGCGGCTTGCACCCACACGCGCCCTGCGGAGGCAAATGCCGCGACGACGGGAATTTATCAGCTGCCTAAACCCCTTTTGAAATGCATTAATTATCAGCCTGTGCGCCGCGTTAGGTTCAAGCAGGGTTATTAGCAGGGCCCCTTCTAATTAAAGCGATTTGATGGTATTTTTAGCTCTGTGGCACGTTGCGTTTTATTCGCCAGGCAAAAAAAAAAATAATAAGGAAGCGTGGTTTAACCGCCCTCGTGACGCGTTGGGGTAAGAAGCTGCTCCAAGAGCAAAGTTTCCTGGGATTTTAGAGTTTTTTAAGCCCCACGGTTTTCCTGTAAGGAATTAACGATGGCCAGGGCTCGGCGCGCGTTGCGTAAAATAGGTGACGGAAGGGAAAAGAAAGATGAGGAAGGATGCTGAGCGCTTCCTCATCCCCTTTTTTTCTTTCTTAAATGGATTTTTTTCCTTTTTTTTTCCCCCTTTTTCCTCCCAGCTCGCGCCCTTTGCGACTCCCCTTCTCGATGGGGTTTATCTGCAATTAATTACCGCCGGGGCGCAGGTAATTCCCGGCCGGTGGTGTCACAACGCTTGCAGAAATTAATGAAGCAGGCAATTTGCTGAGCCGATTATTTGGTTTCGGGGGTGGGGGGCGGGATCTAATCCCAGCCTTTACTGCAGGCAGCTGCCTGTCCCTTAGCTCGGCGTGATCCCACCCCGCTTTCGGGGCGCGGGGAGAGCCGTCTCCCCCAATTTAGCGCTGCGGGGTGCGGGGGGATGCTCTTAACGAGTCCCTGTTGCTATGGCAGCGAGGCGGGATGGGAGATGCTCCTGCCATGGCAACAGGCATCCGATGGGTTTGGCTTTGCTCTTTTCGGCTACAACAGCCCCAATTCTTTGCCTTCCTCGTTAGGTTGCGCGATGGAGGGTGAATTAAAGCCTGGCTGATGTTTCTGGAAGCCAACTATCCGCGCCAATCTGGCTCCGCGTGCCTAAGATGCTCTGAAAAACTCAATTTTTTCCCCAAAAAAGCTCGGCTTTGCTTTCCAGGACGCTGACGGTGGTTTCGTCCCCGGTTCCCGTGCCACAGCGGGGGGACTTCAGCTTCGCTCCAGGCCACCTGAGCCCACGAAATGCCACTAAAAAACCAGGTTTCAATAAATCAAACTTTATCGTCTCGCCTTAATAAGAAGAACCCGACAGCCCTCAGCAATAATCGTTAGGGCTCACAAAATGCAAACCAGCTCTGGCCGCCCTCCTGAAGAAAACACAATATCGCGCTCGCCTTTAATGCAACGGCAAAGCCTTATTGCTTTTAAACTAAGCTTAGAGCAAGTCCTTTACATTACAGAAAATTAAATAAGGCCGCCGCAGCCGTAAAGAAGTGGGATTAGTTTACTTTACTAATGAAAGCCGCTAATTCAAGTCTTAGGCGAGGAAAATGCTGGATTTTTAATGAAGTCCTCCAGATCTCCATCCCCGTGGTAACCCTGGGATGTTTGGGATCAAATCAGACCACGCTTGTGCCCTGTTTTTACTCCCCGGTGGTCTAAAGCTAAACCTGAGCTTTAAACTTGAGTTTAAGAAGTTGTTTAAAAGCGGACGACTTCATTTTGAAAAAAGAAAAAGCTGCTGGCGATGCCGCTCTTCACCTTGTCTCTGCCCATGAGCTCTTCTAGTGGGTTGAGAACAGCCTCGTGTACCCGGCTGTTGCTCGTTAACGTTAATTAACCTTTCAGTGATGGCTGGGTGAGCTTTAATTCTCCATCGGGACAATTAAATGGGTGGATCGAGGTGGGGGCTGGTGCACCGCGTGCCGTGCTCGTCCTCTTAGAGGCTGCTTCACCGGAGCAGCTGGTGGTCCCCATCTGCCCTCCGTCCTGGAGCAGGGGAGGGGAAGGCTGGGAACAGGATTTCGGAAGGATTTGGGGGAGAAATCCTAATTTTTCATTTTTCCAGAGAAAGCTAGACCAAGAGCAAGACACCCAGCCTCATAATTTCACCATACGACACCTATAGAGTCCATAACAACGCCAATAATGCCACAATCCCGCCTCGATACCCAAAAACTCCTTTCCCCTCCTTTTTTTTTGCCTTTTAATGATTGAAATCGTTTTCGCTTCTGGATAACTGCGTTTTATCGAGCTGGGTTGCCCTGGCAGGAAGATTTTTCCCTTGCTGCCTGCTCTTTGCCCCCAACCGGGACATCCCCGTCCTGCCCGTGAAGCTCCTTTGCAGGTTGTTTCTGAGCACCCCCCCCCCCAACCCAAGCTCCATCCTCAGCTTGGCCAAGTCCATCACCCCAAATTTCCAACGAGAAAACCATTTTCCCTTTTTATTTTCACCTACCGAAAGACCCTCTGGGATGGAGACGATGATTTACCACCTCTCGTGGCGGCCCGTTCCAATGGCTAATTACCCTGCCGGCTAATTACTCGCGTGTTTCTTTTCTAGGCTGAATTTCTGAGGCTTCAATTCCCACCGGCCGGCCCTCGTGCGTTGCCTTTACTGGATAAAACCAAGCCGCTAATATCGAGACGGCCGTTTCTTTGGAAGCCAATAACCCCGCGTCTCTTACACCTCCTTTAATTAGCGATGGACGAAGTCTGACGATCTAGGGAAAAAAAACCAAAAGAGATCCCGGGGGCTGAGCGCTCCCCAGGAAAGCCGAAGCGGAAAAAAAATTAACAGATTTTTGCCTTTGCAAACGAGGGCTTCTTCCCAGCAACGGTGAGCAGAGGGGGGTCGGGGGTTTTTTTTATTTAATCTCAATTTGCGCACACCGAGCAATTAATCCAGCCACCCTCTTCAACCCCGGTGAATGACCTCGTTTGTTCTTTGCGCTTTTTTTATCATTATTATTATTTATTATTATTTTTTTTTCCTCCGGAGGTTGAAGCAAGCGCGTTAGCCTCTAATTGAAACCAACTGCCTGTTGTTTGGGAAGAATTAAATTAACCGTTCGACAGGTTAAGTGGGAAGGGGGGGGTCTGTACCTATTAAAAATGAGTTTGGAGCAGGTAGGAGGATGCAGGATCTTGTCCCCACGCGGTGATGCTCTCCCGTGTGCCGCTTCAGCTCCAACCCAGCAAACCTCATCCCATCCCGCTTCCTCCCTCGGCGCATTTTTGGGCTCCTGAGCATCCAATTTATCCGCAGGAATCCGTCTTCTCTTCTCCAGCCTTAAAATTCAGAGCTGGCAGCCAGATTCATCAGCAGAAATCCATCTTCTCTTCTCCAGCCTTAAAAATTCACAGATTTACAAGCAGAAATTCACCCCCGCTGCCCTTTAGGTTGTGCACGCTGGGGAAGTATATGATTAGTAATTACATAATTAATGAGCAATGACCCAGCGATGGGTGGAAACGCTGACTCAGCATCCAGTTGAGATTTATGGTTGGACCATAAGCTCGGCGTGGTGATTTCTTCCCCTGGATACAACGTGCATCAACCTCAAGTGAAATATCGATCCGAAGGTGGTAAAAAAAAACCTCTTCCAGCTGAGTTCTGCCAATTTTGTGCCGGTAATGAAATGGAAGGAGGGTTATATATATTTTTTTTTAAACTGAGATCTAAATAATTTCCAAGAGAACAGGGTTCTAAGTCATTTGCCAGTGGAAGATGCTCTCAAGAGGAGAATTCTCTGCTTCTTCCCTGCTCTTACGTGATACTTTACAATTATAAGGTGTGAAATGCAATTATAAAGGGAGGACAGGAGGCGGACAAATGTCACGTCAGTCCGGGGACTGCTCGACATCACTGCCGTGGCAAAGGGGGGCCCCGAGCCCTCCCCAAAACAAGCCCGACCCAGGAGTCTTGCTGTTCCCCCACCCCACTTACTCCATTCCCAAATCTGCCGTTCGATTTGTCCGTCTCAATAGTTTCCTAGGTTTTTTGGGTTTTTTTTTTTGTTGCTAATAAAAAAAATATATGCTGCTAATAAAAGAATTTAATTAAATTATTGGCTAACGCCACTCCTTGAGGGACCTTCTGGGTGTGGGCTTTTGGATGTTGTATAAGACCCAGCCCAGGCGTCTCGTGCCGTTTCGCAGCCTGCAGAGAGCAGCCTTTCCCTCCTTTCCTCTGCTTTTTATTAAAATGCCGAAAATCGGGCAAAGTCCAAGCATCCCGCTCTTTCCCTTACGCTGTGACCCACCACGGAGAGAAGGCGGCTCCCCAAAGGTCCCAAAATTGCCTTACCGCGCAGGAGATGGGAATTTCTTTTTTTTCTTTCTTGATCTCTTAGCGTTCGTCCTTTGCGTTGAGTCGGGCGGGAATAAAAATTCATGGTTTTAGGGGAAAGATTATCAGGTTATCGTGTGAGTCCGGAGCTTGGGACTTTATAAAGCATCCTGAGACCTACACCAAAATGATGAGATTTGGTTCCTGCTCATGATCTGCTCATCGGGACTTAAGTGAATGAACCAAAATCACACGAAACATGGCAGTTTGGGCTAATTATTGGTGATCCAATCCTCCTGCCGGTACCAGGACAACCTTTCAGGACCACCGTCTGCTGCTGGAGTCCCTCCTAACCCATAGACCCTGATGTATCAACCATCGGCAACGTCCTACCTGACCGGCGGCCAACGCAGCACCACGCAACCAATTCCTACGGTGGAAGAAGGCTCAGAGAAGATGGACGAGGATGATGTGCTCGCGGAGCTCAGAAAAGAAAGGAGGAGGTGACCACAGCTACCGCCGAAGGAGCTGAACTTACCTCAACACTCGGAGGACCAAGGGTGGTCTTCGTTGTCAATAAACGGCTCTATCAGTTGAGTTGGCCAACTGGCCTTCCCTAAAACAATCCGTAGAAAGAATTATCTCCCCGAGCAAGCCAGACCAACGCGGGGGATGGTTATGGTGCGGCTCAGCCCAACGTAAAGTAGAAAAATGAAGCAACCAGCAAAACGAGCTTTGAAGAGAGTTTCAACCCATGTCTCCCTTCCCCTTGACTTGGGACACCCAGCGTCGCGCTGCTGAGCGCCTAGAGACCCGTGACGGGCGTCGTGCTGGTATCGCGATTCAGCGTATATCGCGATTGCTCTGTTATACTCGCGTTGTGATTTTTGGCAGGTGGCTGGCTCGCTTTTCTAAACCAAAACGCCCCCTCATTTCAAAATATCTTCAAATAAGTAAATTTGGCATTAAACCCTCCTCGTGGGGAGTATCTAAAGGAACCTGGTTGAAGAGCGTTGGACTTTGACACGCGGCCATTCAGCTCCCCTCCCAGGTGATGAAGATCCTGGGCAGTTTGGGGTCGGGGTCCCCATCTTCCCGGCCACCTCTTGCATCCCCGCCGAGGAGCAATCCCACCCCATCCCGTTTCCGTGCGGCGCCGGCACGTCGCAATTTTTTTTTTTTTTTTTTTCCCCTTTTTCTGCCTGAGACGGACTCGCTGCCTGCTTGGCAGCTCAGCTGCCTCCAAAGCGCCCGTCGACGCAGCTGGAGAAGGAGGGAGGAGAAGCAGGTGGGGGAGCAGCTCCTGCCAGCAGCAAAGCAGGAAAGAGCCGCATTTTATAACGCATCCCTGCGTGATAAAATCTCACCTCTCAACCGTTGGCGTCCTCCGAAGGGGTTTCGCCGCCTCCCGGCATCACCTTCGCGGAGCAAACGCTTCGCTGCGCAAATCTACCTGATCCACACCCCCCCCCGCCTCCAAAAATAGGTCTTGGTTTGCCAAAACGCC
Organism: Calonectris borealis; assembly: GCF_964195595.1. Classification (NCBI taxonomy): domain Eukaryota; kingdom Metazoa; phylum Chordata; class Aves; order Procellariiformes; family Procellariidae; genus Calonectris; species Calonectris borealis. Next base: position 159,133 of record NC_134343.1, on the reverse strand, counting down.
TCGGCCCCGAATGCAGAAACGCCACCTGCGAATTAATTACTAATTACTCGTTTATTGGGTGGGCCGGACCTTGGAAAGCAGCTGATGGATGTCCCTGCTCTGCATGGGGGGGAGAGGAAAACCTTAACGCAAGACGTTGCCGTCCAAGAGGTCCCTGTCCCACCAGGATGGGCAGGAGGAGGTCGTTGCACGGACGCGTTGTCATCATCCCACACGTTGACTTCATCGGGATCCAGCCTTTCGCCGGGATCGCTGCCAGGCTCCCCAAATCCACTTTTGGTGGAAAAAAGGAGCTCAGGAAAGAACTTGGGAGCCAAATGCCTGCCCCCCCCCAAAAAAAAAAGAGGAATGGGGAAAAAAAAAACCCCGACCACCAAAGCATCCTTCAGGTGGTCCCAGGGGAGGACCACCCAAGGAATTAATTCCTCTGGGGACAGGGGTGGTGACCAGAGGGGACGGGGATTCTCCAGCCTGCGTTTCATTCCGGCACCCCGGCACGGGGCTCTGCAGCCGCAGGACCCCCCACCCCGAGCAAGGGCACCCCGGTTCCTCTGCAGACCACGAGGCGGAGGGGACCTGGGGTCCCCCCTGAGGTGTCCTGATGCTTAAACCTGGGGGGTCACGCCAGGCATCGTTTCCAGCTCCGGAGAGGAGCTTTTCCTACTCAGAGAACCAGGATTCGTCCAAAACTCAGCCTTGCAAGCTCCAAAATGCTGCTAGAACCGAGTTTTTTTGGTTTTCCAAGACGCTTCATCGCTCACCCACCCCTCAAACCCCTTCTAGAAGCTTTTCTTTGGAGGGCTGCATCCTGCTCTCTCCGCTTCTCCCAGGATTTGGTTTCCCCTGCCTTGTTCCAGCTGCCTGTAACTCACCGGAGAATCGATTCCCGGATCCGCGCTGAACGATCGTTAAACCTCGTTAGCCTTAAGCTTCCTTCTCTTGATTTCTGGTTATTGCCCGGGTGGGGAATCAACACCTTGGCACGATGGAGACTCTTTGCGTTCCCTCTTAGGGCCGATCTTCGCACTCCCTGAAGCTCTGCAGAAGCAAGAGCTGAAGTTTATGCCTGAAGCCCATAAAACTCAGCTGGAGAAGATGACGAAGGACCCAGAAATTAAAAAAGTGACTCCCCAAAGCATCGCAAGCCTTGAGCGCGAGGCCGTTCTCCCCCGTCGCATCGACCGCCGTCAGACCTTTGCACGCTTTCACCTCTCCTTGAACGTATTCTGGTCCTTCTTACGGGACGTATCGCCCTGCGCCGGCTTGTCTCGCAACGCTTTTCCTGCCGCGAGTATCCCCAACCGGCCGCGTAATTAATGCCGCTCATGAATAACGAAGCGAGCCTAACGCTGCATTGCATTTTTCGTGCTTGCTCGGGGGAGGCGACGGAGCAGGTCGGTTTTTAAATGACTCCTTCGGCTGAGCGGCGGTCGGGGACCGAGCGTGGGAGATGCTAACGGCGGCGGCGACGACCCTGCGGTCCCCGGATGCTCATCCTGGAAGAAAAATGCTTGGGAAAGGTTGAAAAAAAACCAAACCAAACAAAAAACCCCACCTCCTGCAGCTGAGCAACGGGGCTGAAATTCTAAGTTATGCTATGGAAAACTAATTTACTTTCCGTAGGGGATGGAGAGGCACCAAACTGACGCTTCAGCCGGCGGATGTGCCAGCAGGTTTTGGGGTTTTTTTTTTTCCCTTTCCTTCCTATAATCCATCTGCTCGATGCGTTATCGGAGAGGAGCCCCGCTTATCGCGTGCGCTTTGCTTGATGCGAGGCGCGGCCCCGCTTGCGAAGGCGACGGGGGCGGGGGGGGAGGGATCGGGGGAGAGAATTCCTTGGGAAAAGCCCAGCCAAACTCGGGGATCCCCATGGGGATGCTCACCCGTGACCCGTGGGTTTTTTGGAGACGCCTGCTCCTCTTTCTGCACCCCCTCTCGAAGCGATGCCAGGCAGAGGATGGTCCCCCCCTTGCTTTTGCACAGCACCCCTTTTTCTACACCCTGCTTTGGCCCTTGCAGACGCGAACAGCTTTTGTTGTCCCCTTGGATGAGCAAAAGGGGCTCCAACCGGGTGCAAAATAATTCTGGGCAACCTGAATATTTTTTTTTCTTTTTTCTGACATTGCAGAATGAAGAATTTCCTCCTCTCTTGGCCTCGGTCACCCCAAAATTCCAACTTTTCCTATACCTCGCAGGAGCACGACTCTTTGCCCGAGAGCAGAGTCAAGGAGCCGCCTGCTCTCCCGCTGCGAGCTCTCGGCGATGTTGTTCTCCGCATCCCGCAGCCGAAACGCGCCGCCGCTATCGATCGCGCCGCCTGCCTCGGGGATTTCTTTTTGCAGCCCGGCGTCGGCAGGCGGACGTGATTGACGGGCCGGAGCCGGCTGATCGGCGCTTGGGAAGCAAACCAGAGGGAAACTCTGCCTTCCCCTCCCTCCGTTCCAATTACAGGGAAATTTTCTCCTTCGAGATGTCAAGATGCCGGCTTCCGGAGGACACGGCTCGCCTTTCAGCCCCCCCCTCCGTCGCCCTCGCCGGGGAACAAAGAGGTTCTTTGAGCAGCCTCCAACTCCTTCCCCAGCGACTAAGGGAGGGGGAAGGTGGAGAGATGGGGGGATTGTCCTCAAGGTCATGCTGGGTCTGTGGGTGAAGGACTTTCTCAGCACCCTCAAGAGCCCAGCAGGTCAGCGGTAGAAGTCGTTATCTCCTCGATTCAAGGACCTGAGATATTTCTGGGCTTTTTTTTTTTCACCAGATGTGCTGCCTCTCGCTGCTCTCACCAAGTCATCTGCTCTCTCTGACGTCCCCTCTCCTCTGCTCCATCCGTGTAGGACGAGGACAGCCCACCCGCTTTCTCCTTTGCTCTGTCCCTGTGGGATGAGCCCACCCACCTTCTCCTCTCCTCCATCCATATAGGATGAGGACACCCCACCCACCTTCTCCTCTCCTCCATCCATATAGGATGAGGACACCCCACCCACCTTCTCCTCTCCTCCATCCATATAGGATGAGGACACCCCACCCACCTTCTCCTCTCCTCCATCCATAAAGGGTGAGGACACCCCACCCACCTTCTCCTCTGCTCCATCTGTGTAGGATGAGCCCAGCCCACCCTCCTTCTCCTCCACTCCATCCGTGTTGGATGAGCACAGCCCAACCTCCTTCTCCTCTGCTCCATCCGTGTAGGACGAGGACAGCCCACCCCCTTTCTCCTTTGCTCTGTCCATGTGGGATGAGCCCACCCTCCTTCTCCTCTCCTCCATCCATGTAGGACGAGCCCACCTACCTTCTCCTCCGTTCCATCCGTGTTGGATGAGCACAGCCCAACCCCCTTCTTCTCTCCTCCATCCGTGTCGGATGAGCCCACCCACCTTCTCCTCTGCTCCATCCGTGTAGTTTGAGGACAGCCCACCCCCCTTCTCCTCTGCTCCATCCGTGTCGGATGAGGACAGGCCCACCCACCTTCCCTCTGCTCCATCCGTGTGGGATGAGCCCTCCCCGCTTCTCCTCAGCTCCATCCATGTGGGATGAGCCCTCCCCGCTTCTCCTCGGCTCCATCCGTGTGGGCTGAGCACAGCCCACCCCGCGGACCAGCCCCCAGGGTGGGGCCATCCTGCAGACCACTCACGCCTCGTCTCTTGGTTTCTGTTCTCCTCCCGACAGTTTTGTGGCGCCCGACTGCCGCCTGAATACGAATCGCAGCGGAAACAAGCCCCCCCGTGAGCTACGCGGCGTTTATGCTCCTCTCCTTCCAGTGCTTTCGCATCTCAAACCCATCCAATTTATGGAGATGACCCAGGAAAACTAATCTGGCATTTATCAGTTTGCGCGACGGAGTCAAGCATCCTCCTGCTCTGGCAAAAGGGCAAATCCCAAGTCGCTGATGAAAATCCTCCAGTCTTTTCCACTAAAAAAACCACAAGATTGACTTCTTCAGGTCCTTCTGCGGAGGAAGAACCTTCTTCTTTGGGAGAACCTCCTCCCCTCCTCTCCACCTCCTTCTCCTCGGTGCTACTGCAACAAGAAAGGCGATATGGCAGCGGTTTAGAGTCTGGCGTGGTCAACGAGGACAGACTGGCGTGGTCAACGAGGTCATCGACTTGAAAACTGGAAGAGAAACCTCATGAAGTTCAACAAGGAGAAGTGGAAAGTTCTGCAACTGGGGAGGAACAACGCCGTGCACCAGTCTATGCTGGGGGTCACCCAGCTGGAAAGCAGCTCGGCGGAGAAGACCCTGGAGGTGCTGGTGGACACCAAGTTGACCATGAGCCAGCCACGTGCCCTCGCTGCAAAGAAGGACAACAACGGTGTCCTGGGCTGCGTTAGGCAAAGCATTGCCAGCAGGTCAAGGGAGGTGGTCCTTCTCTATTCAGTGCTGGTGAGGACACATCTGGAGTACCGTGTCCAGTTCTGGGCTCCCCCCTACAAGAGAGACATGGACGTACTGGAGAGAGTCCAACAAAGGGCCATGGAGATGGGGAAGGGACTGGAGGAAAGGCTGAGGGAGCTGGGTCTGTTCAATCTGGAGAAGAGAAGGTCAGGGGGGATCTTATTGATGTGTATAAATACCTGAAGGGAGGGTGCAAAGAGGACGGGAGCCAGGCTCTTCTCAGTGGTGCCCAGTGACAGGACCAAGAGGCAATGGGCAAACTGAAACACAGGAGGTTCCCTCTGAACATCAAGAAACACTTTTTTACTGTGAGGGTGACCGAGCACTGGCACAGGTTGCCCGAGGAGGTGGTGGACTCTCCATCCTTGGAGACATTCAAAAGTGGTTGGACATGGTCCTGGGCAACCAGCTCGAGGTGGCCCTGGTTGGACCAGATGATCTCCAGAGGTCCCTTCCCACCTCAACCATACTCTTATTCTGGATTTATCAGCAGATTTTCAGAGGACCAAGGGTCGTACACGTCCCGCTAAGCCAGACCCCTCATCTTGCATCTGCACAGCACCAACCTTGCCTCAAAAGCTCCTCTTAACAAAACCCGAGCGATAAAGTCCGGCTTAAAAAAAGCCACCCAAGGTCATCACAAGCAGCACCGGGTTGTGAATCGCTTTGTTCAATAGGAAAAGACGGGGCGTCATTAACCACCTTCCACGTCAGACAGCACCACGGAGGAGCTGCACACCTCGACGTACGGCCGGCCGTAAGTTTGGCAGCACGGGTCTGTTGTGATATACATCACCTCTTCCAGAGACCATCGGTTCCTCTCCACCAGCGCATTTCTATTAGGTGAGCGAACGAACAACGGCGTAATGCTGCAGATACCTGCTTCCCCCCTGAAATAAAAACCCAACCAATCTTCTCCTCCCGTTGGCCATCCCTCTGATGGAGGGATGAGCAACCCCGCCCAATTGTTACTACAGCTGCGTGGAGATTTTCTGGATGACACTTATGGTTTCCCCCCCCCTGCAAGAGCATCCGTGAAACATCTTGGTTGGCACTCCAACACCTCCGGATATTTTATTGCTCTAAGCACGCCAGACTACGGCAGGTTAACGGGGGCCTCTCTGAGACAGCTTCGGACAAAGCTATCATCTACAGCTGCATCGTAAACTCCTCTTCTTAATTGCCTTCTCATTAATACCAGCTCCTACATGGTTTGAACGTCCCCCAGACCAGCTTGTTGCTGCAATGATCTCCCTTACCGGTAGATACTGGTGAGGACTGGCAGTGCACCCTGTGAAATGCAGGTGGGGATGGTCCTCCGAAAGCATCCTCAAACTGTGCAACCACAGGTTGCCTCCTGCAATACCAAGTGCCTTCAGGAAAGCTCGACACGCCTGAAATCATTTAATTTGCTTTCGCTTTGGGCTGGACTAAATAAGTCATCTCAGCAGTCGGCGCTGTCTTGTCGTGTCGTACACTTTTACATCTCCCAATACTGCTGGGACCAAACAATATAGACCTGGAGATGCCATGATTGCTGGCGGTGTTCCTCAAACCCTTGCCTTCTTAGAGTCTCACGGCACCTCCCGCAACATGGTGAAGGCTGCCCATCCACAAGCAGGAGGTCTTCAGGCAGTATTTCCACACCAGGAACCGCTCTTCCTATTTTTTTAAAGGCGCCTATATTTGTAATTACATGCAAATATCGCCTGCAGAAGCTGCCCCCTTCTTGGTGCTTAATGGAGAATGAATGACCAAAGCCAGAGAAGAAAGCCAACCATAATCCCTCAGGGTGCCAGAGGAGGGTTTCCTTGGCAGGTTGGGACACCAGGATGTCTTTTTTTTCTCAGCCCACAAACCTTTTTTTAGCTCGTCTGCAATGAGTCGGGGGAACGGGCTTGGCTTTGAGTCAAGCCAACTGAGTTGTGTTTGCTCAGTAGCGATGATGCTTTGCTCAGGTTGGAGAATTGCAGGGAGCCCCAAGCTCAGGGAAGGTCCCCAACCTCAAAAATGTCTTATCCATAGCGTAAATACAATTTAATTGGCTTCCTGGATGAGTGGGAAAGCACCGTTCTCCTGCAGTTGCTGGAGGAAAGCAAGGGAGGTGCAGAGCAGACCCTGCTTTCACCCCTCCGTACCCCCAGGGTGGCTACGAGGGAGACGGGAAGAAAAAAAAAAAGGTTGAAAAGTCTGAATTTGGCCTGGATCAGCTGTTTTCCTGCCAAATCTGTGGATAAAACAGGAGGAAACCCCCTGGAAAATGCCCGTGTGCAAGGGGTTTCTCCAGCCAGCCAAGGATGCCGGGTAGACGCTGTGCTCCCCAGCACCTACAAGGCACCTCGTCTGCTACTTCTACCTTTGCATAAGCAAACAGCGGCCGGGGACGAGCTTGATTAAATAGACGAAGCATCACATTGATCTTGTCGCTCGGCTCTCCGCCGCCGATTTAATTGAAAGGGCTTTGCGGAGCTGAAAGTGTCCTCGCCACCTCTTAAGCGGTCGGAGGACGGGTTTGTTAGGCGGAGCGGGGCGTAGAAAGGAAAAGCAACCGTGCCACCTCGCTCTTAACGAGAAAAAAATAAATCAGCGAGAGCCCTGGGCTGCTTCGCGAAAGCCTCGCCGGGATTTTTGAAGGGTTCGTGGGCAGAACCTGAAGGCGGTCGTCTCAACCCAACCGCGCCAACACCGACAGCTTTCAAGTGCCGTTTCGTTTCTGATTCGCTTTGAACTCTCGCTTCCCCCGGGAGATAAACGCCCTGAAAAACGTCACTTGGACTGCGGCGGATTCCTGCGTGCGGCTGTGAAGCAGCTGTTTGAGCATCATCATCATCATCAGAAGAGCTGCATTTCACCACGCTGTGGAAGACGTGGATGGAGATTTCCTCGCGCCATGGCCTCGTGCGCTGCAAAGCAGCCGCAAAAACCTCCCTTTTGGATTCAGACCTTTTATCTAGCATGGGTTCCCCATCTTCAGCCATCAGAAGAGCCCACAAGGGTAGAATCATAAAGGTTGGAAAAGACCTCTAAGGTCATCGAGTCCAACCGTCAACCCAACCCCCCCATGCCCACTACACCGTGTCCCTAAGCGCCTCAAAGAAAAGTCACCGGCAGGATTGCACCGACGGCCCCAAAAGCATCCACCTCCAGCAGAGCAAGCCGAGCCACGAATGCCTTTTGCCCATCAGCCGCTGTCACGCAACAACCAGCGCGGGCGTTTTGCTCCCCAAACCCTTCGCAAAAAAGCCTTTCCCCTCCCGCGACGCCGTGCCTTGCACCCCACAGGCACGGCAACCCCCAAACCAGTGAGTTTGGGTGGAAAAAAACCAGAATATCGGAGACGGTTTCCAAGCTGCCGTCATTCACGTGTCACCGGAGGGTCTTCTCTTCCCCGTACAAAGCAAGAGCTGAGAAGAAGCGTGATGGAGCTGGGAGTCAAGGGCACGACCAGGAGAGCCTCTGCCTTTGGGTTTGCCGTAGGACTGGGTGCTCCGTGATGAGCTCTTGAAAGCCTACGGAAAAGCCCGTGTCCTCATGCACGTACCCTTCCCGACAGGGCAGCAGGACTTTCTTTCCCTTCCTGTACTTTCAAGTTGATCCGAATGGGCTTGGAAATAATTAATTATTAATTAATCAGGGGTTTTTTTTTCCCCTTCTTCAGGGCTAAAAGCTGCCGAACTCTGCAGGGCGCTGACCGTTTGCTTCGTGCCTCTCGGGTGTTTGCAGATGCGGATTACTTCTCCTCGGTGGATGCTTCAGGAGGCAGCAAGACGCGGAGCTCGAAGCAAAGGGATGGAAATGAAGCTCGTGGCTGGAGGGACCAAGTCACCTCCTTGGGCTTTCCAAGTCCAGAAGGGAGAAGCTTGCAATTTCTTCTTGCAACGCCACCATCCCAGCTGATAAGCCCGGACGATCTCCCTGCGGTGCGGAACACAAACGAAATGCGACGCTTCCGCTAAGAAAAAACCCTTCGTTAGATCCCAGCTACTTTCCAAAGACCGAAAGTACAATTAAAAACCAATACAGGGCAAACACAGAGGACGGCGGCACCCATGGGCAAAGCATCCATGGCGACAGACGTGCAAGGTTCCTCCACGTGAATCTGTGGGTATTTGCTGAGGATGGGAGGTCCTGCAGGGAGAGGGATGCTCAGCAAACCCTAGAGCGGACAGACCGTAACGTCCTTGGGGTAGAGCTTCATCCTTCCGCAAAGCTCTGGAGCACATGGGTGGTTTACGGGTGAGAAACCCGTAAATGCGGCTCCTTGACGTGGGAGAAAGCAGGAGGAGAGCAAGAGATGCTGAGCACGAGCACCTGAGGATATTGTTTTTAGCTAACGAGTACATGAGATGATGGGTTTTAGCCAAGAGCAGCCATCCAAGTGACCCCGTGGTCTTCCACAATCCATGCAGAGTAGGGATGTTTTTCCGGGACCATTGCTTTCTGCCACCGATTCACTCGTACCCAGCTCCGATCCCGCTTTGCTTACAATCAGGATGCTACTCTCATGGGAAAAAAAAAAAAAAAAAAAAATTAAAAAATAAAATAATAATAATAAAAAAAATATCAGTAGGCAGCCGGATAATCCTACCATAAACACGTCCTCATCCAGTCTCCCCGTCCCCTCGGTAAAGCAACAAGATTTGCTCTCGGCAGCAGACGCAGAATGACAACCCGCCTGCGCGCGCACGGGCCTGACGATTGAGCGCAGCAACCAACATCTAAAGGCTCCAGATGTAGCCCTTGCTCAAAGGCTTGTAGGGATCTGACGCTGTATTGATCTGAGACGCGTGAAAGCCGAGGTAACGAGACCGTTCCACCAGTTCCTTTCTGGAAAAGCATCGTGCGTTTGTTGGACAAGCAAAAGAAACAGACGAAGACCAGAAGGAAACAAAACGGGGGTGGATACGCACGGTCGGGACAGAGTTCCACCGGCTTGCTCCGAGAGATTACGCAATTTTTTATTTTATTTTATTTTTAAGTGCAAGCATTCGGGGTTAATTACCTCTTGGCAGAGGCCTTGTCCTTAATGAGGGTCTTTAAGAGGGGAGATGAGTCCTTCTGTTCTCAGAGACCATCTTTCCTGAGGAAGGAGGACGGAGCGGCGAGCGCGGATGAAAAGTAAAGCCACGGCCAGACCCAAAACCGGTCTTGCCCCTCAAAAACATCGCGTGGCATTAAAGAAGAACGCCCCAAAGCCCTTTTTCTCCCTTCCAGAAGTCTCACCCTTTACACTTTACTGAGCAACCCCCCCGCCCCCACGGGGCCGCTCATTAACCCAAGCATAAACAAAAAATTAAATTACTGGAGCTCTTTAACACTCACGTCCCTAAAATTACACGCTAAAAAGCCACAGCTCTGCCCGCTTCTGCCAAAACCATTATCTTTTTAAACGGCTCCACGGCTTCGGCGCTCTGCATCTGTCATCTCGTACGAGGAGACGAGAGGGGGAAGGGAGCGAGGAGAGTTTGGCTTTTACGGTCCCCCATAAACGATTTAGCGAGGGAAGGACGTCAAAACCGGAACATTTTATTAACTCGACAATAAGAGAGGATTAATCCTGTGAACGCTGCTTTTAAAAACCAGGGACGTCCAGTTTAATTAGCTTCGCCCAACTGCTTACGAAGCACGAGAGGAGGGGAAGGGCTGTAGCCCGAGGACTCGTCTACACTCACAGATTGATTTGGATTAAGAGTGCGTGTCTGGGTGAATTTAAGGAACTTTATTGTTTCTAAGCAGTGTCCAAAACTGGGATTATTCAGGAAAAACCGCTCTGCAAAGAAAAAACCTGAGCAGCTGCAAGAGGTCCCGCCTGGACCATCCTGTGCTGCTGCTGATGGACGAGGAGAAACATCTCCAGAACCTGCCACGACGGAGCTGCAAGCCCTGAGTTGCATCCTTTGGCAGAACACCGACGGCATTTACAGGGATGGCCCCGAAAAGGTGATTTTCATCGGGGTTGAGCCTACGACCAGCAGATCACGCTCCAGAGGAAGCTGCAAATAGCGTGCTCCTCCATTCCAGAGCTTTTTCAGACCATTTAAAACTCTTCCAAAGCCTGAGGGTGATTTCTTCTCCCTCGGCATCTTGTGAGCTACTTGTGTGTGTGTCTATATGTATAAAAATTATTAAAAAATATAAAAATAAATATACATATGTATATCTATTTATATAAACACGCATAGCTGTCCTGCTTTCCTCCATTCACAAACCCATCGCCATCCGCCCGGTCTCATCATCTGCAGGACGCCATCGCCGCGGGTAAATGAGGGTCGTGGGAGGGTCGATGGGAGGCGTCAAAGGTCAACGCCGAACCTCAGCGGTGGTACGAAGGTGGCCGCCGCTGAAGACTTCCGGTCGGCTGCGAGCCGTCGACCGTACGTACGGCAGCGTGAAGAGCATCCGCCTGCGGAGGGTGCGGCCACAACCACCCGGCAAATAACCTCGGTGTCGCGATATAAGCTGTGCAAGAAGGAGAGGCGGATTCTGCAGGCAGCGCGAGGAGCCCGCTGGAAAAAAATATGAAAAATTAAATAATAATAAAAAAAATCACATGCCAAAGAACACCACCAATACCACGAACCTGAGGCCAAACCCTGGTCGGGGGACGCGCCGCGTTGCACCGACGGGACCGATATTTCTTATCGCTATGCACACAGCGCGGCTCGTCCACGTCAGGGAAAAAAAAAAGTGGGTTTTTGCTGCTGGACCGAATTGGGAAGGTTTCGTCCTGCTTTGCGCCGATTTAGCGTCTGCGTGAGGAGCGGGACGTTGGTGCCCGCGTGCATTGGGAACGGGAGTGAAGGCAAACTCGAGGTTTTACTCAAGTTGTGAGTAAAAACCCACCCTGGGGGTTGTTGGGGTTAAAAGGGTCCTTGAAAGGATGTTCTCCTCCTTTTTCTTCGAAGGGTTATGAAACCCACGGAGGGGAAAAAAACCAAAACTCCGGGGAAATTTCGTCTTTGAGGAGGGACGAAGATGAGAAAGGGCAGGGAACCGTGCCTGCATCAGGAGGTTCAGCATCCCGGACCTTGTCTGGGCACGCAGGGAGCCCGTGCGTCGTGGAGACAAGGGCTGGAAGAAGCAGAGCATCGCCTACGTTTGGCCAGACCCATCGCCAGGAGATGCGGATTCTGACGGACGCACACATTTATATATATTTTTTTTTTTTTTTCTCTCTTCTCCAATACTATTTTTCTTCCCTCCCTCTCTGCCTAACCCTCTTTTCTTCTTTAATGCTCTTTTAAACACTTCTGTAGCACATTTAATGACCCATTTAGCTTATACGCAGCTGATATTTTCATCAGATAATAAAGAGGCTTTTATCTCTGGAGATCAAGGGCTAGAAACGCGTGACATTTTTCCTTCACTGCAGCCATTAATTGTGCTTTTTCGTTTCGAAGAGATGAGAAATCAGCTGAGTTACAGCTGCCCAGAGAAACGTTTTTCTTTCTACCTTCCCTGGCGCAGCCCATACTGCAGAAAGCCACCAGTGCCTGCGAGGGAAGAAGCAGCCCAGGTCTGAAGAGAGGGGAAAAAATGAGCCTGGCAGCTTTCTACTAAATACCCTGATAAATGGGATTTTTCTTTCTGCTGCCAGTTTTATTTCTGGGATGCTCCTTGTTCTCCCGTATAGAAAATGGGGTAGCGTGGAGGCAACAGGAGCTTTGGGAAAGCCAGGAGGAACCTCTGAGCATCCAAGCTGCGTCCAACCTGGTCTTTGTTGCCGAGCGGTAAATCAATCTCTTCAGCTGAAGCAGAATGAAGTTGAGGGCAGGACCCCCGCCTTCCCATCCAGCATCCCTTCGACTCGGAATAACTACGGGGTTGCTCTTCCAGCCGGTGTGAAACCACCACCTTCCGCGCAAGTCCTCCCCCCGCCAAAGGTCAAGCCTTCAGGCGGCCGAGGGTGTGTGCAGATTTAAGCAGCAAGGGTTTTTTTTGGGGTTTTTTTTTTTTTTTTGGTTTTTTGTTTTGTTTTGTTCTGGTTTTGGGTTTTTTTTTTTTGTTTGCAGCATTGCAGGAGGTCTTTTCGGCGGCGTAACCCCCCAGGCACCGTGGATTCGAGGTAATTAACGCTAAAATCGTGGCCCTTCGCTAAGCACGGGAGGGCCTTGCGCATAATGAAGCTCGAAATAATAAAAACCGCTGTGAGAGAGAGAAAACCGCCCTCCCTGTCATTTTTATTTGCAAGTCATCCACACGCCCCACGGGGAGTTCGAGCTGCGGACACTTGATTGGGGACGTTCAGTGACCACGCGTGGCAGCGGTGGGACCTGAAGTCACCCTGGTTCCCCGCCCTGACACGAGATGCTGATGGGGTGGGGGGGGGGGGGAGTGAATGTCACCCACAAATCCCCTGGAAGTGGGGAAAAAAGGGGTTGGGGGTAGAGGACACCAAGATTTTTTTAATCCCCACCTTGCTCTATGCTTTAGAGGAAGGAAACTTGCATTTCAGGGGGGAAACGGCCGCGAATCGCGAATTTGCAGGAGTTCTGCCAACATTTTAAAAACTTTATACGGACGCCCTAACGACACGAAGGAAGAGGAGGTGTCCCGCTTTTTTTTGCAAGGTCCTTGATGATGAAAAAGAAAAAAAAAAACACTGCGGGAAACATTTACGACCTCTGCTGCCCTCCCGAATGCTAATTCCAGCGGACAGACGTGCCTCTGCAGCTGCCGTGGCTCGAGGGAAGGAAAATATACATTAAGCCTTAGCCGAGTATTTGCAACCGGAGCAGAAATAGCAGAGAGAACGGAGGAGGTAGAAGAGACGTGGTCCTCTTCATCCCTGCCTTTCCAACGTGCCGTTACACCTTGCATCGCCCTTGGATGCAGAATATCCACGTGCAAAGCGGGCGCGATGCCACATCCTCCTCGCAAACCCGTTTTCAGGCATGTTTTAGGTTAGAATATTTCGGACAGGCTATTTTTTTTTTTTTTCTTTTTTTCATGTAATATTGGAATCGAGGTAAGCCCAGGCAGGAGATACTACGTCGGCGGGGTGGCTGAAGAAGAGACAACTTCTGCCTCATCTTCTGCCTGCATTTTATGTTAAATTTACTATTTTGGTGGACAGCGAGCTAGAAAACGAGCCTGGACACAAGAAATGTGGCTTAAGCTGAAAAAGCCCCTCTTTTCCCATCACTCCTGCATAAGCTCAAGCCCCCTTTAGCCACTTCTCCAATTCGTTAAGGACTAATTTCTCGGCTATTTGAGAGCTTTTCAAGGTCAGCCTGAAAGCAGCACACCTGCGAACAGACAGGCAGAAAGGGCATAAATCTGATTTTAAGAGAGGGATGTTGTGCCAGGAGCAGCGCAGCGCCTGCAAACAGCAGAGCAGCAAGGGAAATTCCTGGGGGGGGGGGAAAGAAAAAAAAAACCATAAAAGATGGCTGGAGGTGAATTTTTGCTGGTATTGCAACCGAAGAAACAGGATCTGTAGAAGAGATTCTCAAATGGGCAACGGCACAAGGAACACTGATACAGAAATATTAGAAAGCCGAATTATCCTGTACCTATAATTTCACCAGCAGATGAAATTTTATTATTTTCAGGCACCGAAACCTGTAACAGAAGAGCTTATCCAGGAGGAGCATACAGTGAGTGAAAGGAAAGGAAAACTCCCCCCCAAAAACCAGTGATTAATGTACTGGTTTGCCTGAAAGAAGTGGCTTGAGTTGGGAAATCGTTTTCCTTGGGCTTTTAAAGAAAAAAACTAAAGCAAGCGAGGTACGCGTAAGGCACATCTAGGGTGGACAGAGGGAAAAGGGGCTTCAAGTCCACGAGGAATTAGCTGCTGCATGGAAACTCTCATTTTCCACTTTGAAACACTTAACATAATGTAATTCTTTATGTTAATTCTCAACATTTTACCGACAGCACCCTCCAGACACTGGGGTTTCGTTTTGTTTTCTTTTCTTTTCTTTTTTTTTCCCCATTTTTTTTCCTTCTTTTTTTTCTTTGTTTGGGGGGGTTGGGTGTTTCTTTTGTTTGTTTGGTTGGTTTCTTTGGGTTTTTTTTCTTTTTCTTTTTTTTTTTTTTTCCAGAAAGTCTCCCTGCATAGACGTTTCTCCCCTCCTCCCCCACCTGCAGCACCCTGGGCAATTCACACCATTTTTGCTTTTTTTCCTTGCTTTGCCTTCGAAGTTTAGCACCAGCCACGGTTCTGCAAAGTTATAACCCAACTTGTTACGACCAGGTTAGAAAACTTGTTTTATAAACCGAAAGACCCAGAAAACTTAGGGTTTGGTGAGAAGGGGACAACTGTAACATCGAATAAAAACGGAAATTCAGGTGCACAGGGAAAGGTAGCACCAGGTGAGGAGATTTTAAATGCGATTCCCATCTTGCTAAATCCTCGACTCTCAAAAAAGAAGCAAGAAAACCAAAATACCCAAACCAAACCCCAAATACACCCTGCTCTTGACTCTGCTCATACTCCCTTTCCCCCATTTTTTCTCCCCAAAATGCATTTCTGATGGCGATGCGGAAGTTCAAGGTGTGCAGCAGATGCAATTAAATTAAAGCTACAGGACGGGGAAGGAGGGTCTGAAATAAGATTACACAGACAATTCTATTCAAATTTTCCTTCTTATTCAGAGAGCGCTTGATGGACAGCTTGAAGAACCGCTTAATTACACTTTTAAACCTGAGCAGAATCAGACGTTTACCACACCGCTCCAGCGATTAACGCTGATTTCACAGGAACGAGCAATAAAATAGACGCTGCAGGTTTACTAGTGCATTTCTTAATGCAAATTAAAAAAAAAAAAAGAAAAGGAGAATCTGAGGGATCTACGTGCACCCAAGAGACAGGCGGTATCTCACGCTTGAGTGGATAGAAGTAGAACAAGACCCAGCTGTTGGAGGTACAAACCAGATACGCGCGAGGTGACAAATTAACGATCACGATAAAACCGGACTCACTTTGAACCGGTACAGGTGACAGCGAGCGTGTTAAGGTGCGGACGGAGTCCTCCAATTTCTGAAGGAACTTCAATAAAACATTAAAAGAATAATTTTTTAACATGGCTTTTTAAAACCAACCCGTGCTCCCAACCCAGTTCGGCGCTTTTAACACCATAAAAGGTCCTGAGTCACTCTCATTTTTAAGTAAATCCTTGAAAATTACTAAAGCGTGGAAGAAATGTAGACTGCTGGAGATGACACGTTTCCTACTTTAGAAAAAAAAAAAACCCAAAAACTGTATTTGAATTAGAAAAGATAGGGGGGAAAAAAGCACCCCAAACCGTTCACAATATATTCCCAGCATGGAGATGGGGGGAAAAGTCTCTTTTTTCCACCTAATTGGCTTGGCTGGGCTGAAAACCTTCTTAAGCATTTGCAGGAGCTCTTACCGGATTGTCACCTTAGCTGGAGCAGTGAAATTGGGTGAACGAGAAGGGTGTCTGCAAATTCAATCCCGTTGGACTCAATTAAGAACATAAATTGATTTTTTCCCTTTTCTTTGATTCAGAGCTCCTCCTAAATAAAGCCACACATTCAATGAACTGGGGGTACGGTTCAAATCCCAACTACCCCAGCAAGAGCCACCAGTCAGATGCTGTGGCGGGTGGTGGAAGGGGGAGCTCAGCCCATGATGTGAGCACCAGCGCTTGGAGAACAGGTTTCATCCTGTCTTCTCAACGTTTCAAATGTCGTTTGGGGGATTTCAGGGTCTTTCAAGCTCCGGCTTGGAGCGCGGTGGCGTTACGCAGCTCTCCAGCATCCTTTACACCTCACCCGTGAAGGGTGAGCCTCCATCCTCCGGCACCAGGGCACCAAGTCAACCCAAGGTTGAATGTGGAGAGCGTTGGCTTTTTTTCTTTCTCCCTATGATATAAGGACTGCTAATAAATCTACTGAGCTGAGAAATTCTGCCCTGTGTGAGCCTTTCTGTCAAAGCAAGACTGAGAGGGAAGACTCCACCGTCCACAAGCTCATCAGCTCTTACAGCAGTTGCCAATTAACACAAGAGCACCTAGGAAGGCTTCGCCTGGGCCTCCTGATCTGCTGTTTTCCACCCTGTTCATGTCAGCGGTCAGGTCTCTGGGCAGGGATTTCTCTCCTCCAACTTCATCTCTGAGGATGAGCAGGGCTACTAGGGTTTGAAGGGCCACCACAAGACAAGAAAAAACTCCTCCTGAAGTTGCAGCATCAACTGTCCTGAGCGGGGCCACCAGAGAAACCCGTAAAACTCTTACTGAAAACATTTGTGGCCCTTCCTTGCCCCATCTTCTTCATCTACGTGCGGTCCTGTAGCAACCCCTGCTCACCCTTGTCCTCAAACGCCAGATAATCCTGTTGAGGAGCGATGCGTGATCTGTGCATCAGCCCCACAGCTACAGAAGATGGGAAGATACAACCCAAGAGAGGATCCCAAAAGGGATCCAGAACCCAAAACCATACACCGGCACTTATTGAACTCGCCGCCAGGACTTGGGCTACAGTCCAGCTAAAGGAGCTGCAGGGATGCACATCACATTTTCAGTTCCTCCCGTTGCTCATCAATTAATACCCAACTCCAGCCCCAAGCGTCCGGGTTAACCACCGACGCCGTATTTCTGCTCCAGTCTCGACATTTGCGTGCGTAACGTTTCGCCGGCCATTTCTTTAGCAGATGGTGGTTTTTTTTTTTCCTTCAGCCTCTCGTTAATGTGTCTTGGCAGGGTTAGCAGGAAGGTTCTCTTTATTACCACCTCCTCATTGATTTTCCCTAGAGAAGGCGCTGGCAGGCGGGCAATCCCATGATGTATCTGCCCGCTTTCGCAGATCGCCGCTGCCAGAGCCATTACCATCCTCTCCGTTGTTATTCTACAGCTTGAACCATTTGACCGATCCGTCTGCGAAAGCTAAATAAAGAGCACGAGAGAGATGCTTCAATTTCGCCTCTGCTACGGCTGGGAATGACCAGCAAAATTTCAAGCGAGGGGCAGGGTGACAGCGCAGTGATGCCTTCAAGGGAGGAGGTGGAGAGGACAAGAGCTATCTAGAGCCATTTCCCGTACCAATCGGTCTGCAAAAAAGGAACCGTTGTCAATTAACGTAGGGACAGGCAGTTCCCACCTCTTACGTGAAGGCTATTGCGATTTAGAGCCAAGTTGCTAGGAGAATTTTCAGGTTTGCGTCCCTGCACCATGTCCTACCGCTGCTTTGCATAATTTCTATGCGTTTGAAGCACGTTCGGGGGCCAACGCTGTCTTTAACAAACGCGGTTTGCTCCTAAGTGGGCAAATGCCCTCTCCTTTCATGACTTTTCTTGCATCACCCCTTTATTTGCCCTCTGGGAAGAGCATGAGTCACACAATTAGTCCAGGCTTCCCTTCTGAAAAAGAAAACAAAACAACAAAACCGGAGCAGATTTATGGATTGTTTGTGCAGGTTTTTTGGAAGAGAAAAGTAAACAAGCAAGCAGCCTGTGAAATTATTAACCCGAGCCTACGACCGACTTCTCCGCAGCGGCTGCAAACCAGGCTCAGCCACCCCCGTATTCCGTACGAGCAGAGACACCAGCAATTTGTTTGAGGTGACCAAGAGAATCAGGTCCCAGAAGAAGACAGACCTCCCGACTCGGAATTGCACGGTAATCCGTTTTTTTTTTCCCCCGTGTTCAAGCAAAAGGCTGCAAAGCCGCAGAGCCGTGCAATCAATCCTTCGGCAGACGGCAGGCTGATTACTCCATCCCACTCACCACGCAGCCGGCAACACCGTGCCCATCAGCCATCCTCATTCCTACCAGTACATCCCATTCCCAAACACACAACCCGGCACCCTCCCGTGCGACTGGGCGTCGGTGGCTGGTACCCGATGGCGGGTGACAGCATCCCGGTCTGCAGCACGGTACCTTAAGGATAGAGCCAGAACCGTCCGACGTCTATTCACAGTGCTCTGCAAACTGCAATTTAGCGGGGAGGACCAGCCAGACGAGCGGTAATTTATTATTGTTTGGATTGCGGTGGCACTAGCGGTTTGCAGTTGAAGAGGAGCCCCATTAAGAGTAGACGGGACCCAGGTAGAGGGAATACCTGCCAGAAACAGCTCGTGGCTCCCCAAGGCGAGGAAAAGTAATTACCCCCTACAAAACTTAAGACCAGAGACCGCCCGAAGGCACCAAACAGCCAAGGACGGGAGAGCTGAAGACGTGGTGCAAGAGTGGGAGAGAAGGGGACCTCCGGAGCTCTCCACCTTCCCCACAGCTTGTCCAAGAGCCGTTCGAGTCTTCCTTCTCATCTCAGGGAGACCACCGGCACGACGCACTGCTGCAGGGTGTTAGTCCACCCCTTGCAGCAAGAGGAATATTGGTAAAGTGTTGTCAGCGTGGCTTCTTAAAGGAAAAAACCAACCACGTGCAATTAGGACCGACGGCGAAGCTCAGAAGTCAACTCAAGCTGTAGATTCCATACCAGCAGAAGGTTCTCCAAAGGATTTGTTCCTCCCCTCCTCTTCCCCGAGAAAGCGGCAACAAGGGAAAATCCTATTTATATGTCGCTTCTGGGAGGGGAGGAGGATCAACAATAGCTGCTCCAGGAAACAGAAATATTGTTCTAGCTCGTTAATATACCGCGAGCAATTACCATCTCAGCAGGTGTGATTTTGCAGTAGGGCACGCGCAAATGGAAACACAACGTAATGTTCTCAGGTTTCACATCGAGGCCTTTTTTTTTGCGGTTAGATTCTCACGCAGGCATGAGCTACAACTTGAGCCAAAGGGGAAAGAAACAGCCAGTTTGGGCAAAACAAGGGAATTTCGCAGAAAAAGTAAGCAGGATCGAAACCACAGGAAGCATGCGGAGCGTGTCAGAGCCTTCTGAGATGCTAGACTGGCCTTGGAGATAAACCTTCCAAACCCCAGGCAAAAAAAGTAACCAAAAAATCTGAAAATCGTGGGGATCACTCAACGATTTAGGCTGGCAGGGAGACCTGGAGGTGCCCAGCTCAACCTGCCCCTGGGCCAGCTCCAAAGGTAGCCAAGGTTGCTCAATGCCGTACGGCGTAGGGTTCTACATCAACGCTAGGATAACTTCGTATCCCGGCCTTAAAAAAACTTCTCCGGGACGGACTGCCTCGGATTGATGAAGCAACACAGACTAGTCTTGGGAAAAAAAAAAAAGAAAACCACCAAAAAATGGGCCTGCGTTACAAAGACATTAATCCATTCCCTGCTCCTTCACTTGACAGCTGCAAGTAGCCCTGGGCCTACACAGAGTAAATATGTCCTTTAATAAAAATCTATAAAGGAAGAAGCTTTGTCTGGCTGTTGCCTGCAGTGCTTGGATCTCGTTACTTATCATCCACGATCCAAAGCATCCAACTCATCCCCCTTAATTCCCATATTTATACGAGCCGCCTGCATCTGACGGATTATTTTTCATTATGCATCGTTAGTTACGGTATTTACAGGAGAGGCGAAGTGACAATGAAGATCATTGTTCAGATCCTTCAGAGGGAGCGAGCAGCTTTTGTTTGCTCCTGGGATATCTGCGATAATTGAAACGCGAACGGGCCGGGAAGGTGACGCCATCGGGGAAGGCAGCTCGTTGCCTACCTGAGGTCGTTCGTTAGGGCGGTGCCGGAGCTGGAAATGGTGGAGCCACCTCTCACCCCACCTCCATCCTCTAGACCTTTATGCAGGGCAAGCGCAAGCAGGATCAGGCGTAAAGGGATGAAGAAAACGCATTCCCACCCGTGCTGCTACGTCGTGGGGAGCAGAGCACGGCCGTGGATCCCAGGCTCAGAGCATCTCGGGGGCGTTAAGCCCTGGTTTAAATGAGGAGCACATCTATGGGGAGAGAAGCGGCCGGACCTCTTCTGGAAGAGCAGGAGCATCCCCTGGGGAAGAAAACCATCCCCATTTAGGGACATGGTGTAGTGGGCGTGGTGGTGTTGGGTTGACGGTTGGACACGACGATCTTAGAGGTCTTTTCCAACCTTAACGATTCTATGATTTATTCCTGCTTTCCCATCAGCTTGCCCAAGGCACGCGGGAGGTTTGCCGAGCTGCAGGCGGAGCCGTTTTTATAAGGCAGGGGGTTAGGAAAAACCAGAAAGAGAGCCAAACCTCCCTTTTGATGCGCTCAGCATCCCCATATCCAGGTTTCTTTCCCCCCCTCCAACCCCAAAAAAAAAAGGAACCGCTTCCACATATGCTGCGGTCTGGCAGCCGCCCAAGTGCGCTCATTAAGGAAGAGCTGCCGCTCCCGTAAATCAAGGAGCTGGCAGCTCGTTTAATGCAGGGAGCTGGGCTATGTTTAGCTGTCGAGCTCCCAGAATAGCATCTGTTCCCAGGTACAGACCGCGGGCTCGGAGGCTGCCTCTTTGGGAGGTGCATCCTTTCGGGCTGGATTCTCGCCTCCCGCCGTCCCCCCACTGAGGTTTATTTCAGGCTCTGAAACGGGTACGGCCCTACGGAACGTCGAGGGGGCCACGGGTGCAAGCGGCTGCCACAAAAAACTGCGAGCTGCCCCCGTTAAAGCAGAACGGCCCCGGGCTGGGGTTTCCAGCATCATCAGAACTCCCACTTTTGGGCTGCGAATCTCAGTTTTCTGCTCCAATCTTAATATTTTCTGCTCCAATCTCAACGTTTTCTGCTCCAATCTCAACGTTTTCTGCTCCAATCTCAGTGCTTTCTGCTCCAATCTCAACGTTTTCTGCTCCAATCTCAACGTTTTCTGCCCCAATCTCAACGTTTTCTGCTCCAATCTCAATGTTTTCTGCTCCAATCTCAACGTTTTCTGCTCCAATCTCAACGTTTTCTGCTCCAATCTCAGTGCTTTCTGCTCCAACCTCAATGTTTTCTGCTCCAACCTCAACGTTTTCTGCTCCAACCTCAACGTTTTCTGCTCCAATCTTAATATTTTCTGCTCCAACCTCAATGTTTTCTGCTCCAACCTCAATGTTTTCTGCTCCAATCTCAATGTTTTCTGCTCCAATCTCAACGTTTTCTGCTCCAATCTCAACGTTTTCTGCTCCAATCTCAACGTTTTCTGCTCCAATCTCAGTGCTTTCTGCTCCAATCTCAACGTTTTCTGCTCCAATCTCAGTGCTTTCTGCTCCAATCTCAACGTTTTCTGCTCCAATCTTAATGTTTTCTGCTCCAATCTCAACGTTTTCTGCTCCAATCTCAACGTTTTCTGCTCCAATCTTAATATTTTCTGCTCCAATCTCAACGTTTTCTGCTCCAATCTCAACGTTTTCTGCTCCAATCTCAACGTTTTCTGCTCCAATCTCAATGTTTTCTGCTCCAATCTCAACGTTTTCTGCTCCAACCTCAACGTTTTCTGCTCCAATCTTAATATTTTCTGCTCCAACCTCAATGTTTTCTGCTCCAATCTCAATATTTTCTGCTCCAATCTCAATATTTTCTGCTCCAATCTCAGTGCTTTCTGCTCCAATCTCAACGTTTTCTGCTCCAATCTCAATGTTTTCTGCTCCAACCTCAACGTTTTCTGCTCCAACCTCAGTGTTTTCTGCTCCAACCTCAACGTTTTCTGCTCCAACCTCAGTGTTTTCTGCTCTAACCTCAACGTTTTCTGCTCTAACCTCAACGTTTTCTGCTCCAACAGAAAGAAATAAAAAATAAGAAGAATAAAAAAGCACCATGCACTAAAATGATAGAGGGAATAAATCCCTACCAAAGCAAAACACCGTTGCGCATCGCGCTTGGGGGAGGCAAGAAGAGAGCAAGGACCCTGCAGCTGGTTTATCATACGGCTTGCTGGGTCGTGGGAAGGGGCTCAGACGACACCTTAAAGCCAAAGAAAAGTGGCGTGGCAAAGCCAGGAACGTTGCTTTTTTATTCTTAGCTGCATTTCCGTCCCAACCCACGAACGCCGCGAGAGCCTTTATAGCAAAAGGGTGACCCAGATTCCCAGCACGCTCGTGCGCTTTCCCTTGCACGACGGAGAGGGGAGGTGACAGCTTACGGTGCAGAAATCCAGGGATTTTTCCCCGTTTCTCACCAAAGCTTCAGGGAACACGCGGAAGCAGTTGTTGCAGATCTGAACACCGTGGCAGGGGTTGCCATTACTGCTTTCTCTTTCCTGCGCTTATTACCCCCCTGCAAATCTTCCGAGCAGTATTCGCCTTCGACACAGAGAGATATTTCACGCATTAAATGCGGAAAAGGCCAGGTGATGCTTCCAGCAAAGCAGCCCAGCGTTTGCTCGGTGGAAAGCTCCTCAAATTGCTGAACTCTTCTATTTCTGAAAGACTAAGAGAAGGGGGGAGAGGTAAAAGCACCTGGGCTTTGGGCAATTTCTGCTTGCTCAGCATTTCTCTTGGCCACGCGGGAGCTTCTGGGCTCAGCACCAGAAAACGCGTGGACATCCCCGCTGCTTTTCTGGTAACGAGGTGAGACGCGTGCAAGCAGGTAAATTTAGCGGCCCAGGCTTTGCCTTCAGTTCCTCTCCTTTAGAAATGCACTTCTGGCAAAGAAAGCGTAGTCTGTATTCAAAAGCACAATTCAGCGAGTAGACGGCGGCCGGAGAAAGGACCAAGCAGTGGGGAGAACATGAGCTGCCCTGCTCTTCTGTAGCTCGAAAGCATAACTACGGAGTTGCTGGAAGCAGTTTTTCCATAAAACTCTTCATTTCAGTGCAGGGAGAGCGTGATGCCCAACACAGACCCGTGCCAGCCGGCGGCACGGGTGTCACCTCCAAAATCGAGTTCTGGTGCTCCTCACGCACAGACGCTGCAGCAAATTTAAAGGACTTGGGCTCCTCTTCCACCGAGCCTGCCCACGCTCACCGCCCCTCGACGGGCAGGAGGTTACCTCCGCTGCGTTGACGGTGCCAAGATGGGAAACATCTCAACTGCAGATGTTTGCGGCGTAATGTCCACCCCGGAGGTCCTCGCTGGGGTTTGCGCCGTTCCTGGGGCAGTTAAGTTGGGGAGATGATGGGTCTGGCATATTTTTCTAAGCTTCTGTTGGTCTCTCCCAGCACTGAACAAGAAACGTCTCCGATCGCAGCAGGGAAGAGCAGGGAAGGGGATCTCCTCCAAAAAAAAAAAAAAACTGCGGAGGTCCAACCAAGTGGGAGATCCAGCTTGGAGATCACAGCCCCATCAGAGGCCACACTTTGGGGAACGTTTTGATGCTTTTGGGGTCTCCTACAAGTTCTGCAGAGGAGTTCCAGGATGCAACAGCTCCTGTGCTGCTGAGAACGCCTCGAGCCCCAAGGTGGTACAGGATGCGGAAGGTCAAGCATTGTATTTTAATCCAAGACCTAAAACTCTTCAGACCAAAATTCTAGCATTTTCTTCTTCTCTTCAATGAAGAGTTAAGGGATGCTGCTGAATTGCCAAAGGCTGTTATCTCCACGGATTTGGATCTCCTGTGCTCCTCACAGCTCCTGTCACCTCCTCCAGACAGGACAAACCTGCTGAAGTATAAACCAGCGACGAGGATTAACTGAGTTAGGCTTCCAGCAAGGGGGAAGAGGAAAAACTCAAAGAAGATGCCAACTCCTCAGCACCGAAACCGCCATCCAGCATCTTTCCCTCCCTGCTGCCAGATGGTTTTTGGCCGTGTTGGCACCACGCCGCAGAAGCTGGCGATGCTGATTTGCATCGGCTGATCCACCTCCCCACTCCCATCTGCGCAAAGCCCTGGGGACCGGACCGGGTTTGCTGTAGCTCACGTCCAGCGCTGGTCCCCTCCTAGACGCTTGCCAACCAAAATAAAATTTGTGTAAGCCAAATTACCTCGAAAACGTACAATCCCCAGCCCAGCCAGAGCTGCAGGACCTTGAACCTGGCAGGTCCTTCTTCTCGCACAGCTGAGCACTGCTGGTAGAGGTCCTCCGGGCATTTCTCTTCCCTCTTTCATAATCCAAATTGTTTATTTCTTCTGAGAGAACCAGCTGCTGGCAGAGAAGGAGTGAGCGCGGGAACAGGACAGAAAGGTCAAACCGTTTAATATCAACAAATAAACAAAATGTCAGGGCAGAAACATTAGTTGTGCCTTTCACTTCCCACGTTGGCTTGCATCTCCCGGAACTTGAGCGTCCGGGTCCGCTTGACCACCATATGGGGAGAAAACTCTCCCCGTTAATGACATCCTCACTGCTGTCACTCATTACTTACACCTTCAAAGCTATAGACCCCAACGACTACAACCGGGGCTCGACAGTCGCCTCTTCGCAGGGCTGCCACCACTTAGCACAGACCAGGACCTCACCCTGCTCCAAGATGTGTTTTACCATTAAGTGTAGGACGAGGCGCAGAGCCATCAAGCTCCCATGATCTGCTGGGGGTGGGAAGGGTCCACAGAGGGACCTGGACAGGCTGGATCGATGGGTGAGGCCAACATATGAGGTTCAACAAGGCCAAGTGCCGGGTCCTGCACTTGGGCCACACCAACCCCAGCAACGCTGCAGGCTTGCGGCAGAGCGGCTGAGAAGGACCAGAGGAAAAGGACCTGGGGTGCTGGTCGGCAGCTGGACGTGAGCCGGCCGCGTGCCCAGGTGGCCAAGAAGGCCAACGGCATCCTGGCCTGTATCAGAATTTCTAAGGTTAATTTAGTTCCTTACCATCACAACAAACTGCGATGCCTTCTAAAACACTTTTCCAGACTGTTAGGGACATGGGTTAGTGGGCACGGGGGGGTTGGGTTGAGGGTTGGACTGGATGATCTTAGAGGTCTTTCCCAACCTTGATGATTCTATGATTCCATGATTCATGGGACCATTTCCCACCTCCCAGCAGCTCCAACCCAGCCAAATTAAGCGCATCTCCCAACTCTGTACAAACGGTGTTTCTCAGCCTGCCACAGAGCATCCCGTACGTCAGCGAGGAGGGCAAGGGATCCAGGTTCAGCTACCAAAGAAGGATGAATTATTACTCACATGCACCCCGATAAAAAGAACGCAAATAGAGCAGAAATGAGCCAGCTGACTTAGGGAATGGAAAATTCACAGGGCAATGCTTCCATTTAAGTTTTCAATTTAGGATTTAATTCGTTCCTCATACACGGGAGCGGCAAATTAGTTGCCGTGATGGAAAATTTGCTTATAGCAACACACTGCAGTCTTATTTCCCCCCTAAATATCTTACTAAAAGGGGTGATTGACTCGGACATTTCTCTGTCTGAAGCCTGCCTGCACCTTTGGATGGAGGGGATGAAATTTTAAGATCTAGGAGGTGACTCATTGCTCTGACAGGTACGTTGTACAACCCCACCCCACCACCACCACTCTCACAGCAAGGAGTCCGAGACCTAAAAACTCACTTCATTCAGGATTGCCGGGCAAATGCGGCAAGAAACGAGCCCCGCGTGCTCACCGAAAATTAACATTCAGTTTAGAAGTGGCTCCACAACTGCCCGGCTTTATTAACATTTAATTATTAACTAGCCCACGTTGCTGTTGCCACTTGCTAGCCTGGGACTCTGCTCCGCTCAGCCAGGTTGGGTTTTAGTACCAATGGAGATAGGCATTTACTTTTTAAAATCACATGCCTCCAAAGGGTAGACCGCAACCAAAAATATCCGTCTCATCCGTAAGATCCTATTCAACCTATGAGGTCCATATAAGCAAGCCCAGAGAGAAGATTCCTGTTGTCCTTGCCCCAAAACCCCTCTCTCACCATGGAGTCAAGTCCACATGACAGAGATGCCTGCAAGTGGGTCCCAAAGCACCTACGAGACGTCTCCAAGTCATTACTGTCTTGGAGACAAGGGTCTCTCCATCCCTCTTCTTGAGGCCTCCAGCCCCTTGCTGGACCCAGAGATATTCCAGTACACAGAAGGGATGGCAACACGAGCAGAAACGTCAAGAACACCAACCAAAGTCTCTGCCCAGGATCCTGACCCACTTCTTACCCCAAAAGAGAAGCTTTCTCCAGCACAGCTCTTTTACGGCAATAACAAAAGATTCATGAAAAAGTCCTTTCCGTCTTCCTTTTGTGCCCCGCCTGCAGATGTCCAATCCTTTCGGAAGCCACCCCCAGACACTAACAGTTCAAGGGAACCCAAAGTACGCAGTTTTTAAGCAAGAGACCTCCCCCCGAAGACGCCTGCAATATCTCCTAGACCATCACCGGTCCTTAGCAGAGCTTTAAACATCGACAGTCCCTTCCAGGCTACGGAAACAAGGACGGGAGCCCTTGCACACTTGTGTACAGCAGCTGTTAATTACTCAGGTGCTCCGTTAAATGCAAGTGAAACTGCAATTATAGCTCCTGTTTCTCCTGCAAGGCCAGCCCTCGAATCCGTAATAATCTGTCAGCTTTCAGAACGAAATCCTAGAATTTTTTTTTTTTTTCCAATACAAAATAACATTTCATTATTTCACTAAAAGGGTTTTAATTTCTTATAATAATTGCTGCAGCAATCCAGCCAAGAATTTTTTCCCTTTTTCTGTAACCTGAGCTGATGGAAAATTGCTTTCATTTAATTTAATTACAGCTGTGGAATAATGCATTAAATATGCGCTCCCTTTGTGTTTACTCTTATATTCAAGAGCTAGAATTAATTAGTCCTTAACTTTGAAAAATATCTGCAGCTAGCCACTATGTAAACAGCACAAACACTTCAGCGACTACGTGTTGAGGGCTCAACCAGCCACAATTTTTCCTCCCCCTGACTTGAAGGGAGAAAAAATAATATTGTCAAATTATTCTGCCTTAGAAGCAGAAATGAAATATGGGCAATGCAATAGCACAGGCCCACGGATGCTCCCCTCCAGCCCACTGCAAAACTGATTAAAAAAAATAATAACAATAAAAAGTCACTAGTTGAATACAGAAAAAGGAGAATTTCCAGCTTTTTGAACAGACATTTGCGGATCCTTTGGTTATCAACAAGACTAAAGGGTTTCTACTTGCATTACGCTAGCACCTGGTAAGAGGTAGACATCATGACCACATGAGACATCATCAAAAACCACCCCAGAAACAGTTGTAAGGTCAGAGACAGCTTTTAACGGAGACACCAACTCAACCCTACGCGCACGGGCTTGCACTGTGTCACGGGTTCTACACCAAGCGTTGGGTCACCGAAGATGCTGTGCTAAAAAAAAAAAGCCAATAAGACGTCACCTTGGAGGCCAAACCATGACCTTTCACGCTGGGAAATTGAGATTTTGCAGGACGTGGAGATGACCAAGTGGCTCAGAGAGACTCAGTGCTTCAGCTCCCGCACCTGGAGTAATGGGGCAAAGAGTCCAACGCTGGGCTTGGACACCCAATAGTCACCGAGCCACATCTGGCACCAGTACAAGACCGCACAAGAGACAGCCCTAATGTCTAAACTCCCATAGAGCTTTGGCCACTGACAGCTATTAGATTAATTAATCCAATGAATTTTCCATTTGCTCAGCAACTGTGCCCAAAACCACGCAATCGGACGTCTTCCAGAAGATGCTTTATTTGATCTTTTGAGCTCCTGAGCTTTTCCAACTGAGTTGGTTGTCCCTTTGGGCAGCCCCAGCTCCATTAAAAAAAACCCCACCTTTTTCCCTTTCAAGTTTGTCTCGCTTTATCTTCCAAATTGTCAGATCCTGCTGTGCTTTACTCCAGCGGGTCAGAGGGCTTTTTACACAATATTTTTCCCCTCAACTTCAAGCCATTCCGTTTTTTCTTTTTTTTTTCTGTTGTTGTTGATTAAACAGATGGCATTTCCCCAGTCCGCCTCTCTCCAGCCATTTCTGCAAGCTACCATGTCATTTTGGTGTTTCTTCCTCGCATCGCTTCCAATTTTTTCAGTATCCTTCTAAAAATGTCCCTTATGTGCCAAACGCAGCACTGAGTGCTCAGGCTTTGACCCCATCTCCCTCTTCTCATCCACTCCTGCCTATCGCAGACAAGAGCTGCACTTGCTTTTCAGGTTTCTGAGATTTTTAACTAATCCACTGCTCTTCCTCCAGCGCAGGAGGAGGAGAAAGAAGAAAGCCGGTCTAGAAAAAGCTGTTTTCAGTAGAAACCAGCTCTGTTTCAAATACTATCTCTGCCTTAGCGCGCACCGGAACGTGGAACGCGGTCGTACATTATTGCTTAATTACTTACAAATGTCTATAGACACTTTCCATTAACTCACTGTGCAGTTTAGCCAAAGGCAATAGGATTTACAAGGAAGGCAAGAAACTTACCTCTTCCAATTAAAACCATCCTTTAGCAAAGCCCAAAAAACTTTGTAATTTGGATGCCGCTCCACTATCGCCAGGTATGACCCACAGGTCATTAAAAGAGGGAGGAAAGAAAACGCTTTTTCTAACGCGTACTATATTAACTGACAATTTTTTTTAACTTTGCCAACAATTTGCAGATGAAACAGCAGCTAGCAGGGGGTTTATTGCACAAGAGCCGCATATGCGGCCTCTTATTAATCTAATCAAAAGAGGAAACGGCAAAATACCTACTCAAATGCATCTTGTAAAATAGTCCAACAAGACTAATAGCCCCAAATACACCAAAATAATTCCCTAACGCTCAAAGCCCCGTCGGGTTCACTGCTCTAAGTTATTAGGAGGCAACCTCTCCACCCTATGGCAATGTGATAATATTGTAAGTGCTTCTAATTGATGCTTTGCAGAGGCTGCTAATTCAGTTGACTTCTAGGGCACTGTCAG
The DNA here is from genome assembly GCF_964195595.1 of Calonectris borealis. Classification (NCBI taxonomy): domain Eukaryota; kingdom Metazoa; phylum Chordata; class Aves; order Procellariiformes; family Procellariidae; genus Calonectris; species Calonectris borealis. Next base: position 130,180 of record NC_134343.1, on the reverse strand, counting down.
CCGGACTGGATGTCAAAGTCAAACTACGATTTTTCCCCGTCTGAGCCCACATGATGGCACGCTACGTCTACACCGGCAAGGGATGCAAGTCAATAGGAGCAAGCCTGTAGAGCAAGAGATACCCATGCTACCTGGTTTATTCCACGCTACTCCGATCCCAGTTGGGTCCATGAACTTGATGTCCGTCGGCACTAAGGAGCACGTCTTCTGGTGCAGTTTCATCTTGAAGGACCTTAGCTCCTGCGCTAGGAAAGCATCGATGTCCATCAGCGCTGAGAAGCACATCTTCTGGTGCAGTTTCATCTTGAAGGACCTTAGCTCCTGCACTAGGAAAGGACACAAACCCAAGACACCTCCGATTTCTCAGACTTTCCCTATTCACTCTTAAAACAGGACCAGAAGGACCAAGCGATGGGTCTGTTGTTGTAGAAGCAGCTCTTTGCACAGCAAAGGCATCGCTTCTACGTCTATCAAACTCATGACCACAGCAACGTGGCTGCTGCTTGAAATTTATAGCAGCAAGAAGTTTGCTGCCCAAAAACTGTGGGTCCTTGCCCAAAGACGGTGGGTCCTTGCCCAAAGACGGTGGGTCCTTGCCCAAAGACGGTGGGTCCTTGCCCAAAGACGGTGGGTCCTTGCCCTTGCCTACCTGCTGCCCCCTCCTTGGGGGCCACCTTGCAGGTCCTGTGGCTTTGCAACCTCCATCCTGAAGGTCTGATACTTAGCGTGGCGTTAGTGGCTACTTCTTCACAACCCTTCTGGCTGGTGGGAACAGGGGGCAACAGGTGGGTGCTTTAAAACAGCCTAATTGTGGGACACGGCAGCAATGGGGACAGAAGCCAGTGGTCCCCAGGATACCGCCAGAATGAGAGGGCATATAATTAGCCCACTTGGAAGAAGTTCAGTTGGGAGGATGAGATGCTGAAGGACGAAATTAATTGCTTCGAGATCAAACAGAAAGGAGCTGGGATGGGAAGGCGCCAGGCGCATTCGAATGAGTTTGAGGTTAGCAGCGCGTACCCCTGAGAGCGCGAGAGCCGAGCGTTTGCTGAGAGAAGCTTGCGTGCCAAGAACAAACACGAAGCCAGCCTCCACCTCTAGCTGTCCTGGGGGAGAGGAGCCTCGACACTGCCTGCGATCCGGCCGAGGCAGCGCTGCAGTGGGAAGGCGGACAAAAGGCTCTGCAGCGGAGCTGGTCAACACTTTGAGACTGGTGATGTCCCAAAGCATCCGAGTTCAAGGGGAGAACCCACCACCAGGTCACCGAGATGATGCTTCTACGCTCTGCAGAGCTTCGTACCCCTCCCCCCCCCTCAAAGGGTTCGGGTTTATTCTGCTTTCCAGAATATTTTATTCTGCTTGTCAGCTTGGAAGAAACTGCTTGACAAAGCCAAAGAGCAGAAAAATTGGTGCCCCATAGCACGGATGCTCACAGATCCAAATCCAGGGAGCAGAATCCATCCCAAACCCACGTCAGGGCAGGGATCGGCTCTTGGCATCTTTTCCCAAGGCTGCTGCGCCCTCCCGACCTCAGCCAAACTCAGATGTGTCCGTAGAGGATGGGAGAAAGAAACCCACCAAATCTGTATCTGCGTTTTTTTTTCTTTTTTTTCCCTTTGCGGAGATGCTTTTGTCTTGCATCCCAGAGGTGATCAACTGAGCATGAGATTTCTTTGTCTGCTCACAGCACCCTGCCCAGCCTGGCATCGTTGGCACCGTGGGCTTTTCCAAAGGGGTGTTGAGCCTGGAATCCAATCACAGCTCTACCTAAAGCATGGAAAAGGGCTTAAAATTTAAAGGTCAGTGCCTTCCTCGAAGGAAGAAGAGAAGCTATGCGTGCACACCCACGTCGGGGCATGCCATCCAAAACGCAGCTTAGATCTAGGCGAGGTAGAGCTCCTTTAAGGTATTTCAGAAGAAAAGCTTCTGCACCTTCCTCACGCTGTCACGCAGGCAGCAAAGTCTGAAGTGGAGATAAAGCTTGCGCTGGAGCAAGCCTCAAGATAAGGAGATCTACCAGCCATAAATACCGGAGCTGCCGTTGAGGATAACATTGACTTGTATTAGGCGAGGGAGCTGCAAATACCTTGAATTTCTTGCAAAGCTCCTTCCTCGGATGTAGAAAAGTCCCCGAGTCTGGATTAAAAGGTCAGGGTTTAATAAGAAGCAGATCGTAAACGTGCAACGTTTATAGGACAGCCTGAAATACCGTTGCAATAAGCAGTCATCTTCAAGGCGATTAAACACGAGCTGACGGTCGGGGTAATATCTGAGACTTGATCAACACGGAGTTGCACTGAACAGTAATGCAGATTTTCTTTAAAGAGGTCAGGCTGCAAATCCTTGTTCTCGCATACGTTTTGGTGTTGCATTAGAAGTCAACAAAAATAAAAGAGAAGACCTTAAATCAGAGAAGGTATGCGCTAGAGCCTCCAACCCTTCTTAGCAGGACTTCACCCAAGGTCCTCAAGCGTTTTGAGGAAAGATGGGACCAGACAATGAACGAGAAGGGGATTTTTTTTCCCCTCCAGCCACTTTCCCGTGTGCCTTGAAACGCCCACAAAAATATGGATTGATTCCACTTCTAGCTGCAGCTTACCTATTCCCGGCTGATTTCAAGATGAAAAGTAACATCGCCGAGGGGCAAGAAAAGAAAAAAAAAAATCGATGAGGGCCAATGCGAGATGCTGCAGCGGGGACAAGAGGCAGTCTTGCAGCTTCGAAGCAAATTAAGTGAGAATGGATCTTTTCATTACCTGATTGACACATACTTAATGGTGCCACAGGCCAACAAACTGATTTATTTGCAGCGGCTGGAGCAGCGAGATAGCAAGAAGAGGCTTCTCTTCCCAAGGGAAAAAAAAATGGAGCCCTACCCTCATCTCCTTTCCGTCGCACAACACCCTCAGCGCCCACCACCGCCGATGAAGACGCGCAACGTGAAATGCCCTTGTGCAAACTGTTATAGTTTCACATAGCCGTTTATACGAAATGCCCGCTTGCAACCCGCAGAAGAGAAAGCGTCGGAAACCTGCGCCCGTGAGCGCTGCTGGGAGATGGCGTCAGGCTCACGTGGATCCTCTCGCCTGTAAGCGGTGGATGGGGACAACTGGGTGGTGGGTGTTATCCATTAGACACCAGGCAAAGCACCGCAAGTTGGAGAATGCGCGATGCTGAGCCCTTATCCAGATGCTCTTTCCTCGGATGATAGGGATTTCACCCTTTCGATATCACCGTGCACTTGCAGGAGGCCCCGGGCTCTCGGCAGAGTTTTGCTCGGTGCATCGCAACGTTTCCTCAGGAGAAACGAAAGCGGCACAGCGCGCGTCTAGAAAAAATTACCACCACCTGATTAGGTTATGCAAAACATACTATTTGGACCAAAAAAATCCACGAAATTACCCTGCGAGGCTGACAGATGCATTCTTAACCTTATTTTACGGCTTGGGAGCGGGAGCAGAAAGCAAACGCAGGACTCCCAAACCCCCAGCGCGGTCAACAGGGATGAATTTAGATGAATTATTTTGGAGAGGCTGGGTCTTTGAACAGCCAACTGCAGCAGGCTGCCTGACACGCGGCATTTAAAACACCGAAAAGCCTCCTTCGAAACATCCGCGTGCTCCCAAAAATGTGACTTGCCCCCCCTCGGAGCCCTCCTATAGCTAGAGGAGGGTTGGGGAGGTGGACAGACCTTCAAGGAGACCTTCAAGGAGAGCTCTGCAAAGATTGTCACCCAGAACGGGCTGCCGACAGCTTCCACACAACCTGCTATTAATAAGTCTCGCGTTTTATACGCTATTTAAAAATCTAGTTTGTTGCTTTTTTTTCTTCTGGTGTGGTGTGACAAACAGGCACTGAAGACCAGAAAATTACATCAGCGTCTCTGCTGTGCCTTGCGAGAACCATTCCTTCTTTAAACGTGCTCCTGAGGACAACTCCTCTCAGGACGAGAGGAAATGGCCTCAAGTTGCGCCAGGGGAGGTTTAGGTTGGACATGAGGAGAAATTTCTTTACCGACAGAGTGGTCAGGCCTTGGACCAGGCTGCCCAGGGACGTGGTTGAGTCACCAACCCTGGAGGTATTGAAAAGCCGTGTAGATGAGGCGCTTAGGGACATGGTGTAGTGGGCATGGGGGTGTTGGGTTGAGGGTTGGACTGGATGGTCTTAGAGGTCTTTCCCAACCTTAACGATTCTCTGATTCTATGATACAGGCCAGGACACTGCTGTCCTCCTTCGCAGCAGGGGCACGTTGGTGGCTCATGGTCAACTTGGTGTCCACCAGGACTTTTCCTGCAAAGCTGCTTTCCAGCTGGTTGCCCCCCCCCCAGCACGTCCTGGTGCATGGGGTTGTTCCTCCCCAGGTGGAGGTGGAGGAACATCTTCAGAACATTTGACCCTAAACCCATTGAATTCACCACTGCAGCTTTTCCACAAGCCTGATAGGTCTGAAGCTGGTTCTGGGAAGCACAGAGAAGGTGATTTAATCCCTTTTTTGCTCTAACCCTGTGGGAGTTTATTATTGTTTACAATAGATTCTCTACATTAAAGATGATTTTAATCTGAATCTTAGAAAGAACAATAAAAAGGCTGTTAGAACTCAACCAGAAATTTAGAGATGCATTTAATTAATTTGTCGGGAGTTAGTGAGATAATCGTTTCAAGTGTGATCGGAGTTCTGCATAAATACGCACGGAACTTGCTGGAATTCTCCAGAGAAGATTTAAAACCAGATTTAAAACAAATACATTAGCACTAAAAGCAGAAGAAATGGTTCTAAGCGCAGCTTTTCCCCTCCTGCAGCCAACTCCGTAAATCTCACACAGTTTAGTTACCAACAGACAAAAACTCTGCCTGTGAAAGACATCATCCCAGCTTTCTGGGAAGGAAATAAAGTCCACTTAAAGCACTGCAGAAGGAGGATGGTCCCACCAGGAGGGAGAAACCGAGGTCTTTCTACTTTCAGTTGATTCTTACATTTCCCGCTGGAGAGCGGAAGCATCGACTGGTTTACGACTCCTTGCTGTCTTTAGGAAACATCACTGGCAGGCACGCTCGGTTATTTAACGTATTTGTTATTTGTCTTGATCTATTCCTCACCTCTCCTGAATAAACGCGGGGAAGGCAGTGCGTTCGGCAAGAAAACCAGCTACCGAAGGCTGGCGAGATCAGTTTGGGTTTAATTATTGTGGTTTTGCATGTAAATTCTGGGACGCTGCAGGTAGGTCTGCCGTTTGAACGGCCAAGAGAGGGAAGGGGGTAAAGGGCGAGGATTTGAGCACCTGCTTTTAGGAGGAAGCCTTGCATGCAAAAGGCACCGGCGCTATTCAGCGCGCGTTCCCAACAAGCGCTCGGCAGAAAAAACAGCGAGCCGTGGGTCATGCTTTGATAATTCTCCCTCTCCTTTCTGCTGGTAGTCTGTTGCCTCCAGCCCTCAGCAATAAGCAAACACACGGAGCTGTTAACGGTGAAAAGCCCATTACCTGCTAGCAGCTATAATAAGCAGCTCCAGATCCATGGCAACTGAATATCCAAAAAACTCAGCGTCACGCATGTAGGTGCTGTCGTTACCAGACAGCACCCACAGCTGCGAACAAGCAGCGTGACTCACGTGCAAAGGTTGCCGTACATCATTTTGAACGGTGACCTTAAACTTGGGCAAACCCACCCTCTTCCCCAAGGGTTTTTGGACGTGCCATGCTTGTTTTGCGATGGAATGGGTCTCCCAGATATTCCAGCCCTGGCAGAGGCACAACCCACCCACGCACCCAACACGCCCTTCCAGCAGTCCTCCCCAAACCCCAGTACCTGCTCATCCATCCGTGCTCTGCCAATTTACTTCAACCTCAAACCCGTCTCACGGTTCGTTTTGTCCCATTTGCGTTGCAGCAGGTTGTCAGCTCCACCTTCGCAAGAAGATCTCCTATAGGCATCCAAAAAAGCCCCCCAAAACCTCTTGAGGACGCTCTTCTTAATTTTTCTAAGTTCAAAAATAAGTTGAGAAGGCATCCAGTGTCCTTCACTAGAGGACCTGGTTCAACTGGAACAAGACACAACAGCAACCCCCACCCCGTGGCAAGAGAAGAGTTTTGGGTAGCTCCAATTCTTCAGGTTTTTAAAGCCATGAGCACACAAACGCTTCTTCCCGTTGGATCTCCGAGCGCAAAGAGATCCAACTCGTAAGAGCCAACGTTCACCCTTGAAGGTGAGGGCAAGCGTTAAAAAGAGTCGTGTAAAGCTACGGCGTGTCGCAAGTGCCAAGGCATCTCCCAGTCTCACTGGGAACGGGTGAGTGTCCTACAGCATCCAGACGGTGACAGTCAGCTCCACGCTTAATGAAGATAAATGACAGTATTCGTTTAAAGTGCATGAATGGGACTGCACCCGCCGTTCGATTCAACTGAATAGGCCTCCTGTCACAGTCGGTACAAATTCTTCTCTAAACGATTCTGTAGCTTCACACACACAATGATTCATTTTACTTTTTTTTTTTAATTAAAAAAAAAAAAAAAACAACAACAAACCACCCCAAGACTTGGAAATCAGCATTGTCTCCTTGTCTGGAACAAGGTTTTACTTGGTAGAGGAAGCAAGCAGATTAGAGAAACTCGGGAATGTCTTTAACCCAGGTGCTTCGGCAAAGGCAAGAGCCTACCTAAAGAGCTGCAGTGCTGTAGACACTCAATTTGTAGCATCAGACCTTAAGGTCAGAAGCTGCATCACCAAAAAACTTAAAATTCCAAGGTAAGGCAAAGTAAAGAAGGTTATTTATTCTCTTGATGCCAGAATTATTACAAGCAACGTGGGAAAACTGAAGAACAGTTGGACCTGACCGCTATCTACCACGCTGGATGCAACAACAGCCGAAGCTACCCCAAATGCAACCCCAACAGAAGGACGGGGGTAGCAGAAGACTACCCAGACCAAGGCAGTTTATCCTCCTAGCCAAGGGACAGCTCTGACCCCTCCTGCGTGATACAGCCACACCACAGCTCTATAAGGGTAAGGAGAGGTACACGCTAACGCCTACAGGCCATGAACTGATGGAGAAGTTCACCATCCATCAGCAGAAGACTTGTCACCGGCCGAATCCTGAAGTGCGTGTCACACGAGGAGCAGGGGCCAGAGTTTCTCTTGGCACCCATCAACAAGAGAGAACCAGGAGAGCGTGCGGTCGCCAAAAGGCACAACAGAGACAACCCTCCACCTTCGTTGGTATTCCAGGTGCACGCTCGCACTGTTTATACTAAACACTAATTATTTCATTTACTCAAGGATGGCTGTGTAATTAATAGGCTTGAGAGGAAAGTAACAGGGAGAGCTGGCAAACGATGAAGCACAAGCAACGGGTACCAACCCCAACCTTGTCACCTCCCCACCCCGAAACAGGGAACCCAGCAAGAAGAGCAGCACATGAACGCATCCCACCAGGCTACGGGACCCGGCTGCCAGGCAAAGACACATCACACCTACCAGGAGGCAGAAAGGCAAAGGACAACCGTCCCTTGCAGATCTCCCTAAAGACACGTTTGACACCCGTTTTATGGTCAGAGGAGCCTAATGCAACCTTCTCTCCTTCCACGACCCTACAGATCCCAGCCAAACCAGTTAGAAAGGTCTCCACCTACGTGCAACCAGTCATCCTAAATTTCAGCAGCCCTCCGGATCCAACTTGCCTTTCAGCTCGGCAAGTCATCCCGGAAATCTGAGGACCATACTCTTCCTAAACTGATGCAAAGTCTGACCTACGGCACTTGCACCGCTGCTGCTGCCCTCCTGTCCCCGGCACCGGTAACGGGTACTGGGGAGGTTCATCTCATAGAATCATAGAATCATAGAATCATACAGGTTGGAAAAGACCTCTAAGATCATCGTGTCCAACCGTCAACCCAACACCACCATGCCCACTACACCATGTCCCTAAGGGCCTCATCTACACGTCTTTTAAATACCTCCAGGGATGGTGACTCCACCACTTCCCTGGGCAGCCTGTTCCAAGGCCTGACCACTCTTTCAGTAAAAAAATTTTTCCTAATGTTCAATCTAAACCTCCCTTGGCACAACTTGAGGCCATTTCCTCTTGTCCTATCGCTGTTACTTGGGAGAAGAGACCGACCCCCACCTCGCTACAGCCTCCTTTCAGGTAGTTGTAGAGCGCGATGAGGTCTCCCCTCAGCCTCCTCTTCTCCAGGCTGAACACCCCCAGGTCCCTCAGCCGCTCCCCATCAGACTTGTGCTCCAGGCCCTTCACCAGCTTCGTTGCCCTCCTCTGGACGCGCTCCAGCACCTCCATGTCCTTCTTGTAGTGAGGGGCCCAAAACTGAACACAGGATTCGAGGTGCGGCCTCACCAGTGCCGAGTACAGGGGCACGATCACCTCCCTATTCCTGCTGGCCACACTATTTCTGATACAGGCCAGGATGCCGTTGGCCTCACCCAAGTTCACAGTGCAAAGCACTGGTACTGCCATTACCTCCCTTGAGCATCCCAGTTTGGGCTTCTGGGTCTTGCACTGAAGCTCCTGCTTTGCTTTTTGTGCATTGAACGGGGAGGAGAAAGCGCTGCTTGCCACTCTGGCTGCATTTGCTCTTGTAACTAAAAACGGTTGGAAAACGAGAGATTAAGAGAAAGTGGCTTAACGGTAGGCTGGAGGGGGGGGGGGGGAAAACCCCACCCCACAGTCAGCATCAGGCAGCAAAAATGCCGGTGGAATGCTCCAACTCCCTTTATTCCCAGCCCTTTTTACACATCTAACACCGAATCAGTCACCTCACCCGCCAGCATTTCTGCTGCGGCAGATGCGGCTCCCTTTAAGCTCTGCAAACGGGAGGGTAAAGTAGGTCAGCGTTACTCGAAGCTCCATCCCCAGCTGCATCGCTCGGGATCGCGGAGACGTGGGGGTTTGTTAGCGTTCCCGGTTTATGGATCCAAAACATTAAAGCCTGATGCTGCTCGTTACAGAGCAAGTATGAGGCTGATGCTGCTCGGCACAGCTCACGAGAAAGCCAAGTTTCCAGCGGCGATAAACTACGGTCTAGTGCCCCAAGGTATAAAAATAATGCCGTAAAGTCTCCAGGAACGTCGGTACGGGTGAAGGCTGGCTCCGGTCCTATTGGCCATGACAAAGTCCTTGACCCACGCAAGTCAACTGACGGTCTGATTTATTCCTATTGCCAACACCAGCGATAACCACAGCAAGCGCAGGGGGTTTCAAGCCAGCCATAAGCAACCAAACAACACCCAGGAGCCTTGAATTTTAAATTAGCTGCTTCCTTACATTTAAGGGTGCGCTGGGATCGCTGAACGAGCCATCTTTCCTATACCCCTGCGTCGGGAAACTCAGCAGAGAGCGCAATCATGCTTTATTGCGGCTCTTCCAGCAGCAAATTGAACTCCGGTTCAGGGCCAAAGATGATCCTTTCACGCAGATTCCCTCTTTCCCAGGGCACTCGCAGCAAGCCTGCTGCTTTCTCCTATTTTTTCCCCATTTACGCTGTATCCAAGGGCCTTTTCCCTTTCCTGCCTTTGTCCCCACAAGACCCCCGTGCCCGCAGCAAAAAAAAAAAACCACATCCCCTGCACTTTCAGGCAGAGAAAGGTTAAAGAGCACCTGAAAACCACGCACTCAAGAGATCTAATTTATAGCCATGTTTATCAGACCGGAAGACGCAGCCAGCTGGAAAAAAGGAAGAAAAAGTAAAAACACTTGGCAAAGCAGGTTCGAAAAGTCTAAAAGTTAACCTTGGCTTTTTTACTGCAAGGTTAAGAGAGAAAGGTCTGATTCTGCAGAGCAAAGAGCAGAAAGGCGGAGTGATTCAGATCCCCGCCACGCCTCCATAAGCGCTTGGAAATCTCCAAGAAATGATCCCAGGTTTTGACCTGGTCTGCGGTAATGAAAGGTAACCTGCAGGTAGATAATCAAAATGCAAATAAATCAAGATGAACTCACTCAGCTGTCATAAAAAAGGTCGTCTGGAACGCCGTAAACTCTCAGCAGGCAGTCAGCACAAAAAGGTACCTACTCAGCTCAGCCTGTGAAATAAAAAAAAAAAAAAAACCCACAAACCAAAAATCAAAACAAAACCAAAAAAAAAGGTGCTGCCAGTGAACCACCAATCCAAGAGAAATACGACTCTCAAAATTTATTTGCAGCCGGGTATTTGCCCAACGGCTTCTGAGCAAGACAGGGTGAGAAATGTGAACACCACGGCTGTTTTATTCTCTAGATGACAGGACCCTGAAAACCTCAGCCTTCGCTTTGGGAACGAGGAGATTGTCCACAAAGAGGCCGGGGAACCGCCAACAGCACGATCATTAAATTAAAATAGCAGCAGCCAGCCCCGGGAGCATGGCAGCGCCCTTTCCTTTAACTCCTGGCTATTATTTAAGCCTCCAAAGAGAAAAACGCTCACGCCCTCGGCCAGACCACGCAGGACAGACGCCAGCCCCAAACTCTTTGACTCCACGAAGCCCCTTGGACGCCACGAGGCCCCTTGGACGCCACGAGGTCTCTTTGACTCAATGAAGCCCCTTGGACGCCACGAGGCCCCTTGGACGCCACGAGGCCCCTTTGACTCCACGAGGCCCCTTGGACGCCACGAGGCCCCTTGGACGCCACGAGGCCCCTTGGACGCCACGAGGCCCCTTGGACGCCACGAGGCCCCTTGGACGCCACGAGGTCTCTTTGACTCAATGAAGCCCCTTGGACTCCACGAGGCCCCTTGGACTCCACGAGGCCCCTTGGACGCCACGAGGCCCCTTGGACGCCACGAGGCCCCTTTGACTCCACGAGGCCCCTTTGACTCCACGAGGCCCCTTTGACTCCACGAGGTCCCTTTGACTCCACGAGGCCCCTTTGACTCCACGAGGTCCCTTTGACTCCACGAGGTCCCTTTGACTCCACGAAGCCCCTTTGACTCCACGAGGTCCCTTTGACTCCACGAGGTCCCTTGGACTCCACGAGGCCCCTTGGACTCCACGAGGCCCCTTGGACGCCACGAGGCCCCTTGGACTCCTATTTTTTTTGGCGCTAAGCATTGAGAGAAAGAAGCATCAGCGCTGCCGTGTCAGGGCACTCACAGTCAGACCCCTCTGTATCCTCCTGCCAGCTCTGCTTCCTCCAGAACATCAGTTTTCCATGAGATTCACAATCCAATCTACTCCCTTCTGCCTTACGCAGGTCAACACCTGGAGGCATGGCATAGGCGTAAGACATATAGGTGTATGAGTACCACTGTATACCACACCCCTCTGAGCCCAAATTGCGTGAACACATCTCAGGCATAGCTGGAATCGCATATATGCAATAAAATCTCACGAACTACAGACAGGGTGCAAGGTGGATATCATGTTGGACGTGCTACGGAGGCAACCTAAGCTCCTTTGAAAGCATCTGAGTCCAAAACGTTGACCTCATCAACAACAGATGCATAAAGCAGAACAACACTGAGAAAGCACCATCATATAAATCAACAGACTCCTAAACGAGGCCAGCACAGCAGGCAAAGGCAGAAGTTCAAAGCACCACAGGAGAGACTTGACAAAGTTGTTTTCCTCCGTGATATTGGGAGAGCTGAGTTGCGAAAGCACCTCTTCAGCAGGGGACAACACTGAGCTGAAGTCCCAGTAAGCGCACAGATATTTTTAAGGACAAATTGAAGGAGTCAACCAGTCTGAAGTTGGACAAAAAATACCAGAAATAACTAGAAGTGGGTGAAGAGAGTCAAGAAGTCCTCCACGAAATGGCTCGTTGCTGCCTTTTCCCACTCTGGAGGGTCAAATTAGGGTTTGGGATGGGGGGGGAATCCTCCTTTTGCCTCAATCTGTTTTGTGGCAGAGGGTCCGTATCCATGGAAGACATCCCAAAAGAGCAAGAAAAAAGAAGGAAAAAAAAAAAAAAAAAGAAAAAAAAAAAAGCTACATTTCACCTTAAAACAGGAGCTTTACAGGAAGGACAAAATCCATCTTCAGAGCCGCGTTCAATTCTTCCCCTCTCTTTTGAGCCCAATAGCCTGGGCTGGACCGAGCTCTCATTTCAAAGGCGTTACCGAAATAGTAACGCCCATTTGGATTGTATTTAAGCTTTCCCATTCCTAGGTCAAGTTAAGCCAACGTAATGAGGAGAATTTGATTTACCTTAGCACAGAGCTTAGCTGGGGGCTTTATCTTAGGCTGTGAAGGCAGTGTGTGAATTTTAGCGCAGGATCCAGCAAAAAAAACACTAATTTTTTTAAAAAAAAAAAAAAAAAAAAGAACTTAAGCCAAACTCGTACTTCTGGGCAAACTGCTCCGTGTTGTGAAGCCACCACCGAGTTGCAAATATCACTGCCTGGCATGGAGGTACCACCATCTGCCGCTTCGCTTAGGAGGACCCTTTACTGAATGAACAAAGAGAGGCATGGCAGGAATTCGCCTCCTCACCCGTGAGCCAGAAGGCCGTGCCAGCGTGGCAGGAGGCACGCTCCAGACCGACGGCCAGCTCCAAGAGACGTTTAATAGCCTGGCCTTGCTCGCCGGTGTGGGACGGGCTTGGCGCAGGCTGCTCCGCTCAGGCTGGAAGAAAAAGCGACCGCTCGGTCTCAATGCGTCTCCCAATTCACCAATTAAAGAATGAAAAATTCCGCAGATAAGCACCGAGGTCAAAAGTGAGAGGGGTCAATTTAAGCGCACATATAAGGACGTTATTCTCGGGTCTTTAAGAGGCCAGTAATTAAGCAAAACGGCTATTTCTCGTCATCGCCAAGCGTGCCTCACCGCAGTGAGTCTTGACAAACACCAACACGCGCATACAGGGAGCAGATGGCTGCCTCCCAAAGAAGAGCAGCCCAAGATGAAGACTAGAGCAGAGCAGTAACGACGAGGATCATCACACACGGGTTGGACGGAGGTTTTTCTCTTTGCCTTAGGGCTCACAAACCTCTGTTCTTCATCCTCCAGTCAAGTTCACAGAATCACAGACCGGTTGAGGTTGGAAGGGACCTCCGGAGGTCATCTGGGCCAACCACCCTGCTCAAGCAGGGCCACCCAGAGACGGTTGCTCAGGACCATGTCCAGATTTTGAATACCTCCAAGGATGGAGACTCCCCAACCTCTTTGCAAGGACGGATCAACAGGACTGAGGTCAGGATCTGCTGATGGGTCCTGTGCTGGAAGAGACAGGTTATATTAATTGCATTCCCATCCACTGTCACCAAGAGATGCATCCTCAACACCTTGCACATCTTCTTGCTTTCCCAAAAGCCAACAAGAGCGCGTACTCACCACCCTCCCAGTTGCTTCACGCATTCACTACAAGCCAGGCTTGCTAAAAATGGCTCCGCTGTTTCAGCCGTGCTAATGTCACGCCACCACTTCGTCTCACCAGCTCATCTTAGACCTGTCCTGCACCCTCCACTGCCTTTTCCTCACTCTGCACTATCCCCGCTCCCCAGCCTCCCAGCAAAACTCTCCGGCTCCCCTCCTCCGTTTCATCATTTTCTGAGTGCACTTAATGCTGTAGCAGATCCCTCACAACCTTTCTGGGAACCTTCTCTCCGGGAGCTCGTCCTGGTTTCGGCTGGGAGAGAGTTAAATTTCTTCCTAGGGCTGTGTTTTGGATTTAGTACGAGGAGAATGTTGATAACGCACTGATGTTTTCAGTTGTTGCTAAGTGCCCTGCTAGTCAAGGACATTCAGCTTCCATGCTCTACCAGGCTAGGAGGGAGCATAGCCAGGACAGCCAGCCCAGCTGGCCAACAGGGTATTCCATACCATGTGACGTCATGCTCAGTATATGAATGGTAGGCGTGTTCCAGGAAGTAGCGATAGCTGCGTGGTTATTGGTCAGCGGGTGGTGAGCAATTGCATTGTGCATCACTCACTCTGTATATTCTATTATTATTATTTCTTTTTCTGTTCTATTAAAGTGTCTTTATCTCAATTCATGAATTTTTTTTTTTTTCCCTCCCGATTCTCTCCCCCATCCCACTGCAGGGGTGGGGGGGGGGTGAGCGAGTGGCTGTGTGGTGTTTAGCTGCCTGCCGGGTTAAACCACAGCAGAGCACGCTCCGCTGAGCATACCCATCACGACCCAATGCTCTCCCCACCCCATCACCCAAGGGTGATGCTTCCTCCCCTTTGATCAACACAAGCATCTCACTAAGATACGGGCCAGGTGGACTCAGAATTGGGGACAGCGTGGCCCAGGACAGATTTTGGGTGAGCTGCTGGATGAGTAAAAGCCCTGAAAAGCAAAAGGGAAGAAACCTGGATACCCCATTGATAAAATTTCTCTTGGTACACTAAGAAATCACGGGGTTGGTTATCTGTTCGTGTAGCCATGGGAAGATCATTTCAACCTCTGTTGAACTATTCCAGATTCACGCTATCTCGGTCGGCCCCGTACACTTCATGTCATGATTTTCCGCACCTATTTAGGACAGACCTTGTCTAGACAAATATCCACCTGTGGGCAGCTGCCTTTTAAGCCTACGGGTGTCAATGGCAGAGGAGGAAAGGTGAAGCACCGTGGCTATGTCCCGTCGGCGCAGAGGCAGCTGAAGGTAAGAGCGCAGGAAAATTTCGCGCAGGTATCCAGGAGGTGACCAAGATTTTTTCAAAGCCAATGCGATTTTTCTCTTGAAGCTTCGGATGAAAGCAGGCTTTCCTTGCCTCCGGCAGAAGCCAGTCAGGTGGAAAGGGACAGCAGGAACAAACCAACAGAGCAGAACATGGTTTGGAAAGAAGTTCAGGGTTTGGTATAGGAAAAAAAAAAAAAAAAAAAGAAAAAATAAAGTTTTTCTCACTGAAAGCAGACAGATACAAGCTGTTAGGCTCGCTGTGCTAGCCCAGCCCTGCAGAAAATTCCCCCTCATCTGATCAGTTGGTCTCTTGTTTATCAAAGATATCAACAGCTTTAAAAAGACAGGACCTGGCAGCTGAGTTCTCCTCTTGCTCGTCTCAGAGAAGCAGGCAATTCTGGCTGCGCACTAAAAATAACAAAAATCCAGCCCCACACATTTAAACTTTCTGTCACTCAGGTCACTTTTACGAGCTCAGGACCCCAAGCCAAACTAGCAGAAACAATCTTTTTTATGCAATCCCATGTTCTCACCTAAGGGTGACGTGAGATGAACAGTTGTGTTTGCTGCAGGCCCAACCCTGGGGATGGCCGTTGGTCAAGCTGGTGGAAATCTCAGCTTCTAAAGCAGCTCCGCAGTGCAACAGGCATCAAGGAGAGTCACAAGCTCTCCGGCACCGGTTACACCCTCACGTCCCAACAACCGTGGCCCTCGAGGAGAAGAGATGGTGATCTACCTCCTTTCAGCTTTGCCACAGACGGCTTTGGCCAAAACGCTTAAAGTAGGAAGACCAAAACCCATCCCTGGAAACATCCAAGGTCAGGTGGGACGGGGTTTTGAGCACCCTGATCTGGTTGAAGATGTCCCTGCTCATGGCAGGGGGGTTGGACTAGGTGACCTTTGAAGGTCCCTTCCAACCCAAACCGCTCTATGATTAGACATCACCTCCAGTTTATACCCAAAATATTTTGGTTGGAACAACCAAAAGCTGAGAACCAGTAAATAAAATGAGGAGGGGGGAAAGGGAGCAAGACACCCCAAGAGACATTTGTGAAAGACATATCGCTGGTTAGTAGGAGCAGCGGTAACAACTTGTCTGTGCCGTCATTCATGTTTCAGATTTCGAGCCTTCTCCTGAAATTTTTTAATTAGAAGCGTGACTAAGTCCCTAGCAGCTACCAAAAAAAAAAAAAAAAAAAGAAAAAATAAGGCTGTTGCTGACAAACAGGCTACAGCAAGCAGAAGTTGTTGGCTCAATACAAAGCCACCGAGTGAGGTCCTACGACCCCTCGCAGGCCAATGTGGGGATCATCACGATGCTGCTGCCCTGAAAAACCTCCACGGAGTTACGAACGCCGCTCATTTTCCCTTTTCTTACTTTTCTCCTTTCCTTCTGGTCACCTCGCCCGCATTTGTTCAGCAGCTGAGCCCGCTGCCCTGCGACAAACCACCCCAGGCTCCTGCCTTCAAATCCCTCCTCCAAGAAAAGGGGAAAAAAAAAAAAAACCTTTCATCGCCAAGGAAAATTGTCCCCGCAGCTTGTTTCAGTCTGGCGGGGAGCAGATGAATCACGGGAGGCAGCTCTGAGCAACGACAGCGGGAGCCAGCCAGAGCTTCGGCAGAGGCAGCCCCGGGGCCACGGCCGCTTGGCGCAGCGAGCGCGTCTCGCGTCGGGCTGGTGCTCAGTGCTTCTCTTCACAAAAAAGGCATTTTTTTTTTTTTTTTTTTTTACATGAAATAACTCCTCGAAACAAACATCTCGTTACGAAGGTATATGATGGGTACATTCCGCCGTGCCGTAGGAATGTTTTAGTGAAAACTCTATAGCTCCATCAAATGCCACGTTATAAAAGCGCCATCTGTTCCTTTACATTTTCCTTCCATCTGGGTATTTTATAGAGAGATTTTATAGCCTTTTGCACTTTTATATACCTCTTTCAAAAAAAAAAAAAGCGTACTAAATGGGCAGGATATCCATTCAGAGCTAGGGACGGGAAGGTGGGAAGACTGGAAAGGGGTAAAGAACTTGAAGGATATCCTTGAGACATTTGAATTAACACAGATCTACAGCCCCGCAGGGCTGGATCGCTTCCTTTTGCTTTTTTCTTTGCAAATGGCAGGTGACTTTACTATGAAATACAATTTCTTCCTTCTGTTTAATAAACCGTCTCCCTCCGGCGGGGGGAAAGAAATGATAAAAGGAGAAGAGGCTCTTTCGGATCTAAAGGAGCATTTGAGAATTGAAATCCTGCTGGAGAAGGCAGAGAGGGGCTCTCATCTCACGGCACAGAGACAGCACCGCGCTTATGACATTCCTCCCACCATCAGACCACAAGATTAAATAATAAACAAGTCAAAAGGAGAGCAGGTCTCCTTGGTACTGGCATTGCACTGTGCCAGAAAAGCTTACAGACCTGCCACAGAGTTGCACTCGCTTTTTTTTTCCCCCTGCATTTTTCTCTCTTCCTGGAGCTGCTGGGGAAAAAATAAAAATAAAAAAAAAAATAAATAAATAAAAAAACAACAAAAAAAACCACTGCACATTATTTGAATCCTGTTCGCAGGTGCTCCAGGGCGTGCAGCACCGTGTCGTGACGAGACACGGAGGAAACCTCCCTGCTGCTCTTCCCCACGTGCAAAACCCAAACCTCACGTAATACTGAAAAGCTGACCCCCCCCCAAGCTCCTACCAGTGTTTCCTTAAGAGAAGGTGATCCTCTGGTGAGCTACAAACGCGGTACCAGCAAAAACCGATGCCACAGCAAACCCAAGGAGGACGATAAGAAGCCAGACACGCCGTCTTCTAAATTCTCTCATGTTCTCAAACGTTTATTGACGGACGCACGCAGAGCCAAAAAACCTGAAATCTCTGTTCAAACAGCGCAACCGTAGCACGCCTCTCCGTGTCCACCTGCAAACGTGCTCGAGCTCTCGCGCCGCCTCCGGGCTTGCTGCCCCGCCAAAGGCAAACAACCCCCCCGTTGCCCCACGCCTTTAATTTTTGGGGTCTCCGCACTGGCATATTGATCAATAATTCCAGACGCTGTGTTCCTGTTTCATGCTTAGTCGCTTAAAATCCTTTAGTCGGAGGCTTTTCTCCCATGTTTCTTTAGAAGGAGTTATGACTATAGTCATAACTAGTTGGAAAGAGTTGAAAATAGGGGGCAACGGTTGAAAGTAGGGGGCAACGGTTGAAAGTAGGGGGCAACGGCTGGAAATAGGGGGCAACGGCTGGAAATAGGGGGCAACGGCTGGAAATAGGGGGCAACGGCTGGAAATAGGGGGCAACGGCTGGAAATAGGGGGCAACGGCTGGAAATAGGGGGCAACGGCTGGAAATGCCACACGACATTACCCAAGGAAGAACTTGAGTTATAGCAACGCGGGGCTGGATCCAAAGAGCCGGTAGAATCGGACCCCAATGATTGACAGCTGTCGCAAGGAGCAGGCAGGATTTCCTCCAGGACCATGCTACAAAAACCAATTAAAAAAAAAAAGACAAGCACTTCTTCAAAAGCTGAAGACCCAGCGGGGTCTCGGGAGCCAGAAATGTCACACCCCCCCCCTTCATAACCCAAGGTGACAACTGAAGCTGCAGAAGGTGGCAAAGGGGAGAGGTCCTCTTGCTTGGGTGGGCTGCAGCGGAGCTCTGCCGTTTGACGAGCAGCCGCAGAGCCATCCTTACCCTTTCCACAGCAGATTAAAGATAACTCCCCAAGCTCCCGGCACGTCCAGAAGACGCTCTCGGTTATCCCACTTCCCACACATTTCGGTTGGTGCGGACCAAACGCCAAGGGAGATCAAGAAGTGACGTGACCACGAGTCCTTGCAGGAATAAGGAGGTCAGCTGGCTTTGGCAGTGAACATCTGTATCTGCTGCTCCGCAGAGGATGCTTCTGCAGCTGTGCTAAGCCTGAAGTTAGAGAAGAACGTGCCAGCTCTAGCGATGCTTCCTCTACTCCCCCATAACATCTGGTCCTGAGAAGATCAGTGCTTCTAAAGCCGAAAACCCACCAGCTTGCAAAAGGCATGGCTCACCCCATTTCTCTTGGGATGTTGACCCTTTTTTAGGCAGCTTTAGAGCTGTATCAGAGCTCCAGGATGTTTTTGAGGTTTCTCTTCTGCGACGCAGCTCTACGTAAGCAAAGCCAATGTCAAAATAAAGCCTCCGGCTTCTGGCACATGGAGAAAGGGGTTGAAGAGGCAGAATAAAGCCACATCCATGCACCAGGCTTACAAAAAGCCTTTTGCACTCAAAGAATGTCACCTGCATCACACAGACAACCCAGAGACGACTTGATTACAGCACATCATATCTTAAAGAGGAGAAAATACCAGGTATTAAAGGATCTTTAAAACCAGAGGAAGGAGCTGTATTGCAAATCAATGGCTAGAAGCTGCAGTCGGCGATTAAATTAGTACCAAAGCTCACGGTCTTAACGATAAGTAGGATTGAGCTTTGAAGAAAACTACCGTGGGAGGTAGAGGATTTGCCACTTGTGTCCTGATACCAAGACTAGATATTTCTGGAAGAGATGCTGTACTCCAATTTATTTTTTGCAGAGGCAACGAGCTGTCATTTAAGTCGGGGAAGCAGAAAACTGTGACCTAGCAGCATCGCCTCGTCACGCTGAGGGTCGGTGCTGGATCCAGTCAGAATTTAAGTGGGCTCAGACAAAACGTAAATCCCTGCTTTTGAAGAGCGGGCATGCTATAAGGAGCATTCGAGAAAAACAGTTCTATGAGATACCATTCAAATGCAAAGAAATACCACGTAAAATGCAGCCAAGCCCTTACCCAGAAACGTAGTTCAGGTGGGAACTGACTCTGCACACAATACAAAGGATGAACAATTTTTTTTACCTTCAAAACATGGGAACACCAGGCAGGTCAGTCTGGAAGGCTGACCAAGGGTGGTCACACAGTATTACCTACTCTCCATTTTGCTCGTCAGGTTAGCGATAAGTAAGGTAGGAGGAAGAACGCTTGATTTTTGCAGTTGTTAATATTCAAAAGTGATGCAGATACCTCCGTTGGTTATAATTATCCTGGGGAAAACTTAAATCAGCTTATAATAAGTGGGACCATATGGTCTTTCCTTGTCCAGTAGGAACACTAATCCCATTAAAGTTATCAACAAACAATCACATTTTAACGCAAACTGGGAAACGGACATGAATTCGCATTCCCTCTCCAACTCCAGACCCAGCAGCCAGTTTCCATTGACACCACGAATATTTTACAGACACTTAAATACACCGAAGCATTCAGGACAAACCATGTGCACGCTCCTCTGTTCAGGCTCGAAGTGTGTCCTTAAGACATTTTATCATACCACTGTTGCCCTGAACAGTCTCTGTATTAAGCTGTTTAAGCAATAAGTCACCATAACCTTCCCTTGTAAGAGCTTTTAAGAAATAAATATCCATATCTACCCCTGATTTGGAAATACATTTCCTTTTCATGCCATGACAACCAGAAAACAATTGATTTAGGGGGATGAAAATATAGATTTTCAGCTCCGTATTTGCTGTTCGCAAATGTTCTGGACTTAATTCAGCCACACGTAGAGGTTCTTCCTGGGAAATAAGACCGAAGCAAAACAGTTATTTAATACAGAACATAATTTTACTTCTCAGTCTGTAAAATTGCTTATTTCCCAGGTAGACCAAAGGCTATTGTGCCATAAACAGGCTAAAATTATTCAGGGTCACATTTCTAAAACTATTTCAGGGTCATTGTTTGCACAGGAATCCAAACCACATTACGGTGCTACAATACCAAATATTAAAAGGATGAAAGCCCAGAAGTCAAATATTTTGATGAAAACCAGCTAAGGGCAAAAAGACGGTGGGATTTAACAGCCCGATGAGCTTTCATCCATCGTTCAAGCCATCGTTTCTTTGTGGAAAAAACCATTTTATAATAAGTACGACCCTACAGAGCTGAAGCTCCCTTCGAAATTTCTCATTGCAATCAGGTTTCGCAACTTTTTTTTTCCCCATCCAAAAAATGCTACCGCTTGCAGTGTCTTCTACAGAGACGGCCACCCCCAACGCCACGTAGCCGCGCCGCGGGCGGCTGACCTGCCGCATCTACAATCATTTCCCCAAGTCAATGAAAATTGACACCTGCCCCTAAATTCTTGCTATTTCCACTCGGCATGAATATTCATGGCACAGCTGATTTTTTTTGGCTTGTGGGGAAATCTCAGCTCTGGTAATTATGCCAGAGACTCTGTACATGATGAAAAATTAATTAGATTTCCTACTAGTTTATTTGATGTTTTTACTTTTAAAAAAAGTGCTTTGATAAGAAAACATATTTATTTAACTCCCATCACGTGGGGAAAACTCATAATTATTCACCACGCACTGTTCAACCCCAAAGCCTTTGGAAAGGATCCCTAAGCCTTTAAAATAATTTGTAACGCACTGGAGCATGGAAGAGGCGTGGACTCCAGTACACAAAGTTAAGCTGAGCAATAATATAAAGAAATACAGTGGAGGTAAGAATTAGTTTAGACAGTGAAAATGTCAGGAAGGTGGAAAACCTTCAGAAAAGTTCAATAGGTTCCCCTTACAAAATAATAGATCCTGGTATCTTAGCAATCTAACCCTTTTGTTAGCGTTTTGGAAGAACATCCAACAAAAAAAAAAAAAGTCAGTATCACTATTTAATGAAGAGGCCTAAGCTTTTAAATATTGACAGTGCAAGTTCAGAAATGAAATTAAAAATGTATTTTGCAGAAGGGAGTAGGGGGGAGGAAAAGGAGGAAATAGTTCAAAGGGCCTTCCACTTGCAAATTCGGCAACAGCCCAAATCCCTTGAAGTAAAGAACATCACACAAATCCCTCATCATCTTCACGTATACACCTCGTTTGTTTTGGAGGAGGAGGATGAAAGCAGAGGACCACGAGAAGGTCTTTCAATCTTGACCACTACCAGAGAGCCCATCAACCCAACACGTACGAACACATGACTTTGAGCCCCATTATGAAGTTTAAGTGAATTAGGTAAAAATTCGTAGCTGTTGAAAGCAGGCCATGTCACCCCTCAAGTCACAGAATCATGGAATCATGAAGGTTGGAAAAGACCTCTAAGATCATCGAGTCCAACCGTCAACCCAACACCCCCACGCCCACTACACCATGTCCATACAAGTCTCGCCATAGACGACTGGGTTTGTTGGGCATTCATTTTCAAACGCAAGTTTGGTCTTGCATGCGGGACCTTGGCCAGACCTGATGACGCCCGTCCCACCCGTCTCCCGCAGCAAGGTGTTCAATCCCTCCGTATGGAAAGCTAATTAGAATAATTAAGCTGGTTATATCCGGAAAACACAAGATGGAAAACCCTTCCCAATAGCACTTTTAATCCTAGTTGTAAACCGAACTTCACCTAAACCCTGGGATGGGCGCACTATCGCTACCAGAAATAAAGCAAGATGTCTACGTCAGCCATGCTTGGTTGACGTAACTATCTAATTAACCTAAGTAATAAGCAATTGCTGCGTTATTACCGTGAAGCTGCCTCTTTGAAATGTCTCTTTTCTTTTTTTTTAAAGAAAGGATTTTTTTTTTTTGTCCTTTCAGTTCCCACTAAACTTAAAAGCAATTTCGTTTCCGGTAATGCAAAGAAAAGGGGCTTTGCCCTGCAGTGGCTGGGAGGATGCGCTGAGTCGGCATTTTCCGTGCACGTGAGAAAGCGGATTAGTTTACAAAAAACCCCCCACTCTTCCAACCCCCCCCTCCCCTGCAGTTCAGTTCAGGGCGGGGCATTTTCATAGGATTTCATAGCATTTCAGGACCATAGGATGCTTCTCCGTATTCAAATGGCGCTCAGCGAAAAAACCACCAAATCCCACAACCTACTGAAGTAAAAAGATACTCTGTGAAAGCGGGTGGGTGTAGCGGCAACGAGGTTTGGGATGCTCAACGTTGCTTTTACAGAAAGCCCAGTTTTTACAGAAAGAGTACAAAACAACAGAAATATTTTTTTTTCTGATTATTGACAGGAGTTTCACGTCGGTTTGGCCGCTTCATTTCTTTGGGCTATTGTCAAGCAGGATTAAGGTCCAGGCTGTTAGTAGAGTCTCCTCCCAAACTAGACTAGACCATCCAGTCTTTGTAAGACACAGAGGAAAAAAAAATAAAAACCGACAGGAAAATACAGATTCCGCTCACACACGCTCACGCCCGTGTCTCAAAGCTGCTCAGAAGCCAACGCCGCATTTTTTGAGCGAGCAACTCGCAGGAGACGGGATATGCGCTTGCTATGCCTGCCCTAGTTTTCATTCCCTTTACGTTCCGCGGCTGCGAACAACGTGAAAAGGTTTTTGACATGGGCGCGTTCTCCGTAAACGGGCGAGCAGGGCCCTCACTCCGTCCTCTCGAGGCAGAGCATCTCTCGCCAAGAGGGACGTTAAAACTTGCGCCAGCAAAGTAGATGCGAGGGGGTTATCGCCCATGCTCCCCCAGCAAGAGCTACCTTCCTCCTCCTCGCTGTAGTTACGGGGCGTCAAGCAGTAAGATGGAAACACTAAGTAAAACCCTTAAAAGGAGCCAGCTTTTTGGAAATAGATGATAGAGAGGGTAAGTATTGGGAAACGGGCTGTAAGTGCTGTCAAAATAACGCGTGTCAAGAAATAGAGCCTGGCCGGGGATTGCACCTGTACGGTTGTTTGGGTTTTGTTTTTGTTTTTTTTTTTTTTTTTAAAAGCCTTGCTTGTAATTGGTATTTGGAATAAAATATTTTGTAGTTTATGGAACTTACCTCTCCTTATTAAAAAAAAAGTGCGGCAGCAGCAGGGTGTTAAAAATAGAATAACCTTCAGCATCAGAGTGAACGCCTCCTGCATACAGATCGAGTCAGAAGAGACAGATGAAAAAAAGGTTTGTGTATACTTCATCTATCAGGAATCTCTTCCTAAAGCTATGGCCCATGCAAGCGCCGTGGATTTTCTTTTAGATTCATTTCCTTTAGAGGGAAACTTCACGTTTACCATCCTAAAAATGAAAAACAAACCCCATGCGCTACCCATTATTTTTTTAACCATCCTGATTCTATGCAAATCATTGTTAACCCTGGTTAAAAAAAGGCTCACGGTTGCATAGCATCACCCGGCAAACCTGCGACGTCAGCAAAAGTATTTATTAATTCCTGACGTATTAATTCCTAACACGTAACGAACACAATTCGAACCAGGGACAACTTCAGTGTTCTGGGTCACGTCATAAGCTCATTGTACATTTTGTTTTAAACAAATCTTATTTTAAACAAATCTTATTTTAAACTAATCTTATTTTAAACAAATCTTATTTTAAACAAATCTTATTTTAAACCTTAGATTTCATTAGGATGCTAATTAGAGCTTTATATGCAGATACACCCAATTCGAAGTTACCCATAATTAAATTCCCATCCTGCAATCGCACCGGACAGCAAGAGAATATACGCCGGCTTCCCCAAAAATGGTGTCAAAATTATAAGGCAGGAAAAGAGTGGTGAAGAGATTTCTTTCCATCCTGAGCTTACTATTGGTTTCCCGCCCCTCCCCCATTTGATTGACGGCTTTTACGTCCTACCTCCAGACTGCACATGTGCACATTGTTCACGGACTTTAAATGAAGATCCCTGCCACAGAATTAATGCAAACACCCGCAGCTCTGCGGGTTTTCACCGTCTAAATTTCAAGGACCAACATTACGAACACTGCTCTGGTTACGTGTATTTTTTCATTTTTTTCTAAACCGCTTGAATAAAAGTACATTTCTTCTGCATTTTTCAGGTTCAAAGTTTAACATCTGATACTGAGGTTGAAGCGTTCTCTCTTTTGTGTCCTTAGAGAAAAAAAATGCATTATTTTTTCATTGCTGCAGAAGACACTTCCCCCCCCCTCCCCCCCTCAGGTTTTCTCCTTCATTAACATCAAAGAAAGAACCTTGTAGCCCGGATATAATCCAGCCATAGGACTGACATTTCAATGAGATGTTCTGCAGTCCAGGAAAATTTACGGATGTTGCTAATTCAAGACAAAGAACTCTGTGTGCGAATCAATGTGGATATTCACACCCCCCGGCTTTAGACAACTTCATGATGAGATAAGATTGGGAAAGCCATCCTGAAGAACACGTATCAACAAGCAAGCCTAAAATCCCTGGACTGCTCCCGACTACTTTGATGCTTCCCCAGAGCACTCCTGTATTTGAGGCCAGGAGGACACTTGAGAGCCAGATGCGTTAGCCAAACACCTCCGTCACAGCAATAAATCTGTGCTTGAGGCCAAAGACCTGCAGAACCTACTCTGCAAGACGTGGAGCACGGGTCGGTCACTCAAAGCCCAGGGTGAGCAGGTCTCCATCAGGATCCACATCTGAACCAACTTAGAAACATAGAATCATTTAGGTTGGAAAAGACCCTTAAGATCGAGTCCAACCGTAAACCTGACGCTACCGCTTCCACCACTAAACCATGTCCCTACACGTCTTTTAAATACCTGCAGGGATGGCGACTCAACCACTTCCCTGGGCAGCCTGTTCCTACCAAACACTCCGAATATCTTAACGGACTTTTAGCCCTCAGCTGATCCTACTCCCTTTACCCTGTGGTAGCAGATGCCACCAGTGCCATAACTCAAGAGTTTCTTTATGCACTAATGACCATTTTTGCGCTAGGGGGTTCAACCGGATCTTCACCATGAGTTGTTCTCGCCATCGGAAGCATTCACCCTTGAAGACTTGAAAAGGAAGCCTCTTCCGGAACGTAGTTATGCA
Organism: Calonectris borealis; assembly: GCF_964195595.1. Taxonomy (NCBI): domain Eukaryota; kingdom Metazoa; phylum Chordata; class Aves; order Procellariiformes; family Procellariidae; genus Calonectris; species Calonectris borealis. The sequence goes on along the minus strand of NC_134343.1, from coordinate 104,851 downwards.
CCTCTTCCACCATGGAGCAAGCTTTTCCCTTCTTTCTATATGTACAGGAATATTGTAGATCCGTAGTCACGCCGCAGACCATCCAGCTGTCTGGATTCCCTTCTCCTACTTGGGCTCTTTTGGAGACATTAATTTAATTCTGTCTTCACGAGGAAGGGCAGTGTGTTCTTCCTTCACAAGGTATATGCTCCCTGCTTTGCATAAGCTGCTATTACCAACTCTTACACGAATTACTTAAGCTGCAGCTATTAGACTAAAAATACAAGATGATCCTAGCTATAATGATAAAAGAGCAAGGAAAATATCTCTAGGGCATCAGAGAGTCGCACGAAAGGAAAGCTCTACTCTATTTTCCATTGCTCCTACAACTAATGCTCATAATTACGTAAAAAAGGGGAAAGTCTTTTTGCTCTGCAGTTCTCTCTCTCCCCCCCCAATTAAACTATCCCGTTAATCAAGTTGCTTTCGAAGTCAAGCTACAACAAACAGCCTCCTCTAGGAAAGGCGTGACCCATTACTAGTTCTTGAGTTAATTGTACTTACACGCTAATCAACTGAAAAGCCGTACATACTCGTGGTTGAGGTCAAGTTGTGCATACATTTACGTAAGCCTGGTCCTCGTTCATTTAAGGACCCTGCTGATGAATACCGGTGAAAAGTAGAGCAAACCCAAATCTAGATGCAAGAGGAGCAAGAAGTCTTATTTGGGTTAGTTATGCCCTTTTACGTCATTCCGGCAGCATAAAAAGGTAACTAAACCGTTGTGTGTTACTCATTTTAAAGGTGAGAGCAATATAAACTCCTCTTCACATCCAGAGAGTCGAGCATCCCTACGCTCACCAGGAACTCAAGAGAAATGCGCAATTTCCGCCAGTAAATTACTCCTCTCCCTGTTTCCTCAGGGCTTCCCTCGGGCTTCCCTTTCGCAGCCGATGCAACTACAACCGGCATTTTATGTGCAAGCCGGGGTTCCCCGTCTTGCTGACTGAATAATCTGCCACAAAACTCTAATTTTAACAGGAACATGAAACGGTTCTTCTCGCTTCTAGACCGCGGGCGAGTCACTAAACTGAACAGGAACTGAACTGTCAATAATTTCTCTCTCTCTCCAGTGAAAAAAAAGAAAAGAAAAAAAAAAACCCCACTTTCAGTTCACTTTCAAGGGTCTGACACTGCGTTAACGTGAATATCCCATAAATGAATTAATAGAGGTCACGTTGCTGCTGCAACCAAGCCAGATCACAGAATCATAGAATCATAGAATCATTAAGGTTGGAAAAGACCTCTGAGATCATCGTGTCCAACCGTCAACCCAACACCCCCATGCCCACCACACCATGTCCCTAAGCGCCTCATCTACACGTCTTTTAAATACCTCCAGGGTTGGTGACTCCACCACGTCCCTGGGCAGCCTGGTCCAAGGCCTGACCACTCTGTCGGTAAAGAAATTTCTCCTGATGTCCAATCTAAACCTCCCCTGGCGCAACTTGAGGCCGTTTCCTCTCGTCCTATCGCTTGTTACTTGGCAAATGTAACCATCGTCCTGACTCCGACCAAGATGGTCTTGAAGAACTTGAGGACGGGTGTCTCCGACCATCCCCACCTCACTTTGACCTTAACCTGAGAAGCCTTGGTGTTATTGAGCACAAGTGGGAGGGAAGGGGTGGAGGAGGCTTTTCTCCATTTGCTCTTGCCTGAACTCCCAAGACTTCAGAGAGCTGCGTTGGCTGCGGGGCTGCGTCCCATCCCGCCTCGGCAGCAAGCTCTCACTCCCACTCAAGCCTCGCTATTTTCATTGAAGAAAGTAATGGCTAATGCTATTATGCCCATTCCCAAGCAGATGGATAACAAGATCATCAACGGGGAAAAGATTTCCACAAAGCACCATTGGCACCGCTGCTTTTTCTCCTTATCAACAGTTGTACAGGTTTTTCTTCGTTTTTCTACCGATCATCACTGTTTCTTCTCAGCTGTAGCCCCAGGGAAGCCATTTTCCAAGACCTCCCCTAGACCAGTCACTGCATGGCTTTGGGATCTGCATAAATATGAAAATTCATGATTTTCTTTCTCCCCAGCTGCTGGTTTTCTTTGATTCTTTGGATGAAAGAGAGAGTGAAGAGCAGTAAGAGGTGAGGACACACAGCACACGCTCGTGGGAAACCCTAAAGCCTTAAACCTTGCTCTTCAACACCAGAACCGCCACCTCCAATTTTTAAAAGGAATTCAAGTTTGCTCCCAAATTCTCTGGTTTTTGTGGGGGTTAAGTTCATGTCGGAAAAAAAAAAAACCCACCTCCGAAGGAAGCCGTTTTGTATTTCGTGGAAGGAAGCGATGGGGTTTTTTTCACCTCAGTACAGCAAAGTGACAGACCGTATTATTAAATGATATTGTGTTACAGAATCCTGAAATTGAACTAGTTGAACGCTATTTCAACCCCTCCTAAGCATCCACCCGCCTGTCGCTTCCATCCGTGTCAAGTTTTTGAGCTGTTTTAATAATTAAAGTCATCTTTTCGTTTGTTAGAAGGTGATATTTGAAGGTGACGATTGAGGCAGCAAGGAAAGTGGGCAAGAGACCACATACGACCAAGCGACAAAAAATAAAACAAAATAAAAGGGAAGCATCCAGGAAAGGAAGTTAGTGGAATTACGGACTTAGCAGAAATGAAAAAGCAAAATAAGCTTAACGAATGGCCCCGCAATTTACTTGGTATAACTGGCCAGTAAAGAAAATAAACTGATCTTCGAAATACGAACAAAAAACCCAAACTGAGACTCGCCCAGCACCTTTTCTGAACACGGCCGGTTAGTTATCTTTATGTCCAGGGTCTCTTCTGGCCCCAACCACTGATAAGACAAAAAGCCTGCCTCTCCAGAGCTTTTCAATATCGGGTAGGATTTTTCCCTTCAGGATTTTCTTTCTTTTCTCCAGGAACCGTCCCCATCTCTTGATGATGGGAGATCACATTCAGAAATACTCAGCTGCTTGCTGGAGGATGCCTGTCCATCCTGCATTCCTAAAGCGAGTTCTGCCCTCTTCCAAAAAACAATAACCAGGACCGAATTAACAGTTTCGCCAATTATTCTGGCATATTACTCTTAAGAATGCGAACAGCGGCACAATGCATGCAGCGGTAATACCTTAAATGCTTACTTGATTGGAATCGCTGGCACAAGCCGTGTTTGCAATTACTTTCCTTGAGTGTTACTTAAATACCGAAGCCACAATATGCCACCACCAGGCCCCCAACCTTGCTTTCTGAAAGAAAAATTAAAACAGCTTCCATTGAGAGGGAGGATTATCACTTCAAAATCCCATTTAAAGACAATTTCCCCTGCTCTAGGGTTGATGCATGAGCCTGTAAATCCTTTCTGACCGCTTCAGGGCAGCATTAGAGAAAAATTCCAATGCACAACTGAATTTATTTTGAGCAGCACATCTGATAATCAAGACAAACTCCACGATACGGCAAATAAAAACCACGAGAGTCAGTAAAAACGGCGCTGCCCAGGCAGGAGCCCATGCTATTTCTTCCACCAGCTTTAAAGCGGTGACTCAGGTCAGTCGGGGAATCAGGAGCTTCTATCGTAACCGGCGCCGTTCGCAATAGGACACGCCGCAGAGGTGACGGAGGCAAGCGACCCCAGTGTATTACAAAAATCCCTGGGTTTTTGTACGCAAACAGCGGAGCCTGACGCTTCAAGGCTTGGCTTTAACAATTGCACTCTCCAGGGAGAAGCCTCAGATGAGTTTCGCGTCTCAGATATTCCACCGCAGCGGAACAGAACTCCCAAACATCGCGTTTGCTGCTTCCCCTGCTCCCTTTGAAATAAAGATCTTGCTGCCAGCCTTGACGCGCTAACTTTTAGCGGGTCCTCCAAGGTCACCGCAGCGTGGAGAGATGTCAGGCGTCTTCAGGGCTTACCACGTCGAACACCTGCCCAAAATCACCTCCGATACAGGTTCAGGTTTGGAGAAGAATTTAACGGGGGTAGAAAATTTAAATATTAATGTTAGGGACATAAATGCTGCTAGTAAACGTGCTACGGCCTTTCTTTATTACAGCCTGGGGAAAATAAACCTGTTAACAGTGGTAGAGCTCAGGTATTTTGGAGTGTACTCATGGTCAACAACGGCCTGGATGAACATTACAGAACCACAAGCAGCGCAACCCTGTACCGACTCGGTTTCTCTTCAAGAGAATCTTAAGTCACCAGGTATGATTTTATTACGAAGGACAGGTCTTACAAAATTCAGGCGAGTCCGTTCGTCAAGTCAACCGGAGCAGGCAGCATGTAGCAGCGCAAGCAGCAAATAACCCAGCCGGCTTTCAAGGGAATTAAAAACTCAACTTGATGGAAAAAGTGCCAAAAACCTTAGCTGCTGGCCAGGGTCAACCCACAACTTGTTATTGCCTTTCGCCAACAAAAGGTCGGAGAACTTCATCCCATTGCATGGGGAAGCATTATTCATCACGTACAGACTTCACTGCTGTATGCTGGGCTATAAGCAATAATACAAGATTAATCTTGATGCTGCCCATGCAGGCGGAAGTGGCGAGGTTGGGCACTTTCGGAATTTAATAGGAAAAAAGTTCAGTCAACTCTGCTATTGAATTGTTCCATGACTTTAGAAGAGAGCTAACTAGCAAAATTCCAGCTGTGAAACAAGTAATCCCTGCCAACGCGATTGCAGATGTTCGCTTTGTTGCCTACAAACGACATAAGCACCGGTACACGAGCACGAAGATGCGACATACCACGTCTGAGCGAGTGCATAAGGAAAATGAACTCAATTTGCGAAGCGTAGGCAAAATTTTAAAAAATGGTTTTAAGTTGGGGGGTTTCTTTTGTCTCCGCTTTCTGGATTTCAAGTGTTTGGAATAGGCGAGACTGGACAAGCCTTTAAGCGTCAATTATTATTTCAGCAATCACGCTGAAACCAAGAACCGCAGCAAGACGAAGTGTGGAGAAAGATACAGGGTATTTCCCCTTAGTTCCCGTGAACGGTGTCTCCTCGGGTGGCGATACATCTTCTCACGGGTAGCTAGAGCAAGGCCAGAACGCAAGCGAAGAAGAATATTTCATTAGCAGACTTACCCAGCTCTTCTCCACCTCCCACATCTGCTTTCCTTCCTCTGTTTGTTTTGCTTCTGCGATATTAAACATCGTGGGTCACGATAAAAAGCCAAAGACAGTATGCTTAGTTGTGCTTGCACGTACTGCTCGACAAATTAAATTGGGGGAGATTAATTCGATTGAATTCAATAGCGCTAACAAAGCAAGGTAGGCACTTTCTGCTCCTCCTGTCTTCTTGGCATCTTTGCCCTCGTCTTGGTGCTGGTTACGCGGTAAAAGCCGTTGTAATCAAGCGACACGGCCAAACCAACCAGACCCTACAGATGAGTTTTGATATGGAGACTTCGTTGACTGAACGCTCAGTCCCTTGCTGTAAGTGGTACTCACCTACCCCAGATATCACGCAGATAAGAGACCTAATCTGATGTCTAGAACAAAACCAAAGCCTTTCCCCAGCAGGTCTTTCCCCCGCCCCGTCCCAGCAATACACAAAGAGCCACAATGAAGAGAAAACCCCCCAAGACCCAGTCAAAAAAAATCTGCAGCACTGCTGGCACACAGTCCAAATGCTTCCAGGTGAAAAAAACCAGTGAGATAACTTGAGGGTGCAAGCGGTGGGTCCTCCCAGGAGACCCCACTGTCACTAAAAGCTCTACGTAGATCCCCGGCAAACCAATCCAAGTCTCATCTACCCCACATCAGACCATTTTCGATGCCCTGGGTCCATACTAGACCCTATTTACCTACACCACTACCAGCCACAGCTTCTCTAGAAGAGGCTCAGACAAAGAGGATCACGCGTGCATACAAGTCGGTCTTCATACGACATTGCTTTCCCTTCCGGTGAGCACTGCAGTTCCCCACGAAGAAACACAGCAGAGAAGAAATAAAACTCGGAAGGTTGGATATAGAAGCAAACCTCCATTAACATCTGAGCACCCCCAGGAAGAAGCAGGCTCAGTGCAATGAAAGAGTGGTGGCAAGCGAGATCAATGGACTTCGTGTACCTACCTTCTCTCCTTTCAATAAAAAAAAAAAAAAAAAAAGAAAAGAAAGGATCGTTCAGAGGTTGACATGGTAACCAACTGCAATGTGGTACGCGTATGGCACTTCACAAAAGGGACAGCCCCTATTGTGGCACATATACGCTCAAGTCCGCAATGCAGCCCCCGTGCTCCGAGCAGAGGCTGCGTCCAGCCTTAATGGCGTTAACTTGTAACGTCTTGAAAGTTGAATGAATTTTTTTTTTTTTTTTTAAGTCTAAGACAAGTTCTAGCATTTTTCTTGCAATAACCTTATACTGCAAAATATATTAAAAAAAAAAAGCAATAGAAAATACCAGACCAAAAGAATGGAAAGTCTATAACAAATCTCAGTAGGAGAGAAACTAAATTTGCGACAAACAAGAAAAATGAAGACAAAGAATAAAAAAAAAAAAAAAGAGCGTCCTACTAGTGTGAAACAGGTTGGAGCGAGTGCTAACAGCAAAGCAAAGACTATGGAGAAGGTCAAAACAAGACGAACAATTTGGGGGGGGGATCTAAAGCCGTGGGATTGCCTCGGTGACCTGGCAGCATCGCTCTTACACGCCCCCATTTAGCAGAGCAGGGACCAGTCCTCAGACGCAAGAGCTGCCTCCCGAGAGGTGTTTGTGTCTACCCAGCCACCTTCCACTGGAGCGAACATCTCTACTGTCAGCTATTTCGTTTGCTGAGGAGGCCTCCGACAGTGACGCCAACAAGTAGAGGAGTCTTTTGGAAGAAAACAGCCCAGTGCAAGCTGAGGAGCCGGCACCATTTCAGGAAGGCGTTGCTTCAGCAGCTCTTTGGGACCCTCAGGAGTTGACTGGAAACTCAAAGCGGTCAGCGGGTTGGGTCTGGAGATCAGTCCACATCAAAAGTCGTTCCGACAGCAATGAGTCATTGGAGAGGAGAACAGGCTCAAGGGATGGTGAACAAGGGAAGGCGTTCCCTGCTCACATTTACCTCTCAATAATAATACTAACCTCAGCCCTGGCAGCAAGGCTTCATATGTGCAGAATAACCCAAGATCCTCCGCAGAAGGTACAAGGTCATCTTTTATGATTGTTTCAGTGGTCACCTGGTTATGTCTTCCAATAGACAGAGAACTTTTTTCTAATGTCTTCTTGGAAAACAGCAATGAAGAAAAATCACTGGCTACAGAAGAGACTCTTAGACCAACAGAGCAATTGAATGATTAGACTGAGATGAAAACAGTCAACGTTTCTGAGAGCAATTGAAAGAAAAGCTTAGGGTGGCAGTGACATCTTGAACCAGCCCCACGCCAACCCCTGCCTCCTCCTAGGAGGAAATAAAACATCAGGGTCAGCAGAGAAGTCTCCTCGTCTCAAAGCAGAGAGGCTTTACCGAGGCCAGGAGACGTGGACGTGGTCGGAAAGGAGACATTCAAGAGGACCAAAAGGTCTTTCTTGACCTCCTTACATTCATAAAGAGCCACCAAAGGAAGAAGAGGAGTAGGGCATGCTTGGCAACCGATTCGTCCAACATCATTCCGTCTTGGTAATACAGCATAAAGATCCCAGGACTCAAGGTAAAAGGATTAACCAGAAACAAAGGGAACTAAGATAAGGGGCAGATGACAAGATTAGGACGTGGGCAGGTGCCTTTGAAAAACCCTCAGACTCTCACTCTGGCACTCAAGCCTGTAACGTTTACAGGCTGCCGGAGCCTAAGCGGAGAACGGTGCTCTGATCTGCGATGATTCATAGCGCGCAGGAACACAGATATGATATCCAGCCATCTCTAGAAGGAGGTGTCACAATGCATTTCCAAAAAGCCGCTCTCAGTCTGTTATTAGCTCAAGGAGACAGCCCCGAAGGCATGGCAACAAGTCTTGAAATACAGTATTTCACTGAAAAGACTCGCTAACTCTTCTTTCCCCGAGCTTCAGAGAGTTCCCAGACAATTGGTTATCACAGCGACAGTTCACGCTTGATGGCGAGCGGGCGCCGAGGGGGTGAGTTAAACCTGTTATTCAGACCTGGCTGTTCAGTCTAGACGGGCATCAGAAGCAGCGATGAGATCGTCCTTCGTCAACTCTGTGAAAGCACGCATCCCCTTGAGCGGCAGGGGAAGGTGCGTTGCCCCAAAAGCGGCCACCTAAGTGCCTCTTGCTTTATTTTACGGACGCAGAACAGAGTTTAAACCGGTGCCGTGGTTTAACCCGGCAGGCAGCCAAACCCCACGCAGCCGCTCGCTCACTCCCCACCCCGCAGTGGGACGGGAGAGAATCAGAAGGGTGAGAGTGAGAAAAACTCGTGGGTTGAGATAAAGACAGTTTAATAGAACAGAAAAGGGAAAATAATAATGATAATGATAGAATATACAAAATGAGTGATGCACAATGCAATTGCTCACCACCCGCGCTGACCAATAACCAAGTAGCGATCGCTACTTCCTGGAACACGCCTACCGTTCATATACTGAGCATGACGTCACATGGTATGGAATACCCCGTTGGCCAGCTGGGCTGGCTGTCCTGGCTATGCTCCCTCCCAACGCTTGCTTTGTTTTGTTTTTTCTTGAGCTGAATGTCCTTGGCTAGCAGGGTACTTAGCAACAACTGGAAACATCAGTGTGTTATCAACATTCTCCTCGTACTACACCCAAAACACAGCCCTGGGAAGAAATTTAACTCCATCCCAGCCGAAACCAGGACAACCAGCCTGGAGGATTAAAGGCACGAAGGTCCTTCCGCTGCTGTGCTTCAGAGTTGTGCCTCGGAGGGTCAGATGCAACCAGGTATTGAAATGAGACATCTGAAAAATGGAAGCTGCTTACACCCACTCAAAAGCCTTGAAAAAGGGAAGAAAAAAAAAAAAAAAGAGAGAGAGAGAAAAAAAACCCTGTTGTTTTTATTGCAGGTATTCTGGACTGCAGAAGCTTCCCTCGCGTAGCGAGAACGCTGATGTGCTTTTACCTCCGCAGGTCCCTACAGCAGGGTGTCTATTTTGTTTCGAGTGTTACAGCAAGAATACCTCGCCCAGTTGTTCCTCCATCAAAGGACTGTTTATTAAACCAAAGGGCCTAATTTGCAGTTTTCCACAGGCAAGAACCAAGCTGACAAGTATTTAAGGTTTATATTGGATACCTTTCCTACGCTGATGCCCATGGAATATTTTAGACTGAACAAGGCATTTGAAAATCTTGCACCGCCTTCCTCCCGTGCAGCACAAAACCCCACCTTCTCCGCAGGCGACGAGCCCCAAACCCATTATACAGGAGGAGTCGCAATTGCAATTCTGCAGCCTCTGCTCTCCTCCAGAAAGCCAGACGCCAATAACCGCTTCTAATTTTGAAGTCATCAGCGATGCAAATAAATTCAGATTGCAGCTCGAAGAAATACGGTCCTTCCCGATTTCAAATGCCTCCAGCCTACAGACATTAGCAGATAACGTATTTTCTTGGTCTCATTCTGGGACAACGCACACCCGGGGAGGGGAAAGAGCTGGCGGCGCTCCCATCAGACGGCATCCGTAAAACCAAATCCTGACCACGCCGCTTCCAGAAGAGGTCGGCTGGGCTGAAACAACCACGGATAAGCGACGCAAGGGGCAAAGCCTGACTCCAAAAACAACCCGAGCGCCTCAGAGCTGCTGTTTAACTTCCCTACCTTCGGCTTCAAAGTCAATCCGCCACCACAAAAAGCTGGTTCAGGTTCAACAGAGAGGCTGGCTGTATATTTTGCAAAAAAAAAAAAAAAAAAGATCATCAGCGGCAGCTAGGAGGGATTGCTCCTCAGCCTGTAGTAATCAAAGATTTCTAAAAATAAAATAAAACAAAATAAAATAAAACAACCAACCCAGGAGCGATAAACCGTACTTGGGTAGCAATTTGTCCGTGCAGTTCCCAAGTTGTGTTTTCACGTCCGCGCTCCATCGTGTCTAGGAGTTGCTTCTGTTTTCTTCCCTTGGCATTTTTCCTACCTGGAAGCTTATCACGCAGATGTTTGCGCTGCCTGCTGCCAAGGCCCTGGCTTTGGCACGCGCTGGCTTTCGTCTCCCAATTCAGGCGGTCAAACAACGATCGCTGCTGAGGTTCCAAGCCGGCAATTGGCAGGCTGGTAAAGGCAGTCGCAAGCACCTCGTGGGAACAGCCTAACGCCCTCCCCTCTTATTCCAGGGACCAGATTAGTGGGTGCCCTTTCTTGCCGCGCAATTCCACATACATCGCCCTACAAATATCCTCATTCGGAGATTGGCTCTTCGAATCAAGAGAGCCCGAGACCCCGAAGAGGGCAGACGCTCGCTGCACCCACTAAAGAAGCCAAAACCCAAATCGCTTTGATAAATCGCATCCTCCAAGGCATTCATAAATACGGAGAGGTGGGTAGTGATGCTCTTTATCTCTACAATTGCATTACAGATGATTTATTGCTGATACTCCAGCTCTCTTAGAATCATAGAATCATTAAGGTTGGAAAAGACCTCTAAGATCATCCAGTCCAACCGTCAACCCAACACCCCCATGCCCACTACACCATGTCCATCTCTTCTAGCACCGATTCCTGATGGGTAGAAACCGTTGGTAGAAACCGATGGTAGAAACTGGTAGGCATCAGCCTAGAGCTGAATCTGAAGATACCTCAGGGTCCCGCACCCCAGTTTTGGAGATGAGCTCTACACCAGGACCACACCAAACTCTTGGATCCTGCTGGAGCTGCATGCGCCAGGCTCATATTGACCATAGCGATCCCATGCTCCACGGGGGAGACACAGGTTGGCCCCAGGGCAATTCAGCAACACGTCTCAGCAGCTTTCTGGTCCAGCTTTCTTCCACAGCGTGGGTCCACCATCACCCAGTACCTCCAATTCAAGCACAGCCTCATGCCAGGATGAGCCAAACACAGCCAGGAGCTGTCCCTGGACAGAGACCGGCCACCGCCAACTCAGGTACCCCGAGGAAACAGGACCAGTTGAGGTTTCCATTCCTGCAACCAAGGACATCACAGACATAGATCTCCCAGGGGCCCTTTCAGATCTGCCCCAAGGAGCGGTTGTGTGCTCTCCACATGGCAGCAGGGGATAAATCCTTCGGTTTTTCAGAGACTTCTCTGCACACGACAATAACACAGGCCCTTCACCTAGCTTTAGCACCTGGAAGCAACATCTGATGTGAGCACAAAGCTCCTGGGTTTGCTTGGCAGGAGCAGGGAAGAAGTCAGGAACGTAGAGCTGGTACCCACGGCATTAGGCACCTTGTGATCTATTTTTCTGACAAAAACAGGGCTCAATTTCTCTCCAAAACACCGTTTCAGTATAAGAACTGTGAGAATGAGGAGCTGCTTCTGCAGGGCAGAGAACAGGACCAGAGTTGAGGGTATTGCGATGCCGGGAAGCTTGAAACATCTCCCGAGGGTCCCCTCTAGGAAGCACCAGCTTGGGCTGTCACCAACTCACGCTGCTCCTCACCCAACAAAGCGCAGAGCGCGTGACCAAGGACCACCGCAGATCAGCCCTAAACACACCGGAGACCTTCAGCTTCCAGAATAGGTCAGGAAGAAAAGTCACAGGGTCCAAACCATTTTGACTGCTCCCCCCCAACCCTTCCAAGTTACGCTTTACATCTTCACTTCCACGCTCGCCTGCGTAATCTGAATTTCCATCTGAGACACCGGCCACTTCATCGAGACAAAAATACCTGGAGGTTCTGCCCTGGAGAAAGGGATCACCAAACTCTACCTGTGCCTTCTTTCCTATCGCAGACCCAAAGAGCAGGTCCAAGGGGTCGAGACTGGAAACCAGTCCCACTCCCTTCTTACCGACTTCTCTTCCCCACCCTCCAGAGAGATGGATTATTTTTGCGGCTCCTCAACAGGTAGCACACTCATTTTCTCTGGCATTTGTATTTGTTATCCCAGCTAACGTCATTTAGTTTGTCAGGTCCTGCGGAGAGCGATCAAGCCAATGGGAATTGCTCTGGCGTTAATTACACCTGAGGTCCTTCACGGCAGTTACTCCTAATGATGAGATGCCCCAACATGGCAGATACACCGCTAATTTAGTGAAACATTTAAAAACTAGAGGAAAGTACTTAAAAAGGAAGGGCAACCAAGAGCCCTGGCCACAGCCAAACTGTGGTTGCCCCACATCTGTGTGTTTAGAGCCATATATTAGAATCATAGAATGGTTTGGGTTGGAAGGGACCTTAAAGATCATCTGATTCCAACACTCCTAACAGCAACCACAAATCTCTAATCCCAGATTTGCTGAAGTATCGAGAAAATCTGGGGAGAAGCTGCCTCACGCCTGACGCTCGTACCCAACTTAAACCAAGCCTGAAGTCCCACGGGATGATCAAGGGCAGAGTCATGAAAACCATCTCAGCCGTGGGAGCATGCGATCCCTCCCGTAAAATTCCCACCCCGGGAACAAGAAGATGCAGGGAGAAGTGCCTGAGGAGCATCTTTAAGGGATGCCCGGTAAAGGATCGCTTTCACAGCAAGTTCACTGCTCCATCGTTGATCCTGGCACATGAGGGCAAAAATACCAAGGTGGACTAGAAAATCCCCGAGACGGCTGGAGATGGAGCAGGAAAAGGTCTTTGAGTTTCAGAGGGAGAGAGGAGAAAAGAGAAAGAGAAGGCTCCTTACCACTCGTGAACACACAAATAATGCTGCAGAGCAGTGGGCTGTTCCCAGAGAAGCCGGAGTATAGTCCTAATGCCATAGCTGTTTTTAAAAAAATAAATAAAAGAATAAAAAGATTGACAGGCTGCAAAAGTCTAGTAACCCAGAGGTCTCTCACCAGATGGAAAATTTAGCAAGAGAGGGGAAACAAAACCCAACAACTTCAACTTCTTGACCCGCCTGCTTGTATCCTCACCTCCCTTCTGGCAAATTCCTTCCTAAAACTTCAGAAGTTATTACAGAATTGCCACCAGAACCCGTAAAATGGCTTAAAACCCACTGTAAAACACTGGATGGAGGTGATCAGCGGAAAGTCCCTGCAGGAAAGAGGAGATGGAGGCACGAGCCCCTCCGTGCTCTACACCCTGGGATTCTCCATATGGAAACGAGAAAACAACTTGCAGCCACAATTGAATCGGATACGATAAGTATTCTCCAAACAGAAGAAGCCTCAGACCCAGTTTTCTTCCACACCTACCTGGGGACTTCCCAGCCCAGCCCGAAGCCGCCTTCCCCGTGCGGTTATTAACATCACGCATACACAGATGAGAGTCATTAGCATCTCTACGCGGAAAACGTTGACGGGCAAGCAGACAGCTACCTCTCATCACGAAGGGGAAGATGCTACTCGCTGTAAATATTTTATCCTGCCCTATTCTGGCCTCTTCAGGAGCATGAATCACGTCTCCAGATATTTTTTTTTTTTTTTTTGTACTTGGTATTATCAAGGCATGAGTCACGGGAGAGGAGCGATACAGCAACAATTCTCATTCCCCAAAACTTTCCACAGGGCAGGCTGAAATTCGCTCGGAGTCCTGTAATGAAGTGACTTAGTAGGTGAGTCTGCTTTGTGGTAAGCCATTATCCATACCAACAGACAAGGTGTTGTCTTAAAACAAAGAAAACCCCTCGAAACACAGACTTTACATCCGTTACGCTTAAAAATCCCTCACTTAAAAAATGAAGTGAGGCTTTGGAGAGTTTGTCCTTGCTTTGACCCAAGATTCCTCCAGCACAGCCAGGGGGGGATTTTGCAGGTGTTTTTTTTGTTTTTCCTTGCCTCCATGAATTTCACTACCTACTCCTACATTTTACACCCGTGAGAACGAGAGGCACTTTCTCACTACGAGATGCCGCTTCTGCGGCTGAGGGACCCTGTGCCCCGGGGGTCCGCTCAGCATCCCACCGCTCACACAGCCATACAGACAGACCAACAACATCACCCCTCCACATTTGCGTTCTTCAAGCTACATAAGATACAAACCCAACCAAAATGTTCCACCAAGCCCAACCTGACCCAATATAAGGTGTGGTCCAAGACCCGAACCAGCCTGGTCCCTCTGAAGCCCCCGAGATGCTCTGCAGCTCTGGACCAGAATAGAATCATTTGGGTTGGAAAAGCCCCTTAAGATCATCGAGTCCAACTGTAAACTTGGCACTGTCAAGTCAACGACTAAACCATGTCCCACCATTAAACCTCATCCCACCACTAAACCATGTCCCACCATTAAACCTCATCCCACCACTAAACCATGTCCCACCATTAAACCTCATCCCACCACTAAACCATGTCCCACCATTAAACCTCATCCCACCACTAAACCATGTCCCACCACTAAACCGCGTCCCACCACTAAACCGCGTCCCACCACTAAACCGCGTCCCTAAGCACCACATCTATACGTCTTTTCAATACCTGCAGGGATGGTGACCCAACCACTTCCCTGGGCAGCCTGTTCCAAGGCTTGAGAACCCTTTCAGTGAAGAAATTTTTCCGAATATCCAATCTAAACCTCCCCTGAGCACAACTTGAGGCCGTTTGCTCTCATCCCACCCCTCGTTACTTGGGAGAAGAGACCGACCCCCACCAGCCTCCCCTGGGCGTCACCAGTACCAAATGAAGGCCCTTAACCCCGCTTTTACCTTTTCTTTCTTTTTTTTTTTTTTTTTTTTTTAAATATCTAAAGCATCTGCTAAGCGCCTTGTAATTAACAACCAATTAAGGCACAACCCTAATTCCTCAGCCGCTCTACCCAGCTCGCAGCGGGTTTGCCCATCACCGGGGTGATGCTGATGGGCTCTGGACCACCGGGGAGCGGGATGCCCTGGGGGTACCCAGCGGGTGGGCAACGAGTCTCCCCTCCTCGGTCGCCGCAGCGGGGCTGCGGCCGTAGGGCGGGGCGCGGGGCGCGCCTCCTCCTCCATCCTCCTCCTCCTCCATCCTCCTCCTCCTCCATCCTCCTCCTCCTCCATCCTCCTCCTCCTCCTCCTCCTCCACCGCCGCTGCGCGGAGCCGGGGCGGGGCGGCCCCTGCGGCAGCGGCTCTGCCCGGCTCCGCCGGTGCGGGTTGCTCCGCCGGGAGAACGGCGGAGCTGGAGCCCAACCGACCATGGACGGCGGGGAAACGGGCGGAGCGGTGCGGGGCGAGCCGCCCCTCTAGGCTGGCCGTGGGAAAGGTGAGCGGGGGGGGGGGGGGGCTTCCACGGGTGCGGGAGGGGGTTTGCCGGGGGGCTGGAGCCGGGAAGGAGCCGGTGCCCCCCATCCTCCTTCACCCACCGCCGCAGCCGAGCATCACTGGGGGAGCTGGGGCGCTCCCACCCCCCCAATGTTTGTCCTCCAGACTTTCTGGCTTTTAACACTCCGGGCATCGTGTGGGGTAAGAATAATAGGGAAGGGACCAGCTCAGAGCGATGGTTTCGTGGTTTCTTATTTTTTTCACACCCCCCCCCCCACCCCTCCCTTGAATAGTTCGTGATAAATTGCAGTGTCATTGTCAGACGTGCCTTCCGCTGCTGGGCTCGGTTTTAACGCTTCGCCCCGAAGAGAGATCCACCCTTACCGTCGCAGGCACGCGTGGATCCGTCAGAATGCAGCTTGAGCCGCTGAATTTGAAGTACAGGTGGCTGGAGTAGATTTTTACCGGGCAGAAGGGCTCCTAGCGAGCGGTTCGGAGTCGTTGGAACGATGGTTACTGATGCTTTCATCTTGCTTTCCGTGATTTTTTAATTTTTTTTCCCCCTCCCCTTTTCTTTCCTTCTGGATGGCAACGTCCACTTGCTCGGTTTTGCAATCCCATTTTTTGCGGGGTGTCGAGCGCGGCGTGTCCTTCCCGCGGTGCTACCGCCCGAGGATGGCGTGTTGCGGAGGGGCGTAAAAGGCCACGGGCGAGCTTGCGATCGCAGCCGGTGTTTTAACATCGGAGCGAAATCAACCCTTTAGGTTCGTTTGCTCTCTGGCGTGGAGCGACTGACGCTACCGTTACAGGGGAGCGTGTAGCGTTCGTGTCGGGGGCGACAGCGTTGTCATTGAGACTGGCTAAGGTGATTCTCCGCAACCGAAATAGTGAAAAGGCTGCACAGACCGCGCAGCTGGACGGAATTTGCTCAAACAGGGGGAAACCTCCTCCGACGGCATGCCGGGGAGCCGAGCAGCAGAGGAATTGGGGGCTTCGTTACCCAGAAAATCAATTTGGAAATGGGGTTGTGTTTTAGCAAAGGAAGATTTTGCTCTAAAAGAGCCCCAAAATCTCCTATCCCAGCTGAATTTTTTTTTTTTTTGCATTCTGCAGCTGGAGGTATATGAGTGAAAACTCTTGCTATGAAGCATGTAGGGTACTTGATCTATTTTTAAACCTTAAAAATACCTTCTATAGTCTTTAAAAAAAAAAAAAAGTGGTAGTGGAGAGTGGTTGCACTTAACGCTCAATTTTTTAATGTGCCTGGATGATCATAATTCACCGGCAACTGGCCATTATTTTTTTTCCCCCGCCTTTTCATAATTTAGGAAGAAATTATATGTTCTTAATCTTCCGTATGATTTTCCAGGTTGGTAGCCCGGGTGACTCGGAGATTGCCAGCCTCGCCGCAGGCAGTGCAGTATTTTCTCTCTGCTACCTACCAGCTTGTCTGACACCGCGGCTGGAGGATTTTTCTCCGGCGCAGCGCTCGCTTGCTGCGCTTACCGCGAGAGGGCCCATTCCGCGCCTGGTTTCGGCGACGCGCACGTGGGGACGGAGCTGCCGCACGCTGAACCCACACTTTTCCCCCGGGGCGGGGGGGAAAAAAATCTCATCCCCCCCCCCTGGGCTTTGCACTGATGCTCCTAAAGCTGGTAGATCTGGGCTGTTTTCAGAGCCGTCGGGATGTTTTTTAGACGTGGATTGCGTGTTGTTTATAACCTAACGCTTGGAGCGGAGCGAGGCGGAAGAAGTCCCAGGCTCCTGTAGTTGGGGTTGCCACTGCTTTCGTTCAAAATCTCCCGTCGGAAATAAGCGGAGTGTTTGGGATGCTCCTTGTTGCCACGAGAGGTGATGTCCTGCTGGGAGCTGGCGGGTGGGAGCTTAACGGTGAGGTACGGGCGTCATTAGGAAGGCGTTCCTGCCGGCCGGTTGGCTTGCAACGTTGGCGCTTCCAGTTGGCAGGTCGGAGGTGGCGGTGGTTGCGTGCCGCGGAGTTTTTGTTCTGGCTCCAAATGAGGTGTTTAATGTGGGTTCATCGGGGGGGAAGCAGGTTAGAAAAAGGACTATTATGATGATCTCATCTCCCCCGCTGCCAGAAGACTCCACCAAATGGTTCTGGCACCAAGCTCGTTGCCGCTGACGAGGGTGGAGGACTGCTCTTTAGAAGGAGATCCACGATCCTGGTCTGCAGAGCAAGGGAGAGGTTCCAGCCTGTCCTTTGGCACCAGGTTCTCCTGTAGACCTGACAAAGGGCCTGGATGGCTGCAAGACAAAGGTCTCCAGGGGTCCTGCGCTATGGATGCCAGGAACTTTGTGTGGCAGCTTGTTTGAAGGCTAAATCATAGAATGGTTTGGGTTGGAGGGGACCTTTCAAGGTCGTCCAGTCCAACCCCCTGCCATGGGCAGGGACATCTTCAACCAGATCAGGGTGCTCAGAGCCCCGTCCAAACTGACCCTGAATGCTCCCAGGGATGGGGCATCCACCACCTCTCTGGGCAACCTGTGCCAGTGTCTCACCACCCTCATTGTAAAACATTTCTTCCTTATATCTAGTCTAAATCTCCCCTCTTTTAGTTTAAAACCATTCCCCCTTGTCCTGTCACAACAGGCCCTGCTAAAAAGTCTGTCCCCATCTTTCTTATGAGCCCCCTTTAAGGGGCAAGGCCGCAAAAAGGTCTCCCCGAAGCCTTCCCTTCTCCAGGCTGAACAACCCCAACTCCCTCAGCCTTTCCTCATAGGAGAGGCGTTCCATCCCCCTGATCATCTTCATGGCCTCCTCTGGACCCGCTCCAACAGGTCCCTGTCTGTCCTGCGCTGAGGACCCCCGAGCTGGACGCAGCACTGACGGGGGGGTCTCACCAGAGCAGAGCAGAGGGGCAGAACCCCCTCCCTCGCCCTGCTGGCCACGTTGCTGGTGATGGAGCCCAGGAGACGGTCGGCCGCCTGGGCTGCGAGCGCACGTTGCCGGCTCACGTCCAGCTTTTCGTCCCCCCAAGCCCTTCTCCATGGGGCTGCTCTCCATCCCTTCATCCCCCAGCCTGGATTGATCCCAGGGGTTGCCCCGACCTAGGCGCAGGACCTTGCACTTGGCCTTGTTGAACCTCATGAGGTTCACACGGGCCCACTTCTCCAGCTTGTCCAGGTCCCTCTGGATGGCATCCCGTCCCTCAGGCGTGTCACTCAGCTTGGTGTCATCCTCAAATGTGCTGAGGGTGCACTCGATCCCACCACCTATGTCACTGATGATGGTATTAAACAGTACCGGTCCCAATACAGACCCCCACTCGTCCCCGATCTCCATCTGGACATTGAGCCGTTGACCACCACTCTCTGGATGTGACCATCCAACCAACTCCTCACCCATCGGCCAGTCCACCCATCAAATCTCCAGTTTAGAGAGAAGGATGCTGCGGGGGACCGTGTCAAAGGCGAGTTTACAGCCCGAAGCTCAGTTGGCGTTGGCCCCTGGCAGGGGGGGGCCAACTCTCTTGTTGGCCTCGAGACCAAACGTTTCTGCCCGGGTAGAGCAGGTCCTACCATTCCTGGTAGTGACCGGAATGGGGTGGATCGCTTCTGAGAAACGCGCTCCCAAATAAGCATGGACCGTTCTCAAGTCACACGTCTCCTCACCTCTTGGTGATGGAAGGTTTTGGTTTCTCTCCGAAGCGGACGTTCTTCTTGGATGTCTGAAATTCAGCTTTGCAAAGGAAGCAATTGTACCCACCCCCGTCTCCCCTTTGGAGGGGAGAGTTTGTCCAGAGGGAGGTTTGTCCCGAATCAGCCCTTTTCCACCATTCTGAGAAAAAGGACCTTCATAGCTGAAGCTCCTGGTATGGGTGAAGGGAATAAACTGCAGACTTCAGTTTTGTGGTTTTTTTTTTTTTTTGGTTTGGGGTGGGTTTTTGTTTGTTTTAATTTTATTTTTCTTTTTTCCCATAATGGAATTTACTGAAAATTTCCCTGGATTTTTTTTTTTTTTTTTGTCTTTCTTGCAAAAGCTTCTTTTTCGTTACAAGATTCAAAAAACAGGCAGGGATCTTCAAGCTTTCCCCATCTTTTTCAACCAGCTCTACTCGCCAGTTCTGGTGGTGGGCGTTTGGAGTGGGTTTTCCTACAGACTGTCAACAAAATGTCACGGTGACAGCTTCTTGGCCCATCAGTATAATCAGGCTGATCAGATTACTCCCTCCTTGATAAAAAAAAAAAAATCATACAATTTGCTTGAATTAATTAGGTATTAAATGACTGGAGGTTTTCATTTTTCCGCCCCCCCCAATACTTTCTGTGCACCCCAGCTTGGGACACTGCAAGGAGACACTGAACACCCAGCTGAGGATGATGCAGGTGGCTTTCCAGGTGGGCTCCTTGTTTGGTCAGAGTCTTTGGATGATGTAGGAGATGGATGGACAAAACCCAAATGCTTCCCGTTGCATCTGCAGATACGAGAGCGTGTGTGCGTGCCTCACCTGACCCCTGGACCCCATGATAGAAGAGTTTTAGGTAACGATGGTCGTGGTTGGAATGAAGGTGAACTTCATTGGTGTGGGCCAAGTGGTGTTTTATTTGCTGCTTGGGCTCCAGTTGGTTGCAACTGGATTCCCACTTGTTGCTCCTGCCGTTGAGCTGACCTCTGTCCTGGGAAGGGTTCATGTCCTGGTTGTCCCTTAGAGGGAATAAAAAATTTCTGGCAGATGACGGCGAGATGAACGCCTCTCCTTGGGGCTCACAGATGAGCCACTCGCCAGTCCAAAACTGGGATTTTTTTGGTTTTTTTTATTTTCCCCAAGCGTTGGTTGCCGAGGGCAGAGAGCATGAATTCACAGCAGGCGTTTCTCATTGAATTCATTTTAGGAAATGGGGGGGAGGAATCATTGTCATCTGCATGAAAGATTTTTCACTAATGTAATAGGTGGGGTTGAATAAAGGGAATTTTGTTGCAGTGGGAAATACTGGACAAAGAAAAACTCTTCGTAATCTCAAAAGAGAAGCTGCACTGATTTTTTTTTTTTTTTTTCTTTTTAATTATTTCTTTTAATTTTTTGTAACAAACAGAACCTCCGCTTCTCTGATCCAATGCTAAACTCCGTGTCCTTTTCTAGAAGAACAATTAGTCTGGGAAAACTGGCAACACTTCACCCCGAAGTGACAGGAGTTCACCATGAAGCAGAGCGTCTTTGAAATATGTGCATATTCTTTTCTAATCAGGAACAATCGCACTTCCAGACGAATTTCAAGGATCGCTGAACCTCTGCTGAGCCCCGTCACATGCACTGAGCGCAATCCTGCAAAGACCAAACATCTCCTCCTTTCCCTGCTGCTCGTGCTTTCACTTTTCTTATTCACAGCTGAATTATTCATATTTTTATCGATGCTCTGTGACAGCCAACCGGTTTCACCCAGGTGTTGTAATATAAAAGGGGGAAGTTTTTGTTAAATTTCAGTCTTGCCCAACGTTAGCAGCTTGTTATTGTCTAAGGTGCGAGCACACCCGTCGCATGGTAGCGAAAAGAAGCATTTTGTGGTACCTTTGTACGATTCTCATCTTTCAGTTTGTCGAAACAATTGTACGCCACTTCATGACTCTCCTCAGTACTCAAAGTCTCGGCAATTTCAGAGCAGGTTGTGGTACTCGGGCACATCGCAAGTTTGGTATTTCTTGCTGCGCTGGTCTTTGAAGGGTGCGGGTAACGTTGACCTCCCCTTGCCTTTGAACTTCAGGAGTTGGGAATTTCTGGAGTTGCGGGGAGGAGTGGAAGTGATAGGAGGTGGGAGGGAGACAGACAGGCAGCTTATTAAAAAAAAAAAAAAGCTTTTAAATTGCTATACTAAAAGAGTTAATAGCTTGCGCCCACGTCGCTGATAGGTTTTATTTTTTCTGGTATCTAACGTGGGGTGGAATCAACTCTTAGACAGATCTGCTTTGTATTTTGGAGGTGTATTTGCCTGTCTGTTTTCTGGGATGAATGCTGGGAGCCCTGGTTGTGATGAAAATAATGTCTATTGATTGGAAAATATCTTCCGGGGTCTGGTTTAGCAAAGTCAGCAACTTGATTTCAAGCACCGGCAAATCTGCTCACCGTGGTGGACAAACAGTAAATGAAATGTGTGTTGGTGCAGAGATGCACGTCTCAAAACGCATCACTGAGCAGGAACGTTTCGGCGGGAATCGGTGTCTTTCGGTTCGTAGCGCCTGCAAAACATCTTCTGTATATCGCAGGAAAATGGTGATGGAACTTCTGCTTTGGCTTTATATATGAGAAGGGCAACGGAGCTGGGCAAGGGCCTGGAGCACAAGTCTGATGGGGAGCGGCTGGGGGAACTGGGGGTGTTCAGCCTGGAGAAGAGGAGGTGAGGGGAGACCTCATCGCTCTACAACTCCCTGAAGGGAGGTTGGAGCGAGGTGGGGGTTGGTCTCTTCTCCCAAGTAACAGCGATGGGACGAGAGGAAATGGCCTCAAGTTGCGCCAAGGGAGGTTTAGATTGGACATGAGGAGAAATTTCTTTACTGAAAGAGTGGTCAGGCCTTGGACCAGGCTGCCCAGGGAAGTGGTGGAGTCACCATCCCTGGAGGGATTTAAGAGACGTGTGGATGAGGCGCTTAGGGACATGGTTTAGTGGGCATGGGTGTGTTGGGTTGACGGTTGGACACGATGATCTTAGAGGTCTTTTCCAACCTTAACGATTCTACGATTCTGTTCTCTGATTCTATGATCCCTGCAGGATCTGCAGTCTTGCCTAACCTGGTCACTCGACCACGGTCCTAATTTCTAAGGTTAATTTAGTTCCTCATCATCACAACAAACCGCGATGCCTTCTAAAACGCTTTTCCAGACTGTTAGGGACATGGGTTAGTGGGCACGGGGGGTTGGGTTGAGGGTTGGACTGGATGATCTCAGAGGTCTTTTCCAACCTTCACGATTCTGTGATTCTATATATAGGCAAGACAGAGCTGGAAGGTGCAGCCTGGCTTTCATGTTGGAAGACGACCGTCCACGTTCGTGCTGAAGTCTCCCTGTTGGTGTTGCTGGCTTGCTTCGCTTATTTTGCCAGATGTCCTTTATGTTCAGAAAGGGCTTCTTTCTCATTTTTCTGTCTTTGAAAACGGTTTGCATTTAGCCTACCACTTCAGGTCATGATTGAAGCCAGAGAGAAGCATGAGTTGGGGGTTGGAGGTCCCATTCCAACCTAAATTATTCTGCTGGATTCGTGGTGTGTAAGAGCTGTTAAGACGGCAGGGTTTTCTTGGTGTGCTCTGTGCTAGGCTTTTCTATTTCTGCGTAATAAATAATGATGGGAAACATTGCTTTTGCAGAGCGTTTGCCTGTCCGTGCTGGTTGCAAGCCAAGTCTGGACAGGAGGTCGTGTAACTACATGACCATAAACTCAACCTGGTGTGACAAAGAGTGTCCCCAAGCGTGGGGCTGGCTGGGGCTAGGACTGCCTCAACCACAGCTGGTGGCTCCTGCTGGGAAGCTGGTTCGTGTCCTTTAGATGTGTGGCACGGGGAGCGTGAGCCCTAATCTGCCTGCAAAATGCTGCGTGTAGGCGTACTTACGACTCTACTTGTTATGAGCATCAGCCCTGCCCTGAACATCGGTTAAACCTGAAAAAAGGGTTGAGAAAATCGCATTTGGCACCCGCTGGTAATCTTCTGCGAAGCTCGGATCCGCTGCCCTGTTGTGCCTGGAAGTAACAAAGGTCGTTCTCTAGGAGAAGAGCCTGCAAGGAAAGGCCACCGCCGCTCGGCAGGAGGTCCGCGATGGTTTGCAAAGCAGCTGAGCATCCTTCGGGAGCTGCGAAGTTCAGTAGCGAAAGGGCAGCAAGCTCCCTCCGTCGAGGGCTCGCGGGCATTTCTTTGCTGCGAAAAACAGCGGGGGCAAACCCACCGTGTGTTTCCTTTTCTTTGTGGTTTTAAAACACTGATCTATTTAGACTTGCTGCTAGAATTGAACCTATTTCTTTCCACTCCCTCCACTTCACCACCACAAGAGACTTGAGGTGCGGAATTGCTCTTCGTTTCCAGCTGGAACGAAGCACGGTTCCTGGCACGGGCTCCCCGGGTGACGTTCTCACGAATTCGGAAATAGCCGTGCTTGGAGCTGCCGTCTGTCCTGCTCAGCTGCTGCCGAGGCTAAAATCTGTGCAAAACCCCTTCTTTTCAGTGCAAAGAGAGCACGGGTTCCCTTCACGCTGGAAACAGTTTTGAGTGGTGCTGGTTCCCCGATGGCTTGTCAGGGACGCTTTTATTAGGCAAGGGTTCTCGGAGCAATGCAATTCCCATTTTTTTTTTTCTTTTTTAAACTTAAAAAGAAGAGCTGGGTAGGACAGAGTTACGGAGAACTCCACGCTACCCATCAAAGGGATTGGGGGTAACGCTGTCTGGAGGAAAGCTCTTCCACCTACCAGAGGTTGATTATTTTCATAGCTTTTAACGATTCATTAAACCAGAGCCGGGATTTAAGAGGAAGTTGAGTTTTACTTTTTTTTGGTGCTAATAGGAGCTTGCTTGCGGGCTGATGTACACGTGAAACGCCAAGGTTCACGTGTTCTTCGTGTAAAGCGGGTTGCGAATACTTTCAGTCTTCAGTACCTACCTATCAAATCGCCAGGTAACCCAGGGGAGCACAGCTCGCCCCTCCTTTCCCGCGAAATATGTTTTAAAGGTATGGAGGGTAAGGCGGACGTCGTCGTTTGGACTTGACCAGCGAACGGAGCCTCTTAGCGCTGACAAAACAAGCCAAATTATTTAGCTTTTTTCTTTCTTTTTTCCCCCCCAGCTCTTCCTTCTCTCGCTGCAATTAGAAGCCGTTTCCGTGTCTGAAATTACAGACTCCGATTCACCTGAGAGCAGATCCCTTTCGCCGAATTCCCCAGTATTATTTACGCCATCGGCAACGGCGAGGAATCCTAGAATAGCGTTATTGCGTGGCACTCTGAGATTATTTTGCTGTGACGGCGCGTCTTTCCCCTGTCCTTATTTTTCTGTCGTGAAATACAATACGCGTAAGCAACGCCAAACCAGGTCACGAGCATTAAGTTTGTCCGTATTTGTGCCTGCTTTAGTACTGGTTTTCTGTATTATTTTAAGCCCAAAGTGTGTGTTCTTAGTTTCATATGATTGGGTTTGGGGTGTTTTTTTTTTTTTTTTTTTTGCATCAAAGGTGTGGTCTAGGGTGGCTAAATTAGCCTGATTTAAAGGGGGTTTTGCGTAGAGGGATATAGAGGTTGAATTTGTGGATATTTTCTTCTCAGGCTGAACTGCCAGAGCACCAATGAGCACCTAAATAGTAAGATTTTTTTTTTTTTTTAGGGCCAGTGCTTCCTTGTAAAACACAGCTCCTCAATCCTTTGAATTCCCTTGAATAGCCCTGGGGCTGGATGCTTATGTACCTGGGGTTCCCCCTGGTTTTGTATTTCCGAGGGATATTTGCATGAGAATGAGCAACAGCGCAGCATTTTCCTGTCGGGATTCCTGTGCCAAAATGAATCGGCCGCCTTCTCTCCGTAGAATTAATGCGAAGAAAGAGGAGGCGGTGGCTGCTTCTGCCTTGCGTCGGAGGAGGTCGTTTGACCGTGGTCTTGACCCGTTGTTGGCTGGGAACGCGTCGGAGAGGGACCTTTGTCTACGACTGCTGCGCAACGTTGGGAAAGCCGTTGCCTTTTCTTGTAGCTTCTTTATCTTCTGGCTTTCACTTCTTTTTGAATTAAACTTTCCAAAACCGCCCGTTTTCTTGCTCGGGGATGGCCACGAGCGGAGCACGGCGCCGTCCTACCACGCGTAAATATTCGGAGCTGTTCTAGGCCGTTCCAAGATACTCGTTTTTGTTCTTAATGCTTCGGCAAATGCTCAGGGTACCGCAGCACAGGTCTGAGCGTTTGTCTTTAGGTCAAGAAGTTTTACCCCCGAAATATTTTTCTCTAGTTATATTTTAGGATGACTGATGTCAGCAGCATGTGATTTGTTGAATCTTGCCTCTTTTTTTTTTTTTTTTCTGGACCTCTGTTTAGGTCGGGGGGTTTCTAGGCTAGATGTGTTGTCCAGAAATTACTTGTATTAAGGAAAAAAAAAAAAAAAACCAAAGAAAAATACAATAAAATAGAAAGAAAAGGCTTGGCGAGGCTTTGGTTCTTCACGACATCTCCTATTTCAAGGTAGCTGAAGGGTCTCCTCGACCTGCAGCTTGTGGCACTTGTGGGGGTTTAATTCGTTCTCATTTTGAAGCCTTGAATTTGTTTCTTTCCTCCAATTCTCCTCCGTTTTTAATGAAAACGTTCTTCCTTGAGTCACCGTAGCCAAGATCTGAATTGCAAATTATGTTCCACGGGAGAAAAAGAGGGGGTTCCCCAACCCCCCGACTACTCACACCCCAGCAGAGGAAATCGGTAGTGCTATTAAAGGAGCCAGGGTGGGAAAACCAAAGGGAACCGGGTGCTTTTCCCGCATTAACGGAACCGAGGATCGACGCTCAGCTCCCTCGCTCGCTTGCCTCTGAAATAAAATGCCTCTTCTAGGAATATTTTTATAATCGCGCTGGGCTGTCTGCAGTTTCTGAACTCATTCCTGTTGGCTAATTTGATAATTTCTTCCCCTGAACTTCCAATTTAGCACCCACACCTTCCTAATTAGCGGAGCGACGGGCACTGACGGGGAGTTCTTTGGCAAACTTACAGATTTCAGACCAGTCTTTGGCTGAGGTGGGCGGAAAAGTGGAGGATGCAGAAAACGGAGGTCCTGGGAGTTGTTCAAATGGCATCTAGGGGTCCTGTTCCTCCTCCTTCAATTAATTCGGAATGAAGCCTGCTTTTATGCCACAGATGTTATAGATGTTACTTATATATATACCACTTAAGTGATATATATATATATATTTTTATATATATGTATCTATATTGTGAGATATATATTTTTTTATATATATATCTATATTGTGAGATATAGATTTTTTTATATATATATCTATATCGTGAGATATAGATTTTTTTTTATATATATATATATGTATCTATATTGTGAGATATCTATCTATCTATCTATGGTTACATATTGCGTAGCAAGCCACCTTGGTTATTATTTCGCAGCAAGATAAAAATCCCTAAAAACGAGCTAGAGATGACAACGAGCGGCCTCGAGGCCGGAGAGAAGAATTCGGAATGGGTTTTTTTCTTCAGAGGGGGGTGGGAATAGCGGGAGCTGGGTACAGGGGGTGGAGGAGAGGAGCCCGTTGGGAATCTCTGCCGGAATGGGGTTGCTTGAGCTGTTTGAAGTTTTTGCTTTAAAATGTAGATCAGTGAAGAGTGAAAATCCCCGTCCTGGTCCTGCCTCTGATTTGCTGGGGTTTTTTTTTGGGCGGGGGGTGTTTTTGTGGGTTTTTTTTTTTGGGGGGGGGGGGGGAGGTGTCCCTTTTTTTTTTTCTTTTTCTTTTTTTTTTTTTTGCCTTCTTTGTGAGGATGTGGTTGTGTTGGAGGGGGTTGGGGTTTTCTTTTGGGGGAGGTTCGGGAGGTTTGGGGGGTTGGGGATGGTTTTTTTGGGGGGGTTGGGGGTTTTGTGGTGGTGGTGGAGGTGGTTGGGGGGGTTGTGGTTGGGGGTTTTTTTTGGGGGTGGGAGGTTTTTTTGGCAGTTGGGTTTTTTTTTGTCTTGGGGGTTGTGTGGTTGGGAGTTTTTTGGGGGGGTTGGGGGTGGTTTTTGTGGCGGTGGGGGTTTGGTGGGGGGTTTGTGGTGGGGGGGGTGTTTTGGGGGGCGTTGTGGTTAGGGTTTGGTTTTTTTTTTTGGTGGTTGGGGTTTTGGGGTTTTTTTTTTTGGTGGTTGGGGTTTTTTTTTTTGGTGGTTGGGGTTTTGGGGTTTTTTTTTTTGGTGGTTGGGGTTTTTTTTTTTTGGTGGTTGGGGTTTTGGGGGTTTTTTTTTGGTGGTTGGGGTTTTTTTTTTTTTGGTGGTTGGGGTTTTGGGGTTTTTTTTTTTGGTGGTTGGGGTTTTTTTTTTCTGTCTTGGGGGGGTTGTGTCGTTGGGTTTGGTTTTTTTTTGTCTTGAAAGTGTTTTTTTTGGGGGCGGGGGGTTGTTTTTTTGTTGGGGGGGGGTGTGTTTATTATTTTTTCAGCTCTATCTGCAGCTGTCCTACATAAGCTGCTTAACTTTCCAGCTCTGGCAACCAGGGGGATCTCTGGCATCTCTCCCTGCAGGGTCCCGGAGGCTGCCTATGTCAGGGCACGTATCCTTTCTTTTAAGGAGGAGCGAGCTAAGCTTGGCTTTAACAGCTCCTAAAACTGGGTCTGGTTCCGCTGTGCGCTGCAGAAACCTCAAAATTATTTCTGAAGCCGAGTTCAGCTGTGTCAGCATACCGCTGGAGGTGAATCAGCCCTGCCGGAGCCAGAAATAATTAACCTTGGACGCAGAGCTGTGCTAACGCGGCTGCACTTGGGTGAATTACAGCACGAGGAGCTCTGCGCCTGAAGTGGGTGTTTGCTCGGAGACCGTTCGGACTTCTCCAAGCCCGTGCTCCGCTGGGGATGCTGGAGCCGCGGTGATGAAGAAGCCTTCCCTGCCTCGTAATACGAGGTCTCGCAGGAGGTCCTGTTCCCACCCAACCTCCGTTGGCAAGGAATTAATGCCGCTGGGATGTCCTTGCGTTCTTCGGGAAGTTTCCGTGCTCCAGCAAGTGCTGGCCGAATGGGAATTATTGGTTGTTTCCCGGTTGATGGTAGGAGGAGAGGGAAGACGTTGGGCGCGATGGTCTCTGAGCGGTGAGGTGGGTGCGGGTGGATATATCAAGTCTTGCAAATTTGTTTGGGACCTGGGCGGCTTCTACGCTTGCCGTGGTGCTGGGGGAACATAATGTCACCGACAGAGCGTCAAAGCCCATCTTGAAAGCTTCATTCTTTCATCTGGGAGACCGCGGAGCATCCCTGCGTCGCTGCCTGGCGTGGTTCAGGGATGCAGCAGGGCAACTGCAACCAGTGGCGATGTTTGGAGGCAGACGGGAACGACCTCCGTCCCTGCCGCAAGGTTAAACGAAGGGGATGGAGCTAAATTTTTGGGGAAGGCTCTTGGGGTTGCCTTCGTACCGTTCCACGGAAGCAGAGCGTGATCTTTAAATGATTTTGCCCGTTTATTCTGCTGCCTGTGAAAACGAAATATAATTTGCTATAGCAAGCGAAACACGGCGACGTTTTGTCTTCTCAGCAAAAGCAGATGTTGAAAGGTGAGCAGCTCCCGGTCCACGCAGCCGGAGACCCAATTAAATATCCAGCTGACAGATTGTATGGCCCGACAGCGCACAGTAACGGGCATCAGCGGACGCGGTCGTAGCTCGATGCACTAAATATTTTGCATTCTGGGAGGGAGCCCGGTAATATTTCTTCTGCCGTGTCTTTATCGTGGCTTTTTGGAGGGGGGTGGTATGCGTGGGTCTGGGTCTGGTGTTGCACACGAGGACGTGCAGAGTTGGAGACCAAACGGACGCGTATGTTGGTGGCACATGGAGCATCCCACTGAGGTGCGCTATATAAATATGCGATAAATATGCAAATAGCTTGCGTGGGTGGTGCGGAGAAGGGCAGATGGAGATGCGGATAGTTAAAGTGGATTTTCCTGTGGTTACCCGTTATGTCGCTGGGAAAAGGATTTATTTTACATGAATATACGTTGGCCTGGTGAGAGCTGCGGGTCTTGTTGCTGCTTTGTGCTCGCCGGATGGAGAGTTTTGTGCACGTTTAGCGGGAATTTTCCTCTGTCCCTGGAGTCCGCAAGGCCATCTCCAGGGGGAAATACGCTTGATAGCGTAGTATTCTCAGAAGGAATATACCCCTGCCCCGGAAAGCGCTGGGCGTCAGCCCTACATAGCGGACCCGAGGACAGCAGGGCTTGCCGGTGTTTTGCGGGAATGCTTTGGGAAGTATCCCTGTTTGGTAGCGGAGACACGGAGAAGGAACAGGAGAGGCTTATCCGGACCGGCAGGCTGCGAGCTGCTGCTGCACCTTTCTTCCCCCATCTCGTGACTCGGTGAGAAATCAGTCCAAACGCTATGAAGGTGATGATAACGCTATTATTATTAAGGTGATAACGCTATTATTAAGGTGATAACGCTATTATTAAGGTGATAACGCTATGAAGGTGATAACGCTATTAAGCCCAGAAGTGTCAGGACCTAAGGAAGAGGCCAGATATTGTTTATCCAAACGCACTTAAACATTTTCAGCCTCCAGCCTTTCACACCACGGTGTTGGAGAGGTGCCTGCAGGTGATTCCGCGTCTACGGAACTTAGGCAGCCCGCGGGCGCCGTGAGCGATGGGTTACAGAGTCTATTAATTACGCAGCAATCGGATTTGCTCTCCGGGGTTGATCGTCTTCGGGCAAAGCTGGTGTAGGAGAAGTTCATTCCCAGCTCTTCGGAGCGAACCAGCCGTGGGCACCGGTGGTGGGCTTGGAGATGGCTTCTCTTCGCCTGGTCTGGTGGGGTCAAGGCTTGGGGATGCTTCTGCGTGGTTCATGGTTCCCTTGGGTTTCCAGTAGCTGTGGGAAAGCCACTTCAGCTCTTCGGGTTTGCTAATAAAGATCTCCTGAATTAGGAAAAGCGGAAGATGCGGCGTGGCTTGGCAAAGGCAGCGACTGGCATCCAGGAAGGGCTACGGATGCTCAGCGGAAAATCAGGATTAACCATTATACAAGGAGCGTATGGAAAGCACTAAAGCGACCGGGCAATGCCAGGACCAAATAAACCCGACAGGGATCACGCCGCGCTGTCGTGCAGCGGCAGAGGAAGCTTTCCGCGCACGAGCCTTAACCCGCTGGGAAAGGTACGAGGTACAAGGCTCACCAGCCGCAGTCTGGGGAAGAATCTTTGAGAATCAGGTCAGTTGAAGAGGATTCTGGATGTTGAAACGCAGCTAATTCAGTCAGACAGGCAACCCTGGGGTATCGAGAAGCTTCTGCTCCGGTACGGTAAATCTCAGTGTCACGGTCTTCATTACTTTTTACTCGCTGGCGTATAATCCTCCCCTAAAATGCTCTGAGAGATAAGATCGTGCCTTATTCAGGTCTGCTTCTACATTTACATTTTCTCCGTGACATACGCTCTGTCAGGAGCTATTTGCCTTTGTCTGGGTGCTTTTGGGAAAAAAAGACTTTTCTGCATCTCAAAGCATATTTGAATTTAACAAGAGGATGGTAATGCCTTTCCTGATATATGCTGCATCTTTTAAAGTTGCTTTCTTGCGCGTATAATAGTCGTTATTTCTCTATCTCATTTTCTTTCTTTTCAGCTGTTTGCAAAGGTTTTTACAAAAGCTGATTCACCAGTGACTGCCGTGTAATACAATAGTTGCTGCCTTTTAGGTGGTGTTAAAATGAACCTTTAAAATTGTGCCTATAAAACACCAATTTGTCAAATCGTCCTGAAAAAGAGACTGTCAAAGCAGGGGTTTTTACATGTTTATTGTATTATTATTAAAATCTTGCAGAATATAGGCTTGTACTGGATGCTTATTCTACTTTGCATCTGCATCCCTTAGTACAATGTCTGAGGGAATTTGAGGGACTAGAATTTTTTTCCTTTTTTTTTTTTTTTTTTCTTCCCCTTTTAAATTTTTCTCCCCCTTTTCCAACGGCATTTGTGAGGTTACTGCTGCGAAAATCCAACACCGTCAGCTGTGTCGGCTCATCCAGCTAGCGCCGGCGCAATTCTTGGCAGCTCCTAGAAGAGGATGTTGCCGAAGGAGAGGTGGCTCAAAGGATGACTTGCATCCCGATGATGCAACACCTCGCCTCGGGAGAGGTTTTAAAATAAAGGATGGGTGAGGACTGCCATGAGCTTCCAGAAGACTGTGGGGAAGGTGGAGCTGGGCTTGAGAACATCCCAAGGCTGGTAGGGGACTCATGGACCTGGTGGTTTTCCATGAACCTGGTCGAGAGTTTGGGACGTCATCCCCTTGGTGGTCTTCCGTTGAGTTGCGTGGAGCAAGAGGGCAGCTTTCCCCTCCGTAAATGTCTGAGCCAGCTTTGCTGGCCGCTGTCCTGCCGGCGCGATGGCTCGGCGCCCCGCGTAGCTTTGGCAGAAGAGCCGTCCAACACCAGGATGCTCAGGTGGCCGAGTCGGGGGGGTGCGTGGTCGCCGCAGCACGCGCACGTCACCTCTCCTAGCCCTCCTTGTTTCCTGGCTGAATGACGACGTTGGCGAGCGCGGCTGGCTTCAGACACCTCCTTTTTACGGGATTTCTCCGGGCGTGCACAGTTGCTTATCAAAACACGATACAATTTTTTCAGCGAGTTCTCCGGTGGCTTGGGAACGACTGAATTGAGTCCATTTGCACGCAGGAATATGAGAACGGAAACGTTTGGGATTTTAATGGGGTAGATGGGAATAAAGGTCTCAACTGGGTTAATGCGCCAGGAATTTGGAATGTAGTGGTGGCTTTGACACAAGTGGTGTGTGCAAAGCAGAGGTGGAAAGGCAGAGCGGCTTCTCTTGACGCAACGTCAACTTTCGCAGCTAGGCAAACCACAGCCATTCCCGTAGAGGTTGGATGTTTTCCTCGGTCTTTTTTTTTTTCTTTTTTTTTTTTTTTAAGCCAACAGCTGTGTGGCATTAACTAATTGGCTTTAACTTTGAGGGAGTTAAAGCAAAATAAATCCCCAAGTGGATGATTTTGTTCAGAATTAAAATGCGTTCAGTCATCGTAGATGAGTGGAGTTGGCTAATCCTGATTTGCAGCTATTTAAACTGGGATTAAAAGTGGTCACACAAGGATTAAGTGCGGTTTAAATAATCTACTAGGAATGTAATTCAGATTAAATAGCTTGTGTTCTTGTAAAGGCAGTGTGTTTTGGATTACGGCACCTCTGCGTGGCGTGCTCTTCCCTTTCCTTTGTCAGAAAGAAACGTAAACCATGGCTGTAAGTCACAAACTGAGCGGTCCTTCCCCAGCAGCTTCTTCTCTTTTGTATTTTTTTTTTTTTTTTAATTTCCTTTTGGATTGTGCTTTGTGACAGGCATTTAATTCATATTCCACATTTCCCTACCTCGTAAAAATGTGAAATTGATAAAGAAAATATTTAACATATTAGATAACCTAAAATCCAGCCTTGGTTAGGGGAAACAAAGTTAAATAAACCAGGGAAAAAAAAGGTACGTGTTTGTTCTGCATGCTAGAAACTGTATTATTATTCAGTAACGGGACATTACTCACCCACGGAGATGGTGAAGTCAGATGAGAAAAGCATCTCATCGGCATGTTTTGGGACCGAATGGAGGTAGAATCGCTGAAGATGCCTTCAGTGGGTTTGCTGGTCCTTCCGCGTTGTCCTTCCAGCTGGAACGGTATCTCCTAGCAGGCTCCAGAACGAATGTCCTACGGAGGGATTCGCTTCCATAGGTAGCTTTTCTTTTTTTTTTCCTTTCCTCCTTTATTGCAGCGACCTTTCTGCGCCCCAGAACTCCTCTCCTCCATTTCACACGAAGGGATGCTGCGATTGCTGATGCTGACACAGACGCAGAGAGCCCAGACTTACCTTGGTGCACATCTACTTGGCATCCTCCTGAATTGTCTTCTGATTCATTTTCTGCTTAGGATGTGCCGGTTTTAAACCGTTTCAGAGATTTTTGGGGTCTGCCGAACAAGGATAAACCGTGACGCCCTACAGTGATGTGTTGAGAGACGGCCAGAGGATGCACGGCAGTTTGTCGTCGTGTTTATTCAGGGGAAGCTTGTCAGATTCGTGATGTTTATCAAAACTGTGCGGTCTCTCCATCTTGAGACGGCCCATTCGATGCCAGCCGCTAGCACTTAGAATCATAGAATTGTAGAATCATCAAGGTTGGAAAAGACCTCGAAGATCATCGAGTCCAACCGTCAACCCAACACCCCCAACCCAACACCATGTCCCTAAGCGCCTCATCTACATGTCTTTTAAATACTTCCAGGGTCGGTGACTCCACCACTGCCCTGGGCAGCCTGTTCCAAGGCCTGACCACTCTTTCAGTAAAGAAATTTTTCCTCATGTCCAATCTAAACCTCCCTTGGTGCAATTCGAGGCCATTTTGTCACAAGTGGGCTTGGAAGAGACCTTGGTTTTACCTTGCCACCCCAGTGCAGGCTTCATCGGGTACCACGGGGGAGAGGGTGACGGTCAAGAACGTAAATGGCTCTCATCCGTCATTGTTACAGGTTGTTTGGAAAACTGACGTGTCCTTAAACGATAAAGAGAAAGGATTTAGCTTTACCCGATGCACTGTTTTCTCTGCCTGGCAGAACAGAAGAATTTTACTTCAAGGGTTTCATTAACACTTATCAAGGTGATATAATCGTTTATGTGAGAGCGGGAGGACTTGCTAAAGGATTCTTAATGAGCCCTCTCCACTGTAATTCCGTAGGATTGCAGCCTGGGTAGTGCTTTTCATGTGCTAAAGCAGCGCTCGCCACCCCAAATTAGCAGCTGGCTGTGAGCTGAGGGGTGACTTTGCGCTACAGGAAAACCGCAGAAGAGCCCCCAGCGCTTTCTGGCAGCGGCGACCCGTGGCGTGGGCTTGCTGTGGACTCATCCGCTCGGCGCGGGTTACGTGCTGAGCGGTCAGGTGTGGGTTTGCTGCGCTGGCTCGGCGTACGCTGCCCTACAGCATCGTGCCTCTCTCTTTGCCGTTCCATGAGCACCCTTCAGCTGTAGCACCCTTCACGCGCTCCAGGGTTGTTGCTTTGCCCTCTTCACGGGCTCAGATCCTTGCCCTCTTCAGCTGCAGTAATTATACGCCACGAATTGCAAATTGTGACCTCTCCGCCTACCACCCGTTTTCTTTGCCTTGGTCAAAGATGACTTGGATGCTTCTCTAAACAGAATGATGAGATAGTGCCTCGCTGTCCCGCTCTGGCCTTTGAACTGCCCTCTGCTTCCAGGATCATTAATCCGTTACAGTATTTGGATGGTAATTCATCTTGCCCTTGGCAGTACGATATTTAATGTGACACTGAGGACATGTAAGCGTCGCTCAACAGAGGGACGATTTCCTTGTCACTGCAAGAAAAACGTGGCTTGCCTGACATTGTGCAGCGGGTTTGAGCTCCAGCTTTGCTTGCGCGCTCCGTTTGTACCCAAAAGAAACAAAGCTGCGCTGGTATCTCCTTCCCAGACAATGTCTGGCTTTGGCATTTTGGAGGCTTGATAGCAACCCGCGTTGCACGTCCAGCGGGCTCTCTGCTTCCAAGCAAACCATCTCAACTTAGAACAGCCCGCGCACAGGAGAGGAGTCTCGACCAAGCTGTGTCCCGAATGACTTGTGTTGGAGTTTTTAGCTAGGTCAACCTTAAAGTAGGGTCCACCAGGGATCTCGAGAGCGGATGACTTCTTCTCTTGTTTCTACTAAGCCTGCAGTCAATTAGATGGTGCTTGCAGTTGCTTTTGCGTTTCAGACGAATGCTCCTCCCCAGGCTCTTCAAACATCTGTGGCTTGCAGAGCTGAGCTTAGTTTGTTAGGCCTGAGCTGTGGTCTCCTCCGCCTCTGAACCACAGGGAGTTGTGTTTATTATTATCGTGCCGTGTGCTTTTTTTTTTTTTTTTTTAATGAAGGATACTGTTAGAAGATAAATGATGTTTAGGAGATATTCAGTACAATTAGAACTACAGCAATAACCTCGATTTACTGGAGCAGTGCAGCCGTTTATTAAGTCTAAGTGTGCGGATCCTAAAATTCCTGTTGGGATTTTGTTTGTCTATTGTTCTGTTGGTACTGGGCATAATACCAGAAAGGGGTTCTCTGCCAGAAACAATTCAGAATAGAAACTGTTCCATCCATGAAAACTTCAAACAGAGGGTTTTTTCCCCTTAAGATGGAGTGCTTGGTGAAATAGCCCCTGGTTTTCCGAGAGCCGAATTTAAGAGTCTAAAGATAGGATGAAAAGGTCTGATCTTGCTTGATCCTAAAATCGTAGCTACTTTATTTTTCCTCATTGAGACATGAGCCTTCAGACTAATTTAGTACAACTTGCTCACTTAACAAGCTACGCTATTATTTCTGATTTTGATAGCGCCGCGAGGTTCTGGTTGTGTATGAACAGAAGAGGCTGAAAATAAAACGAGGTTATTGCAGCGCAGAAGATTAACCCGGGCGTTTTTCCATCTGAGCAAGGAAGGGGAATAAACGCCTGCGCCACATGCAGGACTCGAGCACCTAAGCAGTCCTACAGTCGGAGATCTCTGTCTAATTAATCTCAGCGCAAGTTTCTATAGGTCGCATCCAGAAAATCTTAGCTTAAGAGATCCTCAAGAAACCTGCTAGCTGTGGAAGTCTTAAGTTCCTAATATGAAAAGTTTGGATTCTTACTTCTTCAGCTGTCCCCTGATTTTATCCTTGCTTCTTGGGATCATCTAGTTTGACAGCTAGACGTTTTCCTCTAAGTTTTAAAGCTTGAGTAGTTTTAAGTTCCTCTAAGTTTTAAAGCTTGAGTAGGTTTAAGTTCCTCTAAGTTTTAAAGCTTGAGTAGTTTAAGTTCCTCTAAGTTTTAAAGCTTGAGTAGTTTTAAGTTCCTCTAAGTTCTAAAGCTTGAGTAGTTTTAAGTTCCTCTAAGTTTTAAAGCTTGAGTAGTTTTAAGTTCCTCTAAGTTTTAAAGCTTGAGTAGTTTAAGTTCCTCTAAGTTTTAAAGCTTGAGTAGTTTTAAGTTCCTCTAAGTTTTAAAGCTTGAGTAGAAGACAGTAAAGAACACGAAATCAGTTGGTTTTGAGCAATGTTCTAGCAGGGCTTCAACAGATCAAGGGCTGTAGGTCTGAAGATCATGGTAAGTCTTGAGTGGGCGCAACATTTAGGGGAAGCTCTGTTAGGTGCTGACCACCGATGCTACTTCAGACTTGCTCCGCCATGTCTGACTTCTCTTTGTGTGCTTGGGTTGCTGCGTCTCCGAGGGAAGAGTTTTGGAAGGAAATCGTTATTTTGGTTCGAAAGCCCCCTAATTTTATTGGTTTACTTTGCCTGTCTTAAATCTTTCACGGTGCTCGCAGAGGATGACGCGTTAGTGCAAACTTTCTGGATTTGAGTCTGACTTTTGGAAAGCAAATCACCTTTAGAGCTACTTAATCCCCCCGTAATCTGGTCTCGCTGTGGACCTCAAACCCAGTATATTTTGCTCAAGCTCTTATGAACTCTTCATCTGAAATATTTCACTTTTCTTGCTGGCAGTCAAAGGATTTGTTTTGCGTGAGTTCTCTTGCTTTGTTTTAACCCTTCTAATCGAATTAGAGCCCGGGTCCTTCGGATCTACAAAGCCATTACAAGCCTCGTGACAGCGTTTGTAACCTACGCATCTTGTGAACCCCGCCTAAACAGATACGAGTAGCGGACAGCAGAGACCAAATATTAACAGCAGGCACCAAAATGAAATTTATCTTTTGAAAATTAGCCCAGAGAACGTGCGGGTGACTTGCCTGTGGTCTTGGGAGCCCTGAGGATGAACTCCATTCTGGTGACCAGAGGATAACTCTTTCCCCCGAACGTGATCTTAGAGCCAACCCTCGTGTTTTCTGGAAGGTGACCTGCATTTTTGTGTTTGCTTAGCTTGTTCACAAGCGGGTTGGGAAATGCTGCACGTTTCCTGCTGACTTAATGAGCTGCGTCGTTCAAACTTTGAAGCCAAGGTGATTTATTATGGGCTCTGTCGGTTTGGAAATGATGAACAACTACAATTTTTGAACTACTAGGTGAAGTTTCAGTGAACTGAGCTGGGGTGCGATACACTCCCCTCTCCATAAGCCCTAGAGATGCTCCGGCACGGTTGTGCTCCAGCGCCTTCATCCTTGCCATGAGTCTCGTTGCCCAACGTAGACGTAGAGAAGTTGGTCTGCTTAAGGCATCCCGACTCTTTGCTTTCTACCTTATTTTCTTCCCTTTATTTCTAATGGTTAAACCAACCAATGAGGGGATGCTATAGATGATGATGATGATGATTATTTAGGAGTCTGGCCTCCTCTTCCTTATTGTCCTGGTCTTGTTTGTTCTTCTGAATCTTGGGCTTTAAATTCTACTGCTGCTCAGTTGTTCCGAACTTACTGTTCCCAACTCAGTCCGCCCACCGCAGTTATTGGCTTCCTTAACACGGCAATTAAACTGTCTATCAGACTTCAAAAAGGTCTTAGTTGAAATTTCACCCTGTTCAGATTTGTCAGGGGTTTAGAGACCGACAGGGTTTGTTTTTTTTTTTTAAGAGGTTTTGAAATTCCTCAGCATTTCTTAACTTCCCTGTGGCTGTGGTTTATGTTGCCATCTAGCTGTTGACTCATGAGAACCCCTTCTGCGTCTGCTTAACGGTGAAATGTCAGTTATACTGCAATTAAAAAATATATACCAGCCCTTCGGTGTGGAGGAGCTGCAATATGGCCAAAAGCGAGTTCCAAATGATGACTCTTAATGCACCTATGCTAATGATCCCCAGCAGTGGCATCTTGGCACTAATTAACCTTGCAGTGAACTCCCATTACCGGGAAAACTCTAAACCAAAGCAAGCGATGAGGGGCGATGCTAAGCGATGAAGCCCCGATGCTAAAGCGACGAAGGGCACAAAATCCCCGATGCTCAGCCATTGCAGGAGGCTGTCGGCAGCTTTTTTAGGAAGGAAATTTCCTCTTTTTATCTCAGGACTGTTTTGGTTGTCTGGACACCTCCTCCCCAAGAAGCCAGAAAGGACCAACGCATTTCACCATCCGTATTTCACCGAACCCTGGAAGACCTGCAGGACCTGACCCCGCAACCCGGAGGGGTTGGGATGGTATTGGGCAATTGCTTCCTGCTTTTGGATAACCTCACCTTACAGTTTTTGGTTTATTGATAGATTGTAGAGTCTAGAACCAAGATTTCTACCAGCCCTGTCCCATAATGACGAAGAATCGGAGTTTGCCTTAGTGTTTCTGGCACACCCGTGTTCTCCTGGAGAACTCTTTCTTTCTCTAGTAGCATAGAACCAACAAAATCACTTACTAAATTGCCAGAGTTGTGTGCAAAACGAGATGAGGCAGTAGGAAAACAACTTCCAGGGTCCGTAAATAAAAGTGTATCTGTCTTGCTGCGCTGTAATATGGTAAACGGCTCTGTCTGCTGGGGGCAAGGCGAAGGTTTTGTTGCCAGCAACAAGCGCTAAAATCGCATTGCTTGGGATCTCTCTTAGTACTGATTTTAAAAGCAGCAAATTATTAATCCAAGTAGTAAATTCACAGTTTATAACTTTTAGGGCTTTTTTTTTTTTTTTAAGACGCCCTACCAAGACACATGAAGTGAAAATAAATAAAGCAGAGGGGGGAGCTCTGGGTTTTTTAATAACTTCAAGGGGAGCGGGAAGGAAGAAGAACTGGAAAGGCAGGAAAGAAATAGGGAAACTGTTGTATGCTGTGAAGAGTCCCCAAAATCCGAGTCACCGTTCACACCATCGGGTCCAGACGTGACCATGGCCGCTCACCCGTGCTGAGCGCTTGTCACTCAAGGGGAAGGAGAAGGGACAGGCTCGTTTGGACGGAATTGCAGCTAAATGAGGAAATTCCCATCTCAAGGACCACTGCTTCATTAGAAACCAACTTTGCAGAAATCTCGAGTACGATTTAATTTCTGTTAAATAGATATGGCATTTTAACTAGGCCAGTACTCCTGGCTTTTGGGGATTTTTGGTCCAGTTTTGCTGCCAAACAGAACGTACTGCTTCCGCACGATACCTGGCGGGATGCTGAATTTTGGACCACGGAGACTCCAACGTTTCTCAGGTGTTCGATTTGATGGATTCTTGAGGGAAATGTCCATGTACTGCTTAGTTTGAAATACAGTCGATCTACTGTGGTTTTGTACAGGCAGGATAAATAATATAATTCCTGCTAATGGGAATGGGACCTATTAATAGCCTGGCACGTGGAGCTGGTTTATGAGCACTGGGGTGCGTGGTGTGGTAGATCTATATTAATTTTACTTCCTTAGCCTTCTCCTTGGGCACTCGGGGTACGTTACCTTGTTTTATGCAGTAAATCATAGAATAATTTGGGTTGGAGGGGACCTTTCAAGGCCATCTCGTCCAACCCCCCTGCCATGGGCAGGGACATCTTCAGCCAGATCAGGTTGCTCAGAGCCCCGTCCAACCTGACCTTGAGTGTCTCCAGGGATGGGGCATCCACCACCTCTCTGGGCAACCTGTGCCAGGGTTTCACCACCCTCATCGTAAAACATTTCTTCCTTATATCCAGTCCAGGTGTTTGAGCCTGTGTTGCTCTGTCTGCAACTTCTAATTTCTGGAGAAAACCAGTCTCTTAACAATTTTTGGCTGGTTTAAAAGAAGAGCTTCTGTGAAGATTGTGTTGAGATTGGCTGCCCTTTCTAGCTTGCCGTACCAGCCGGTATTCAACCCTTGCAGCCGCCGCCTCTGCTGCGATAGCGTCACTCCTCATGCTTCTGATAAAGCGCGATTCCGGAAGAGAACATAACCTCTTAATTTCAGGATGGATGGCCGCTTCGGGATGTCCGCAACACTGCGCTGTGAGTCCGAATGGAGAATCCGTTACCTGAAGGACTCCCTACTGAAATGAACCGCTGATGAAAGTGCAGGAGACTCCCAAAAAGCGGCACAGAGCGGTACAGGTTTGACACTCAACTCGAAGTAACTTTGAAGGAAGAAAAGCTTCAGCCTCCCCCTTCAGCACTCCCCTGGGGGTGCTGGTCGGCAGCCGGCATGAGCCGGCCGCGTGCCCAGGTGGCCAAGGAGGCCAACGGCATCCTGGCCTGTATCAGAACTGGTGTGGCCAGCAGGAGCAGGGAGGTGACCGTGCCCCTGTACTGGGCACTGGTGAGGCCGCACCTCGAATCCTGTGTTCAGTTCTGGGCCCCTCACGACAAGAAGGACATGGAGGGGCTGGAGCGTGTCCCGAGGAGGGCAACGAAGCTGGTGAAGGACCTGGAGCACAAGTCTGATGGGGAGCGGCTGAGGGAACTGGGGTTGTTTAGCCTGGAGAAGAGGAGGCTGAGGGGAGACCTCATCGCGCTCTACAACTCCCTGAAAGGAGGTTGGAGCGAGGTGGGTGTTGGTCTCTTCTCCCAAGTAACAGCGATAGGACGAGAGGAAATGGCCTCAAGTTGCGCCAAGGGAGGTTTAGATTGGACATGAGGAGAAATTTCTTTACTGAAAGAGTGGTCAGGCCTTGGAACAGGCTGCCCAGGGACGTGGTGGAGTCACCGACCCTGGAAGTATTTAAAAGCCGTGTGGATGAGGCCCTAAGGGACATGGTGTAGTGGGTATGGTGTGTTGGGTTGACGGTTGGACTCGATGATCTTAGAGGTCTTTTCCAACCTTAATGATCCTGTGATTCTATGATTTTATATTTCATTCAGGTGTTAGAGCTATGTTCTTGTATTTGGTCATCCACGCAAATTAAAACAACAGTAAAATCCCCCTTAAAAAAATGGTGGCCGAGCTTCCATCGTTTTTGAACTACCATCTCTCCAGTTTCCAGAGATGGGCGTTTCAGAATTAAGTTCATGTGAAAGAAAACAATCTTCCTTTAGAGCAAGAAAGCAATTTTTGGAGAACTGGGCATTGACCCAAATAGCAACTGGAACACATGAAGTGCTGCAATTAGAAAAGGCAATAGCCACTACGGCCAGCATGAATAGTCCCCTCGACTAATACTGTGCTAAGGTCACCTACACCTATTTTGTTTGCCATCAAGTAATTAGATTTGATATTTTGTGGTTTAATATTTGTTTTCTGTGCTCGCAGCATTGCTTAGTTTGGCACTGTAGGTTTTCGGGAAGCTATCAGTAGGTTTTATGATTCAGAAAATGACTTTAAAAAACCTTTCTGTGTTCTCTGCCAGATTTGTCGGGCAAATCTTGTCCAGTGTGTGCAGGTCTCCATGGGAAATGCCGCTGAGCAGCGAGCAAACGGGCGTAGTTGCAAGGGCACTTTGTCAGCAGCGACATAAAGCTGCGTTACGTATAGTCCTGTGTGCCTCATCTTGGATACGGATATTGTAAATCTTCAAGGAAGATGCTCCAGGATGCTGGAAGTGGATAGAAAAAAGGCTGAGGTCAAGTACCGCAACCCGCGGCTGAACTACCAGGAAAAATTCATGCACCCAGTGACCGAAAGGTGGGGTTGATGTTGGGGCTCTTTCCCACCTTCTATTTTTACTTGCATTTCTGGGGGCTTTGTATGCAAAGGATTTATGTGCTTCTCCTGCACACTCGCCAAAACCTGGGAGGGTGTATGGGTTAGATACTGCAAAGGAACTGAATCATGAATAATTCAGTTTATTATTAATAGCTTACTCCAGTTTGGGATAATAAATTCACCAGAACAGACTTAATTGTAGAGATTGTTTCAGTAAACCACCAGAAAAACTACTATCTCGGTACTGTCTCTGAAACATCCTGTTAAAAATCTGCAATCCTACGGTATTTGGAGCGTCCTACAGAGCGTGAATGAAAGAGGAAGAGTTTATGCATCCTTAGAGTGACCTGGTACCTGCAGGTCACATATTCCATCGACGAGTAAAACATATCTACAAGTTTTACGCTGGCGGTTGTTGCAGAAGTACTGTGTAGCTCTTCCGACTTCCATTTCAAAGCGAGATGGATCAAGGACAAATAAATTAAATGAGAGAAAAAGATAGCAAAGGGTTCGTTAGGCTTGTTCCCAAATGAGTGCCCTGCAATTCGCTGTACTCGGCTTTTTTAACTTGCTGCCGCTGCTGCTTTTCTGACCCCTTGGGACCGTGCGTTGCTTCAATTCCTGGTTCTTTCTCCAGTTAAATCTCAGCAATTGTGCATTTGTGCGTCACTTCTAATGCATTTTGTATTTCTGCTCTGCAGAGAGGGGTAGGAGTGCTTTTAGGGAAGGAACGTAGCCTCCAAGACCACAGAGCATTAAAGATTAATTCATCAGTTGCTTTTCTGTTAGCCAAAACTCTCGAGAACGTTTAGGAAATTTAGTTAGAAACGTGTGAAAAAGCGTCAAGTTTTGAGGTCACCAAGGTAAGAACAGCGTCGGACGTGCTTTAATTTCTAACGTCTGCTAAACTAGAGTGGTCTGGAAGAGCGTAACAAAATTTTACGTGAATATGGTAAAAAGGGGCTGGAGTTTTCTGATTGTTATCCTACAGCCAGCAGCTTGGATTTCCATAACGCTTTTCACAAAGTGGAACATCTTGTCGTGCTTTGCAAAGCATTTAATTACCGGTAATGCTGACACTGCGCTTCTCTGCCCCAGCATTTAAAGGCAGTATTAAAAAAAAAAAAAAACCACAACAATAATCTTTAGGTTGGAACGTTTGGAAACCTTTCAGCTTTCAAGAGCAATCCTAAGCTTCTGGAAGGTCAAAAAAATCTCAGCGACATCTGCGGTTGAGTCCAACGATACCCTTGTATTCCTCAGCCTGCAGAAGCTATTTTAATTAGGGG
Organism: Calonectris borealis; assembly: GCF_964195595.1. NCBI lineage: Eukaryota > Metazoa > Chordata > Aves > Procellariiformes > Procellariidae > Calonectris > Calonectris borealis. Next base: position 62,254 of record NC_134343.1, on the reverse strand, counting down.
AGGAAGGTTATGATGAAGTATGCTTTTAACAGCCAGTCTCTGAAGTGCTAAAAGGTTTCCGCAGGAAAGGGGTTTGTGTTGTGGGGTTTTTTTCCCTTTTATGCTTTCCAGGGTGAGGATTAAGAAAGCGGTAGCGTAAATACGGCCGTTCGTGTGTGCTCCAAAAAACCCGTACACAGCCTTGTGCTTTAAAGCCTGCTTCCATGGGAAGGAGAAACCTTAACTCAGGGATCATAGAACCATAGAATAGTTTGGGTTGGAAGGCACCTTTCAAGGTCACCTAGTCCAACCCCCTGCCGTGGGTGGGGACATCTTCAACCCGATCAGGTTGCTCAGAGCCCCGTCCAACCTGACCTTGAACGTTCCCAGGGATGGGGCATCCACCACCTCTCTGGGCAACCTGCGCCAGTGTCTCACCACCCTCATTGTAAAACATTTCTTCCTTATCTCTAGTCTAAATCTCCCCTCTTTTAGTTTAAAACCATTCCCACTTGTCCGGTCGCAACAGGCCCTGCTAAAAAGTCTGTCCCCGTCTTTCTTATGAGCCCCCTTTAAGTATTGCAAGGCCATAATAAGGTCTCTCCGGAGCTTCCCTTCTCCAGGCTGAACAACCCCAACTCCCTCAGCCTTTCCTCATAGGAGAGGCGTCCATCCCCCTGATCATCTTCATGGCCTCCTCTGGACCCACTCCAACAGGTCCATGTCTGTCCTGTGCTGAGATCCTTCTCATCTCCATGTAGGCTATCGTCAAGAGAGGTTGACCATCTCCCTGGAGAAGGCAGAGGGACTGAGCAGAGGGTCCCGCTTGTCTTAACTCAGCGGGCGGTAAGATCCGGTGTGCTGCCGTCGGGTACGTGATGGTGTCAAGACCAGCGCGGAGAGGTTTCCTACGATAGATGAGGTTTTGGAGAGAAAACCCAACGCCTGTCAGGAATGGTTCAAGGGTAGCTGATCCTTCCCATGCATAAAACGAGACCTCGTCAGTGAAATAAAATATTTAGGGAGAGAATTTACAAATACCGTGAGAGCCGTATAGCAGCGTACTTAACGGCTGAGAGGTTTGAGATACCTGCTGTGTGTTACATGGGGGGGCAAAAAAGCGTTTCCCAACAAATGCCGGTTCTTGTGTGTGCGGGAATTGTGCTAAATAATGACGCCTCTGGAGCTGGACTCCCTTTTGCTTGCCAGATGCTGGAGAGAAAATAGAGGTTTCTGGTGCTCGTGTAGTCTCTGCGTGCCGGAGAGTTCCAAATAGTCTTCCATTTTTAATATTAATTCACATACTGTAGAGTGTTCGGGGAGAACGAGGGTGTTGAGACCCTTATTCAATATTTATAGCGGTGCTTGCTCTTGCCCTGAAACACCAGCTCATTTTCCTCTCGGGTTGGGTAAGTTCTTAATGTGGGAAATCATTGGGTATTTTTTTTTAATGTTGTGGATTATTTTTTTTTTTGGTGGTGTTGACTGTATCTGTTCCAATTTAACTGGAACGAGGCGTTTAAAGGAGATGACGACTTAGATGTACTTACGCAGAGCATAAACAGCTTGAAGGTGTACCTGCAGCTAATTTCTCGAAGACACAGGTGGGGCGTGATATAACCTGGTGATGTTAAGTAAGAGGCGCTCTCCACCTCTTCTTCTAGTCACAGGCTTGACCTCAGATAAAGAGAAGAAATATGATGTGTTAAATAAAAAAAAAAAAATAAACCCAGATTTGGCTACAAACATTTGTAAACCGTATTCAGGCTCACCGAGCACTGATGAAACGCTCACTGGAGATGCTCAGCAGTGCGCTTCTCATTTCTAAAAATACTTCGTCTCCAAGCGCTGTCACTTAAGGAATTTCTCCAGTGGGGGGGGGAGGGAAAAAAAAAAAAATTTCCTTTTAGCTACACCAGAGCTCTGCAGAAACAGCCGCCGTAGATGGAGGGGGATTAATTAACTGCTCGAATCCACCCCGTGCTCCTGCTAAGGGTGGAGATCTCGGTGTGAGAGCAAGCGCGTTTCAGTTGGTATTTCTGTTCTGAAACGGAAGCCTTTTTTGTTGTTGTTGTTTATTATCGCTCGAGTCGTAAAGACAAACTACCTCATCATGGAAGAGGCTGCTCTTCGCGGCTGCCGAAATCAAGATAAGCTACAAAACAGAGTTAATTGGGCCTCGTAAATAGTCTGCCTTCGCTGACAGCTCCTGCGGCGCGTATTATGCGTACCAGCAGCAAGAAGACATTGTGTGGGTTTATAAACCAATTCCAAATAGTTTAAAAAAAAAAAAAAAAAAACAAAAAAAAACCAAACCCACAACCAAAAAACCCGAACAAAAAAACCCACTAAAACCTAAAACGCAGACTTTGTTTTGCTTTTTTTTTTTTTTTTTTTTAAAAATCCTCTTCCCCTCGCCTCGTCATTTTTAATTCTACTAGTAAGCAAAGCTCGAAAGCTTAGAGACTCTTGTGGTTGGTTTGTCTCATTAGCCAACCTTTATCTCCTTCAAGGTAAAGTCAGAGTTAAGACTAATACTTTATCAGTCCTTTTTGGCTGCTCTGGAGTAAATTTTGCATTTCAGCAATTTTTTTTTTTTAAATTTTTTTTTTTTTTTTTTTTTAAATTTTAATTTCCCCCCCCCGCTCTGGTTTTTGATGTGTTATAGGACTCCGTCGTCGTCTTCTCATATTTGCAGGATACAAACCAACTTGCCGCCTGGCAATCTCAACCCTTGGGTACATCACTCCCCACTTTGGTCCTTTTTGGAGGATTAGGAGCATTTCACAAACGAGCTGCTCTCCAGAGGCCAAGACAAAGTTGCTTTTCTAGCCAGGGTTTTGTCTCCTGCATAGCAGATGCTTGTACGATTATAGAGGCTTGTTCCCTTTCTGTTGAAGGCTGCAGCTCTTGCCAAATGTCTGTCCATCTGTCTCGCCAGAGCACTCGAGTCTTCCTGAGTAGGAAGACTGCAAAAAAAAAAAAAGAAATTTAAAAAAAAAAAAAAAAAATCTGTTAATTCTGCTCTTCAACTGCAAAGCCAAAGTCAGCGTCGTATCCGAGGGATGCTTAGTGGTCGGGAATTAATTGTGATACAGAAGTATCGTCTCTTTTGTGGTAGAGGGGTCACTTGCACGGGATTCGTATTTCAAAAAGGAAAAGAGCAGCCTTTTAAGCACTGTTTGGCGGATTGTTGTCTAATTAAATATTGAACACTTACTTCTGAAGGGAATGGTGGTAAGTTTTGATGCTCAGTTTGCTGCAACCTTTCAGGAGCCTGATTATTTTTTTTTTTCCTTCCCTCAAATGTTTCTGAATCCTTTCTCTCCAAAGGTCAAAGTGACACTTAACATGCTAGTTTCTTTTATTTCCCCAGTCTGCTGTGTTTTGAATAAAAATGTCAGTCTAGATTAACTCTTGGCATCCTTTTTGTCCTTCAAAGGCGGCGTATCAGCTTTTCAACACGCTTTGGCCAGTGACAAACGCAGCGTAAGCTGGAATAAAACTCATGCACACCCCCACGTGGTGGGACGTTAACTACCTTCTTGAAGACTTTTGGTTTGTATGGATGTCTGAAGCGTGTCTTAAGTGTCCCGATAAATTTTTCAAACTAATATGTCATCCTAGAATACATCTAGGCTGGATCGATGGCCTGAGGCCAATGTGTGAGGTCCAACAAGGCCAACAAGGTCCTGCACTGGGGCCACCACAACCCCACAACGCTGCAGGCTTGGGGCAGAGCGGCTGGGAAGGAGCAGAGGAAAAGGACCTGGGGTGCTGGTCGGCAGCTGGACGTGAGCCGGCCGCGTGCCCAGGCGGCCAAGAAGGCCAGCGGCACCCTGGCCTGTATCAGCACTGGTGTGGCCAGCAGGAGCAGGGAGGTGATCGTGCCCCTGTACTCGGCACTGGTGAGGCCGCACCTCGAATCCTGTGTTCAGTTTTGGGCCCCTCACGACAAGAAGGACATGGAGGGGCTGGAGCGTGTCCAGAGGAGGGCAACGAAGCTGGTGAAGGGCCTGGAGCACAAGTCTGATGGGGAGCGGCTGAGGGAACTGGGGGTGTTTAGTCTGGAGAAGAGGAGGTGAGGGGAGACCTCATCGCTCTACAACTCCCTGAAAGGAGGTTGTAGTGAGGTGGGGGTTGGTCTCTTCTGCCAAGTAACAGCGATAGGACGAGAGGAAATGGCCTCAAGTTGCGCCAAGGGAGGTTTAGATTGGACATGAGGAGAAATTTCTTTACTGAAAGAGTGGTCAGGCCTTGGAACAGGCTGCCCAGGGACGTGGTGGCGTCCCCATCCCTGGAGGGATTTAAGAGACGTGGAGATGAGGCGCTTAGGGACATGGTGTAGTGGGCATGGGGGTGTTGGGTTGACGGTTGGACTGGATGATCTCAGAGGTCTTTTCCAACCTGTATGATTCTGTGATTCTATCTCCACCAAGCTCCACTTGGATCAAATTGCTTCTCCGCACATCTTTGCCTTCTATAGCAGCCTTGCTACAAGAATTTTATATCTGCAGCACAAATAAGCTTCTGGAACACCATCCCACGTATTAATGATGGTAGAGCCTGTTGAATAAGTTCCACGTGTAGCACGGACTGATGAATAAGAAGCATACTGGATTATACTTTTCTTCACCGAAAGGGTTGTCAAGCGGTGGCGCAGGGGCCCGGGGAAGTGGTGGAGTCGCCATCCCTGGAGGTATTTAAGAGACGTGGAGATGTGGTGCTTAGGGACATGGTGTAGTGGTGGACTTGGCGGTGCTGGGTTAACGGTTGGACTTAAAGGTCTTTTCCAACCTAACCAATTCTATGATTATGAACGATCTCTATAGCTTTACGTTAATAAAGGGAAATACTCCATCGCTTCCTTGCAGTTATCTGGTGAGATGCACTTAAACGCAACTTAAGGGCTTCTTGATGAAAGGCTCGTCTGGGTTGAAGAGAAGAGGGGGGTCCGCTGGGTTGTGGGAGAACCAAAGAAGTTGCATTTTGGCAATGCCAGGACAATTGGTGGAAGCTCTTCGCCGACCCTCTGCATTTTTGGGCTGTGAAGCTAAACCATTTGGCAACCAAGGAGAAAATAGATGAGTTAGCAATTATCAGAAAGGCTTAGGAATATCTCACACTTTTTAAACTGTAATTTTGGACCTTTGGGTAGGGCGGAGTGAAGTGCCAGTCTTTACGTCTGCTGTATATACGTGTTTACAATGGGCCTGTTTCTTATTGCCGTGCTGATTGATCTGGCGTCCCCTGACAAGTGTGCTCAGCGAGGAGATTTTTCCTACAAACTTCTGATTTCCTGGCACTTGTGGCTTTCTGATTTTCTGCCTTAATCAGGGAAGGCAGCAGAGAGAGATCCCGCTTCAAGCTAATGGAAGAAATCACGAGCCAGGAGGAAAGGAACGCGCAGTAAGCTTTGCACAATCGTTCTGAACAATTGCAATTTAAAAAAAAAAAAAAAAAAGGAGTCGTTAATCTTGATGCCGCGGGGTTTATACGTCTCTTTGGAAACTGCTTCATGTCGGGCAAGAATACGTGGCTTTGTGATATGGTTTTATTACTTTGTGCAGCACGCGACAGAGGCTGGCTCTTTTTTTTCTTCCCCCACCCCCAGCTCTGCTGTGGATTTAAGTCCCGGCAGAAGGTAAAGGCGATGGGGAAGCACCGAATAAAACCTGAATGTTGTGCTTGCGTTGCGAAAGCAGAGCCCTGCCACGTGTTGCTTGCGTTTTGTTGGTCGTTCTCCGTCCTGCCTCGCTTGCCGCGCTGCCTGCAGACGGTGGATTGCCCGTTCCTGACAGCAGGGGCTCCCAAAATGAGCTGCAATTTGGGATGCTGCTTTGATAAAGAAATTATGGTTTTCCTTAAGCAGAAAAGGAAGGTGTTGAGTGGTAGAAACCAAGCGGTCCTTTGCTTAGAGTCAAAATCTTCACTCGTCTCTGGGCTGGTCATGCGTAAGCCCTGCTCCACAGCGAGGCGTGCATCTGATGTTCAGAGGAACACGCTTAGCTTTTACCTGGATACCCTCCGCAGCCCGGAATAGTTGTTCTCTCCGGGTGCTGCCGCCGTAGAAATGCTCAGAGCTGTCGGAGATGAAGGCTCTGGAGAGATGAAACGGCAATGGAGAGCAGGAACGTATCGCTGCCAGTTTTCAGCAAGAGAGACTTCCCAGTGGCTAACGACTTCCCAGTGGCTAACGACTTCCCAGTGGCTAACGACACGGCTTTCGGTGATGCGTTACAGAGCTCGGCTGATAGAGCACGCTTTATTGGATTGCAGAAGAGTCTCTCCATCCCAGTAGACTGATTTTTCCCAAGTATACCTCTGTCAGTGGCAGCAACGAACGAGTTCGTTTAGTATTAATGCATTTCAACAATCTGAACGTTCCCATTAATTCCTCAAATGCAAATGAGCAGGGCTGTGGTTTAAGCGTAAAGAGTACTTTTTTTCCTTTCCAGCAAAGACATTTATTTAAAGTCTTGCTAAAACAGTTTAGAAGCAGCCTCCTTATTCTTAAGGATTAAATTTTGGGCACCCACAGTCTTTTAGCGGAGGGGGTAACTTGATTTATTTTGCACTGTGTGAAGATGAAAGGAATTGCGTAAAGGCAAAAAAAAAAAAAAAAAAGAAATTAAAAATATATCTTGATGTTATGTTGATCTCAGCTCCCTAGTACAGAGCTGGAAGGGAGGAGAGCGATTAGCTTTACGACGATTGCCCTGAAATCCACTGCTCAGTGACTGATCTTCAATCAACTACTGGGAAGAAGGAGGGTTTGGGAAGAATGAAATATTTCTGTAGAAAGAGAGACATATTTTTCTATACAACCCACTTTCTTCGTATCGAACCAAAGGTGATTTTCATCTGAATATTATTCTTTTGTTAACGCACTGTCTACAAATACTATCATTTCTTTGTCAGAGTAATGACATACCTGCCTGCGTACATACTGAGCATGCAATTTTATGCTTGTTAGACTTTGAATGGTGGGAAGGGTGGTGGCATGGGATTTGTAATGAAATTATCGTCTGCCAGCCTTGCTGTAAGTGTCATTAGCTGTCATCAATCGTAAAACAGTTTGGGCTGGTTAAAGAGTGGAAACAGTAGAGTTGGTAACACTTAGCGTTGAACCTCTTCTCGCAGCAAATGCCTAATAGTAGTAGGTGGACACTTCATTACTCGGCGTTTCGCGTCGTAAAAATCCCACTTTTCCTTCTTTCAGTAATGCGAGAGAGAAGAGCTGATGCGTAATGATTTCTTTTCAAGAAGGCGGCGCCGTGACACCTAGTATCACCATCCGACGTTGATTCAACAGTGACTCAAAGCGAAGAGCGCTCCAACCTGAGTCATCCGCAGCATCTCCTACAGCCGGTCCTTATGTTCATCGCGGTGGGTTCCCGTGCAGGCTTGGCCTGCAGACAGCACTGTTTGGTTCGAGGTCGCGATTCACGTGGGACGGACGCCGCGCTGACATTTTAAGAGGACGTTGGGAATTGCTGAGAAATGCTTTCCACGTAGAGGCAGCCGATGGCACTGGGAGAGGTAGATGTTCTTCTCTTTACAGCAGCAATAGCGGTTTATAGTGTCTGTGATGCAAAACGTGACTCTCCGGGATTTTTAATGCCACTGAAGGAGCTTGCAAGTAAGGTCAACATTTTTTTATAGTTCCTTGCTCAGTCCGTCATAGTATGGTTTAAGGCGTCAACCTTCTACGGACCGTTCCATGCAGTTCGCTTGGAATATATTTCCAAATGATATCAAGTCACATAACGACTGTGGTCTGGTTAGTGCGAATTAACGGTCCGTAATGATCGCAAGAATGGGAAAACCAGCAGAAGCGGTTTCAGAAAGTAGTAGTATTACGTGGGGAGAGGTTGCTGTAGTGTGTGCGGTGGGTTGCGGTGGGTTTTGTTTAAGTTTGCATTTCAGCGTTGTGGTATTATCTGCAATATGAACGTTTGTACGAGTAGTAAGCAAGTAAAGCCAAACTCCTGGTATTTCTCCTGCTTTATCCTGGAGCAGTTTCCCACTGGGGACCGTGCGCGTGTTGTTGTACACCCGAGATTTCATTTGACAGCCTTGTAACAGAGACCCAGTGCACAGGCACTGCGCTGCCACGTCCAATTGTGATGCTAAAGCTCTTTCCTCTGCAGGAGGTTTTATTAATTCATAAAGTTAGCAGATAATTGTGCAGAACTCTGGATTCTTCTCCGCAGAGAAAACTCTGCTGTTTTCCCAGGGCTTCCCAGACGTTTGCCTTCCAGCTTTGAACTTGGAAGGATTTAGGAAAGCCCATGTAGCAGCCGTGCAATTGAGGGGTTGCCATTGCAGGTGGATGCCCAGCTCATAGCAACTGGGATTCTGCTCCTCGAGGCACTGGGAAAGGGCTGCGTTGTCCTTTACTGCCTGTTGCCAACAGCAAAGGCCTCGCTCTAAGGTTTACAAATACACGTCAAACGTGCGAGAGTTCATGAATCGTCACTGGAAGGGAATAATAACTGATAGAGGGCTTAGCGCAATTCAAAATTCCTTTTGAATAGCTTGCCGAAGGCCGAAGCGCTATCGAAACCCCACAATTAATAAGTCAGTCCTTTGAGCGTGGTTCGGTGAAGAGCAAACGCATTTTTCCATTTGTTTTGCGGAGAAAGTGGGTGAGTTCTCGTGAAGAATCGTCTCATATTCAAAGACTGAGTAATAAATTTCTAATAGTGGTTTGGTTTTTTTCCCCTTCCTCCCATCTGACGTTCTCTTGACCTCCTGCCACTGCTTGTTTCCCCTCTTTCATTAAGGCTGCTTTAAGAGAATCTGCGAGTCTTATTAACCGCGTAATAGAGCTGTCTCAACATATTTCCTTGTACAGAGTACTCATGAAAAGTGTGTAGCTTTTTAGTGGCGATACTGTAATTATTAGCACGTAGCAACCCCAAAGGAAAATACTGCTCCAGCAGTCTTGACCGATAAGGCCAGATCATCCAAGAGGTGCCACAAAACTGACGTCCCGCGACAATTTCTTCTTGCAACTGGCGTCAAGATAAGCTTTCGGAGTGAGCTGTAGTGTACTTGGTTTTAAATCTCCACCCAAACTTCTCCCTAGGTGCGTTTGGCGTAGAGTGGTGCAGGACTTTTGCTCTTCTTCCCCTCGTTGAACTTCACGAGAACCGTCAGCCCACTTCTACGGCCTGTCGAGGCAAACAGCTAGTTGCACTGAATTAATCGACTGAAATGCCAGAACGTGCCTGTGTTCATCGTTTGGAATAGGGCGGATAATCTCATAAAGGGACAAATCATAAATAAGGTGGTTAGTTAGTTATTTTTGGAAAAACTACAATAGCTAATAGAGTAAGCGCACGGTGAATTCTCCTTGCCGATACTTGCGCGAGCGCTTTTGCGGAAAAATGCACTAATATCAGACTTCGGAGGTCCGTAGACATCCCCCTGTGTCCGATCACAGAGCGCAGCACAATTTGCATTGTGTGTGCGGTTGGTAAACCTAAACGTGGAAGGTAACGGAGGCGATCTCGGGGACGTTTCGTGCAGGGTTGGCTGACGTGGTCATGAGGCCGTTATAATCCCTCGCAACGGTTGCACGCCCCTCGTGAAAGCTGCCTCGTGACGGAAGAAAGTGGCTGTCACCTCTACGCGACACCAGCGTACGGTAGGAAACGCAAACGCCGTTGTGTCGCAAAGTTCTGTGGGGGCTGCCACGAAGTTGAGCTGAGTTGTATTTCACCCAGCTGCCGCGCGTCCGCGGCAGTCAGAAAACCCCGCCGCTTCTCTTTTTATGCAAAGCAGCAGTAATCCGGCTCCGAAGCCTGCAGGGAGACGCGCCGTCTCTCGCAGGTACGCTTATCGGGATGCCGCAGCTCCCGACACTGCGGCATTTCGGCAGCGTGCCATTCGTAATTGGCCCCCCTTTTTTTGCTATTTTTAGCACCGGTGCCGTAGATCGCTTCTAGGCAGAGCCTCGTGGAGCTTTGGGCAGTCCCTTCTCCCTCTGTGTTAACAGCAAGTGCATTAACAAAGCTTCGTTTCGGGGGTTCTGCATAGGCGTGCAAGTCTGCGTACCTTCCTTTTTTTTTTTTTCCCCCCTTTTTTCTTTTTCTTCTTCCTCCCCAGCAGCAGAACTGTGAACGGCTGGCTGTAGCAAGTTGTCCTTCAGCGAGAGAGCGAGCAGCAGGGAATGTGATACCTGCTTTGGATGAATTTTGTTCTACCCGGTGCGTATCTCTCGGTATCCATTTTGCAAAGCCTTTATGAAATCCCCAGCCGAAGCCGGGGCATCCAGTTCACAGACTTCCACCCTTGATGATTTAAATCATTGCAGACCCGAGGGCAGACGGGCACAGGGGCAAAGTGCTTCTCCTTCCCCATTTTGTGAAGCTTCCCCTTGGGATATGCATCCCTGAGGCTGATATTTATTTGCGTGGGCTTTTCTACTTGGCGACGGGCACGAAACCCGTGGAACTGAAGGGCTGGCAGGAGGCCGCGGGGTGGTCAGGAGCTGGCAGGGGTGGGTCAGCTCGAGAGCTGAACACGTGGTGGCACAGCACGGGCCGCGACGGCACCCGCCGAGCGCGGTCCGCAGGGGGGAATCCCGAACTCCATCAACAACGCTACCCCCCGTCTCCCGGAGCATCTTCTGCGGCTAAATACCTCTCAAATCAATTTGTCGTTTTCCACGTATGGCGGGACGCTGGAGTTATAGAATCATAGAATCATTAAGGTTGGAAAAGACCTCCAAGATCATCGGGTCCAACCGTCAACCCAACACCACCATGCCCACTACACCATGTCCCTAAAATTGAAGGAGGAAAGGTCATAATTGGACCTCTTTTATTTGTTATACCGGGCCAAACAAGGAAAGGCTTAGGCGAGATGTGACGTGACAGACTTCAGGTTGCCACAGAATCATCAAGGTTGGGAAAGACCTCTGAGATCATCCAACCCTCAACCCAACCCCCCGTGCCCACTAACCCATGTCCCTGACAGTCTGGAAAAGTGTTTTAGAAGGCATCGCAGTTTGTTGTGATGATGAGGAACTAAATTAACCTTAGAAATTCTGATACAGGCCAGGATGCCGTTGGCCACCTTGGCCACCTGGGCACGCGGCCGGCTCACGTCCAGCTGCCGACCAGCACCCCAGGTCCTTTTCCTCTGGTCCTTCCCAGCCGCTCTGCCCCAAGCCTGCAGCGTTGTGGGGTTGTGGTGGCCCCAGCGCAGGACCCGGCACTTGGATGATTCATTGTGTATCCAAACACTTGACGTTAAACAACTGAGGGGCAATTAACCGTACGGCAAATATTGACTGTCCATATCAGAATGAAATCATAGGCGATGGAGACTTCAGACCCTCGACACATCTTCCCGTCCTCCTTACCTGGAGAGGGATATTTTATGGTATTTTATGTTACGGAGGTTAAAGTATGTCTGGAAAGTATCCACAGAAGGTCTACCCAGGCCCTTCTAATTTCGGTTTAAGCAGCAAAAGTTCCGCTTTTCAGTGTGGTGAAGAGCCATTTGTGGTTTTTTTATAGTCTTGTAAAATATGTCGCCAAATTGCTTCAAGACTGTCCTAAAATAAAAACTCCAACGACCCCCCCGAGGAACTGAGTCTTAAAGCTGGGCCTGCCGTTTTCTTCGGTGGCTGGTGCACGGGGTTTTACACTGCTCCCGTCATGCCTCCCTTCCTAAGGTCCCAGACACTTAAAGAGCAGTATTTTTGCTTTGATAAAAGGCCTCAACTTTTCCATCTCCTGGTAGGAAATTCTGACCAGAGCTACAAACTTCCAGGGATTTTGCTGGCATTAATCCACCAGAACAGGGGCCAAGGACCTGTTCCACCAGGATCTAATTTGCCTTTCCTGAGTAAGAAGGTGGGATCTAAACTATACAGCACTATCATCATTATGTCTTTCCCTCGAAGGAACATCTTTAATCGGTGCTGTCCTGGTCTTAATGGTGCTTGTCTGGGCCTCTTAAGAAATCAAAGAATCAACGTCCAAAAAAAAAAAAAAAAAAAAAACGTGTTCATCTTAAATTCACTGCCCCCTCAGAACGATGGGCCTTCCAAGAGTTTCGTTGTCAAACAGGGGATGTTGAGAGTCGGATAATCTCAAACAGTCCTTGCAGAAGTGGGAATTATAGGAAAATTCTCTGGGATTCTCACAGCTTTTCAGAGGTGCCCAGGGAGGCTCTGCTCGTGCAGAGCATCACCTGCAGCGTGAGGTTCGGATCAGCCGAAGGTGGAACTGCTTGTGCACAAAATTCTCCGGTACAAGCAGCCAGCGAGATAAAAATGATACGATTTTATACGTAATGAAACACTTCGCTGGGTATAACGCGCTAGGACTTGGCGGCGGGACGTGCTGCAATTCATAACAGATCTCCCAATAAAGAATGAATGCTCCTAATTGCTAATATTGGCTGTGTTTGAGTAGCCTCTGTGGAAGATGTACAGCACGACTAAGAATAGCTCGTTTATCAGCGTGGTAACTCTGAAGCAGCATTACCTCCAGGCTCCCCGCACCAGAAGCTACTCTGTCCTTAAATAAAACATCAATATATAATTCACTCTCCGCTTTTCATCAAGTACATCTTCAGGAGACCTTGGACCATTCATCAAAACCCCCAGGAGCTATTTCTGTTTCCTGATTTACATTGGTGTCCTGGCTACCGCAACCGTAGATCAAATGGCTCCAGTTTAGGATTTTCGGGGGGGGGGACACAAAAGATCCGCACGGCTCGTCATGAGCCCTTTGGCCCTTAGAGAAAGGAAAGAGGCAGAGGGAGGGAGTGCAGATGTGCACGCAATAAATCCATAAAGCATTTAACCTTCTGGCGGTCGTTCCTTCTATACCTTCCTCGGTCTATGGTACGCGCTGAAGTTTAGGAAATGGGACAGAAACCAGTTTGTTTTTTTTTTTTTTGGGGGGGGGGAACAAACCCAACAATAACAAAAAAAAACCCCAACAATAAAACAAACAAACAAAAAGATTGTCAGGTCTGCTAATACCCTTGACAGTGGCTGAATTAGGTGAGGCAAAAGCGAACACGGAGATGAAAGTTACTGCAGTGCTTTTACTTCTGGTTTCCTTATTCCGCCGCTCTCTAGCGCAGGTTGGAAATGTGATTTTTTTCGTGTGTTATAAATGCGCTTCCCCAGTGCCACCCAGGCAATAACCACGCACGGGTGGGTATTGTTTGTGCCACCTTCTGGTGACAAAGGAAAAGGCAAATGAGTTCACTTGCATAGCTGACATGTCTGAAAAATAACGCCAGGAAAAAAAAATAAATATTCTGTATTTTGTTATTTTTGATATTAAATGGTTTGGTTTCCCTCTTATGCTGTGCACTAGATTAAAAAAAAAAACAACTACAAAAAAATCCTAGTATTAATATTAATTACGGTAATTTGGGTTCAGAGAAATGCTGGCTAGATTTGCAGCTAATCTGCTCTGTGCCCACGTGCATCTAGAGACGTACTCGGAAAAGAGAAAAAAAAGGAAGGAAAACGAGCAAGATACTTCTTAAACACTTATTGGAAGTGTTTCTTGCTGTTACAGGTGGGGCAAGCGACACTAAATTGAGCAGATTATTTAATGTTGGCAAATTAAAGAGACTTTTTTTCCAATGTGGTAGTTAATTCTGGATCAGAACAGGGTAATAATAAAGCCTCCCTCAAGGAAAAGCTTTGCTTTTTTTTTTTTTTTTTTTTAATCTTCTACGGATGCAGATGGCGAGCACCTGTCTCGCGCAGCGAACAGGTTGTCGCGGCAGTACAACAGTCGGAAAAAAAAAAACCCCAAAAAAACCCCCCTGCGTTTGGAATATGTAGGAGCGCAGTCTGTTCATCTCAGCCAGCCTCAGCGGCGCGTAGCCTCTGCAGAAATAGCTTGCGTACCAGATTTAATTGCGTGCGTTTGAAAAGCAATGCGTGGGTGGGCGATTATAGCTCGGGCTGATGAGGGTGCAAGAAATAGGGTATAAATAGCTGTTTCTAATACCGAATATCTATTTGCCACCCTCTGTGTATCAACATTTCTGGGCTGTAGGGAGCCAAGGTCTCTCTCAGAAAGACCCGAGTACGACCAGAAGCTGCTGCTGCTGCAGCTTTTGTATATTCAGGGTACGGTGTGAGGCCAGTGCTGGGCAATTAAATGGCGTGGGTAAGAGAATAACAGATTTAGCAAGCCAAGCGCATGCTCAAAAATAGCAGGAAGATGTCTTTGAACAGGCAAAGGTGGAGGTGACGACAGTATCAGCCGTGGCGTAGGTCTGGGTTGGAGATGACGTTCTTCTACACGAGTCAGGAACCCAATTCAGGGGAGAATGAACCAAAAACCACATCCCTTAAACACCACCGAAAGATGCAGACGAATGCCGAATAGGCGCAGCGTAAAGAAGGATGGAATGGAGACCATGGAGTTGAATATATTTTGCTAATAATTCCGGTAAAACGAATAGCTGGGTGCAAGAGGAGGAAACGGATTACGCTGAAATAAACGTGTGTTGTGTTGGAGAAGGGTGCTGTTCCCTAGCAAAGGACCGTTTTTTCGGAGGGTTGCATTTCTTCCTTAAAGCTGGTAAAATATTATCATTACCCCTCATTTTTTCACACCGAAGCGTGTGCGTGTTTTGCAGACCGTACGAAATCTCTACACTGTCGTCCTCATTTAAAGCTCTTGAAAAGCTCTTATATTTACAGCCAAGGCAACCTGAACTCTTTCCAACGGAACAAAGTTAATAGGCCAATAGCTGCCACTTGTTGGAATTAAATATCCCTTCCTTTCAATAGCCTTTAGACTACAAATGATAGCCAATGGTAAACTAGTCACGTTTTGCTGTAGGAAAACAGAAAAAAAAACCCCCTGTCTCTCTGCACATATCTTGAACGTGACCCCCCCGTCGTAGATCCCTTCCAACTGGAACTATTCTGTCCTATAAGTCTTTATTTCTCGGGAATGAAATGACTACCTCAACCGATATTTTTTGCATGAACTTTAAGCTGCAACCGTGCAGATGGTAAATGAGGAAATGAGTCAATAAGCAACAGTTCAGAGAAGTTTTTTCCCCCCGTGTCCTAGTCTTATAAGCGTGAAACTTACTTCTTTTGCTGCCTTCTGTTGAGGCGGTGCGGATTAGCCGGTCTTTAAAAATACTACTGTATTATCCTGCAATCAGGTATGTTCCTGATGCAGTTTTTAGGCGACGGTGCCAAACCTGCTTTTAACAAGAACCCAGAGCAAATAGCGGTAACTCACTTATATGCAGCTTTCCTTTAGGAGTCACAATTTCCTTGCGACCGTTACATAGTTTGTAAGAGTAATTGCTCTATGTTCATGGTTGGCTCTAAAATCCTTAATTTTAGTGCCACGGTTTCACGTTAGTAACATTTAATTATTTTTTAACAGAATAATGGTTTAAGTGAGGTGGTTTTATACTGGTTCCTTACAGCCCAGATGGCAGTCAATCCATTAAAATTGCATTAATATTTGCTAACGACAAAACAAGGGAATGATAATATTGCACAGCAGCCTGGTTTTAGATAATTGCGCATCCGTTAATCATTTGTACGTAGCAGGAGTGAAAAGATGGAGCCATTAGAGGCAAGAAGGGTTCGGAGCGCAGGATGGAGTGACAGTAGAAACGGGTTTCTTCAAAAACCGAATATTTGAAAGAAAAAGCTTGTCGTGCGCGATATTAAACATCATAAAAGCTGTTGAGAAAAAATGATCAGGAAGCAAGACATTACTAAGAGGAATGCTTATTAGAAAAAATTATAAGTATAAAGTGAACTAGCTTTGTGCAAACTCTACAGTAGGATTTGTTTTCCTGTAACTCAGTTGTTCTTAACAGAAAATTTCCCTTCTCCAGGCTGATTAAGCCCTGTCCTCTCAGCCTCTCCTACCGTACGTGCTCCAACCGTTCAGAGGTTTTGGAGAGGGATTGGGTGATTGGTTTGTCTCTTTTTTTTTTATTTTTTACAAAATCTGCAGATTTTTTTACAAAATATTTTGCAGAGACTTGATCAGAATTGCATACGCCTAAAGATTAACCTCTAATAAGTGAACGCGTAGCATTGGTTAAAAGGTAAGCGCACGGTTTAGACTGATTTCATGCTCTCCAAATTGAAGTAATAATACTGTATAAGCAATGGGTTGATTTTAAATAACTTTTCTCCCCTCTGTGGAGCTTTAAATTTGATCTAACCGAACTAATTTCCAGACTCTGCAACTGTGATACGGTAATTCTATATCTTAAAGATCTGTTGCCCTGTAAAGGAGCTGTAACTCATGGAAATCATTAAAGTAAAACAAAACAAAACAAAGAACAAAAAAAAAAAACCCGAACCCACAAAGAAACGTACTGTAAGAATCTGCTGACTTATAGCAAATTGGGCCCTTCTAATCAAAGGCTTTGGTAGTCTTTTTTACAGATAGCTGACTCAGCAGATGATGATGCTGTCCCCAACTCTGTGCTGAACGGAGGACCGTGTCTCGTGTGGCATTGCTTGTTCTCAAAGGCAGTAGTTGATCATTTTTACACTGCATTTACCCACTTCATGAAGGAATTGTCACGTGGAACTAACTTTAATCAGCTGTGACCTCTAGCGTGCTAGAGCTTATACGTGAAGTAAAACTACATGTGCTCATTTGCGAAAAGACCACTGCCCTTCTTTTGGAGTAGGATTCGCCAGCTGGAGTTTGGAATTGGGTTGTACCGGGACACTCGCACGGAACACATAGTTTGAGTCCTTTACGTTGCAGATCGGGAGTTTTAGCCTTCGTGGTTGCTTGAGTCACCACGCTTAATGCTTAGCAATTTTCCAGCCAGCTGGAGGTAAAGTAGAAATGAAAATCTACCCTTGGTATAGCAGGCGAGCACTTCAGATACAATGGGAAATAACTTGGCACACATGAGATTTCACAGAGATAATTTCATTGACCAAACCCATGTGCAATTATGAAATTTATTTTTCTAAAGCTGCTTCCTGTGCTGCACAGAAAAAAAATATATACCTGCTTCTCTGATTGAACACAGCCTTGTTTTTCAGAAATGCCTCTGAAGGTATTTCTCCTTCTTATTTGCTGTAGAAGTTTTAGACGCCTGCAACCTCCTGGGGAAAAAAAAAAACCTTGTCCTTAAAACATGCATTTCCGCAAAGAACTCACTGCTCGGTACAGGTAAGACTGAGGGGGGCTTAGATGAGCTTGAGGAGTAAGACAAAAACATTGTCGGACATCTATAATGGCAAAAAAGTGAGGGGAGCATAACCACGAAGTAGTGAAGTGACATGCAGGTTGAAATGAGGTTCTAGCCCCAGCAAACAGTCGGGTGTGCGTAGAGAAAGTTATGTAGATGGTACTTTTAACCTAAAAAATCTTGTATATTTATTTGCTTTCCCCCCCTCACATTCCTCTCGCCAAGTACCGGCTTCACAGCTTGCTTTGTTCCACCTATGCAAGTACGACTGCCAACGCTCTTGGTTGCGAAGAGCTGCTAGAAGGTAGATAACCCCGTTAGCGCATCCCAGAGCAGCAGTGATGGACTGTTGCCTCACAGTCAATCTTCAGCGTTGCTGTCAGGAGGAGAGCGGAGCCAAACTCGCGCAGAACTAGAAGCTCTTAGCTCTAAAAACATCCAAGTTAATATCAGCGGGTAATTTTATTACTGTCTCGGAAGGTGTTTCCAGTTTGCACAGGTGGACTTGTAATGAAAGCTTCAATGTAAACCTATTTCTAATCCCCAGTTAAAATATATTTACATGGATTTCTTCTTTTTTTTTTTTTTTTCCCTTTAGGTCTGTTATTTTTCTTACGATGGAAAGGCTGGTTGTCTATCTACTGGTTATTAGCACAGCCGTGAAGGCCATGATGTGTCCCAAAAGATGCATGTGTCAAAACCTGTCTCCATCCTTCACAATTCTCTGTACGAAGACGGGGCTTCTCTTTGTGCCCCCCAGTATTGACAGGAGAACAGCAGAACTAAGGTTAATGGATAACTTTATCACTACTCTTAGGAGAAAAGATTTTGCAAACATGACTAATCTAATTCATTTGACACTTTCGAGGAATACAATAAGTCAAATCATGCCTTATGCATTTTTTGATCTTAAAGGCCTTCACGCCTTACACTTGGATAGTAATAGACTAACTTACATCAATGAAGATCATTTCAAAGGTTTGATTAACCTTCGGCATTTAATACTCAGTAACAATCAATTAAACTATATCTCTCCTGGGTCATTGGATGACTTTATTGAAACGATTGAAGACCTGGATCTGTCCTACAACAATCTCGTTAACGTTCCTTGGGAAACAATTGCCAAACTTTCTAATGTCAATACGGTCAGTTTGGATCACAATCTCATTGAGTTTGTGCCAGAGGGAATCTTCTCAAACCTTCACAAACTTGCCCGTCTAGACATGACCTCCAACAAGTTGAAAAAGATCCCTCCCGATCCTTTGTTTTCCAGAATACCCGTGTACGCCAAGTCTAAAGGATCTCCGCTGTCGTCGCTGGTGCTTAGCTTCGGAGGGAATCCTTTGCACTGCAACTGTGAACTCGTGTGGCTGAGACGTCTCACCAGAGAAGATGATCTAGAAACCTGCGCCTCTCCACCAGAACTGATGGGCAAATACTTTTGGTCTATTAAGGAGGAGGAATTTGTCTGCGAACCCCCGATGATAACGCACCGAACCCCAAAACTAACAGTGACAGAAGGCCAAAGCGTCTCTTTGAAGTGTAAGGCTGTTGGCGATCCAGATCCCTACGTTCGCTGGATCTCGCCCGATGGGAAGCTGGTCTCCAACACGTCTAGGACGATTTCTTACGAGAATGGTACTCTGGATATTTTGGTTACTTCTTTGACTGACAAGGGCACGTTTACCTGCATAGCATCAAATGCTGCGGGAGAGTCGACGGCTCCGGTCGAACTCCTCGTTACCCCGTACCCTAACCTTGCTAACAGCACCAACTGCGACAAAGACGCGGAGCCTGGCCCCTCAGATATTCTCATATCTGCCAAGTCGAGCTTTCCGAACGAAACGAAGGCTCAGCAGGAGAAGGTGGTCGTGGTTGCTGAGCTGACGTCGTCCTCTGCTCTCATCCAGTGGCCTTCTCAGCATCACCTCCCCGGGATTCGCATGTACCAGATTCAGTATAACAGTTCTGCTGACGACATACTAGTGTACAGGTAACCCTGCTCGCACACCCGTGCCCATACCTCGGTGGCGTAGGTAGCGGAAGTAAGAGAAAAGGATAGCGTAGTTTGATATCTTCCATGTAACGAGAGCTATCTTGCAAGCAGTAACTGTAAAGGAGGGGATGAGGAGACAATGGCTGCTGTAGACTTTGCTCGTTAAACTCCGGTTGTCGAGGAGTTACGCTATTAAAACTAATAATACATCTGCTTCTGTGCTGCCTCTTGAGGATCTCTAAACTCTTTACAGACATAATTAAGTTTCATAGTCCAGTTTAATGGAGCGAGTGAAGCTGATGAGCAATATCTTAGTTGTTAACATTTAAGAAAATTGAGATGGAGATTTTAGTTACCTTTTATGGTGATTAAGTGTAATTATTTTACTTAAAAATATGGGGAAGAGAGAAAAAATCAAGGTGCCCAAAGTTGTGAGATGCCCAAAGCAACATTCTGCCTATATGGATGTGGCCCTACCATGTTACGCCAAACCTTCAGCCTGTTTCAGTCGCTGCGTGCTTCCTTCGGCATTTAATACTCACAAAAGTATCGTGGTGTCGTGGGGATAAAACTTACTGGTATGAACCGGTGCCGTGGTTTAACCCGGCAGGCAGCCAAACCCCACGCAGCCGCTCGCTCACTCCCCACCCCGCAGTGGGGAAGGGGAGAGAATCGGAAGGGTGAGAGTGAGAAAAACTCGTGGGTTGAGGTAAAGACAGTTTAATGGAACAGAAAAGGGAAAATAAGAATGATAGAATATACAAAATGAGCGATGCACAATGCAATTGCTCACCACCCGCGCTGACCGATAACCAAGTAGCGATCGCTACTTGGAACACGCCTACCATTCATATACTGAGCATGACGTCACATGGTATGGAATACCCTGTTGGCCAGCTGGGCCGGCTGTCCTGGCTATGCTCCCTCCCAGCCTGCGCTTGGTAGCATGGAAGCTGAATGTCCTTGACTAGGAGGGCACTTAGCAACAACTGAAAATATCAGGGTGTTATCAACATTCTTCTCATACTAAATCCAAAACACAGCACTAGGAAGAAATTTAACCCTATCCCAGCCGAAACTAGGACAACTGGACACTGCACAGAAGGGTTTAGGTTATGTATTTTGTGTGGATTTCACGTTTAAAGGCACTGATTTGCCCGCTGGAGATGACTTGGTTAAAATTTACTTGGGAATAACTGTTTGACATTAAGTCTCAGCGGACAGCATGCAGATTAAATTTATAGCCGCTCCTCTGTGCAGGGGTGGTTGAGTTTCTGATTATCCGCCTTTCTGTTTATAGGCTTTTGTTTGTGATTAACTGGGGGTGGAAGGGATAGGGAGGGGCAGAATGACTTTGAAGTGGGAGTTAGCATTTGTTTCGGATTTAGTATTTCATAGCTGTGCACTTCGTAAGGATGATAACGCCTCTAAACTGAGTGATAATGATTTTTCTAATGTAATGCCACTGGTTGCACTAAAGTTTGGAGTGGAATAAGCGAAAGGAGAATGACATCTAATAGCTCCAGAAATACACCTGAAAGTTTGCGTTCAAATACTTTGCTTTAATAAGCAGTCCCTTTAAGGAAAGGAATGTAGGATAGTTGTTCCGCTGGGATTCCTATTTCAAATACCTACCATTGCAAGCAAATTCTTGTAAAAAAAGAAAAAAAAAAAAAGGAACTGGGTACGAAAATCGCATGAGGTCCTTGAAACAGACGTTTCACTTTACAGTCACTTGGGATTTTCAGAAGTCTCATGTTAAAATGCCCATCCCCAGAGTCTCTTTGAGGAAGGATGCCATCCATCCTCCCGTTGCCACGGCTACGAGCTCGAAAGGAAGCAGGAGGAGTCGGTGAGGGTAAGCAAGGGTCTCTTAAGAGCGGGGTGGGAGGATGCCTTGTTGGTATCTGCCAGGGATGGCGAGGAGCCGGCTGGAAGATGAAGCCTCGTTTAATTGTCAGCTGTGAGAACATTTGTGACATCGCTGTTTGAAAGCACTGCGAAGCTGCGAAACGAAGGGAAACGTGAAGCTGAGATGTCTCGATAGCTGCAACTGCGGTTTCTAAAGGGATTTCATTCGGTTCTCCCACTAGAAAGTAAAGTGAAGCCAGCAAAGTGAGAAGCAGGTAGAGCCAGCGGGCGCACCGCAGGCACGGCCAGTAGTAGAAGAGAGTTGTTCAATGGGATTTTTCATCCTTTGCCATAACAGCCGGCCAGCCGAGTTGGCAGCCTTCTTAAAATTGCAGCAATTCGTTCTCGATGAGTTTTAAACTTTCCAAAGCCTCTAAAAATAAATTAGTGACTCACATGATAGCTCGTTAATAAACCTGTAGAGTTGAATACTGCTGCTGCTGAATGGCCTCGTTCCTAAAGAAGAAATGGGGAAGAATACTACGTTTCCATGCCCCTTTCTCGGCCCAGATTCCCATAAACCGAGAGGCTGGTAACAAAACAGTAAAATACTTGATGCTTCAAATCACAGAGCAACGATTTCAAATAATACAATGTAATAGACTGTAGTATAATGGGCCTCTCGAAGATGAAAACTCGTGTGTTCTCGTTCGGTTCCCACAGTGAGTAATCACCAAATACAGATCCTTAAAGGAAGTTTTGTGCTAAAGTGAGAGGCACGGTAATTGGGCAGCAATTCTGCATTTGCAGTTACCTGAACAACTGCTACTTCAAGTTACGCTACAAATGTCAGAGTGTTTTAAGTTGAGCGCATTAACGTGCGCTGGAGAAAGAGGAGTCCCCAGATTTGTTTGCATGGCCAAGACCCCTCTCAGGCTCCGTGTTTCTGGTAAGGTATATAAACATCTGTATGTATATAAACACCTGTATATAAACATCTGTTTCAGGGAGTCAGTCTGTTGATATATGAAGATGTAAAGAGATGTGTAGTGGCACACCCAGCAGTGGCAGTGCTTCAGTCCTGCCAAAGGAGTTTTACAGAAGGTGGAAAGCTTCCTTCCACCTAGTGCACTCCGTGTAATTTATTTCTGGCAGGCGATAGCTTGCCGTCTGGAAAAAGTATTAAGCGGTGCAGGATGCATCAGAAACCTGTCGCTTCCGTCAAGTTGAGTGGTACCACGGGAAGAGCGGTTGCCATGGCAACTTTGCTTTATCTTGAGAATTTAAGTTGCTCCTTGGACTCCTTTATTTTTCCTCACCTTTCCATTTCCTTCTCCCTCTGGGTAAGTAATTGTGGGTAAGCACGCGTTCATCTGTGCCCGTGCTAAGAGCTTATGAAAGGAAAGGGAGGGAGATGATATTCTTCCTAATTTTCCCTTTGGACTAAAATCAAATTATCCTTTCGTGTACGTGAGAAGAACGTATGCGCCCTGCACATGGTTACGCCGCCCGTGTACGTAAGTGCACCATAACCTTGCTGTTCCCAGTTTGAGAGATTCACAACACGTAGCCGCACAGCGTTTTTCCCAGGAAAAACAGGAAAATAGGAGTTGTGCCTGGTTACTGTGTCGTCTCAGGTGAGTCGCTTAACTCCTCTCTTCCTGTGAAATAGAAACCATCACGCTGACCTCCTGGGACAGGGGTGAAGAATGGTTAGCAAAACTGAAGGCAGACGTTAGTTATGGAGACAGAAAATAGCATCTGGCAAGCTGAGTAGCAACAATCCAGAATCAGTACATGAAGGTGCAGGTAGCAATTTGCGGCAAGCATCAATATTGAAAGGAAGAGCCTTGTTTGTTTTCAGAAGAAAGGTCGGAAACCGTTGTTGTACAGCCACGGATAGAGTGAATCAAGAATCGTAACAGCCACTTTGTGCAGCTTTTCCTTCTCTGAGATATAAATGGATCTGTACTCTTTAAACAGCTTACAGTCTTGATGCTGATTACAGTTCCTGTGCAATTTGGGCTTCACAACGCTATAATTTTAGTTTCACTGTCTTTGCTCAAGCGTCCTGCCCAGGTTTCCAGTGCTAGTCTTGGGGAAGAGATATCAGCAGAACGTCCTTTCGATACTCAAATAGCAGTGACGAATATTACACAAGCTTTAGAAAGCAATAATTAATCTGGGAGAGAAGCCACGCTATTTCATTTTTATTGCTGCTCTGTCATGATCGCACACGTGTCTGTGTGTACGTATAGATGAAAATGCACCTCTTTTGTCTGCTGATCTAGGTCATACGTATCTTTATGAAAACGACTCCTGGTGTTAGGTTACAGGATAAAAGGCTCATCTCCACAGAACCTTTCTCTTGTAGCCTCCCTCGATGTGCAAGAGAGAAGCAGGGCAGCGACTGATGCTCAAAATCCCCCGATTTTGCCGGTGCTCCTATTTTGTCTGCCGGTGCTTCCTCAAATGGCCAACAAATTAAAAAAAAAAAAAAAAAGTGATTCTGTATTTCTGAGCTAGGCTGGACAAACTTCAATTTGTACCTCAGTTGATATAAGCAGCAGATTACTAATGCTTCATAACAATCTGATTGATGTTCTAGTCAATTAGAAGCTGGATCTCATAACATCAAAGGCAACAGTCTCCTAAGCATTGAGTTTAATCTTTCATAGCTAGTGATCATCTAACCTTAATTAGCTGCAACTACATGCTATAAATTAGAAGATGAGTATTTAATAGTGATGCCTCTCTATAGATAATTGGGAGACTATATATTGCATAAAACTGCTGATAATATGTCCTTGTTTTCTCTGTTGAGAGAAAAAACTTAGAAATCGAGAGGCAGACCGCTTTTAATATGGGGTACAAAGTACCGTTGTTTAAAGGGCAGAGCTGTCACTTTTGGGGAAAAGGTGATATATTGCCAGATCAATATAGAATGATTACATCTGTTGCGTGAAAAGCAGTTGGAATCAGCCACGCTACGTCTGCTCAAAAATTCTTAAATTAGTTCAGCGCAGTGCCATGGAAAGCCTCAGGACCGTGCTGGATTTCACACCGTGGAGTTGGAAAGAGGTTTTACAGCTCCCCATCGCTCAGGCACGTGCCGTAAGACTTCGTGTTTCCTTTCCGGGTGCCCTTGACCCTCCACGTGCTCTGTACGGACGGACTCGGGTTGGCAGGTGGTGCAACGCGCCTCTCGACCGGCGCCGACTGCCGTGGGTACTGTAGCGATTTTGGGAGTACGTCGGGATTGCCGTGGTCATCCAGCAAGTCTGCACAGGAGCGGTGGCTGTTTGTCAGGAGGAGATCTTGGACAAATGGTCATGTTTGCATTTCTTCACCCAGCCAGCAAGTCATTCCTCAAAAAAAGAGGCTATATGCCAATGGAAGTCCAGAAATACGGGAGCCATCTGACATCTGTAAATACAGTGGATCACGTGATTTGTCACTCTTTGGCTTTAATTTTGGTAGCTTTTTTCCTTATCTTGCAGCGTAGCAGTTGTCATGGCAGTTTCCAGGCTTCTTCAGGGAGTTTCTCCTTGGAAACCTCTTCTTCAGGTTTCCCTTTATGGGGAAAAGCCTTACGTTCTCATGGCTGACTGTGCGCTGAGTTAATTACCCTTACAAAGTCGGGATTCCTCAAAGCACAGAGGTCACTTCTCCGTTGTCATTCCCCTCCTTCCCACGCCCCCATGATCTTTGTTAATGAGGTTGCCCAGTGTAACCTCTTGCTTCGGCACCGATTGCTGCTGGCGATCCATCATCGTTTATAAAAATAATACCTTGCAGATGCAAATGACGGATGGTAGTTGTTGCATTATGGAGAGATCATTCAAGCATGAAATATCGCTATCTTGTTTCTCAAACATTTAAGATGCTGTGCTTTTTTTGGAGGAGGAAAACATCCCTGCTTCCTTTTGTATTATCGATGCAGATATACGGGGTTTTTAAAATAGTATGAATAAGAATCAATGGCTGTCATTGCTTCTATCGAAAATTTTGACATGATTTGTGTGAAAGCTCTATAAATAAGAAACCTGTCATCAATGCTTCATAACTCTCTGTATCTTCTGGTGTGTGGTCATTTCATTTCCAGACTGTAGCATCAACCATGTGAAAATAAGTGTTTTGAAAAATGCAGCCAGCGGCCCGTGTTCAGTAACGGTCCAGGATTTTATGCTGTCTTAGAATGGTTTTGGTTGTTGTCGTTTTTACCTCCACAGACGTCATAGATCGTATTTGGGTCTCAGTGGGTGTTTCTGTGAAAAAAACAGACTCTATACTGATTGCTTTTTAGTCCCTTTAATCAGCTGAGTAAAGCGGGTGCTCGGGAGTTTGTTGATAGAATCAGTTCTAAAAGACCCCCTGTCACTGGGGTCCCTCCAACACCTCAAATTCCCCATCCCTTCCTTTCACCCTCGCCCTTCCCCTCCCAACTGAACAGCTGAAATGGCAGAAAAAAAAAATCCTGTTTTTTCAATCCTTCAAAATGGTAGCGTTAGGTTGGGAGCAGGGGGTTGGCCAAAGCAAAAGTGATTCATTTGAGGCAGTCTGGCCGCAGCGTTACATTTTCCGACGGACAGCATCATTATCAATTAGAGTCCAAACAAAAGACTCCATCTCTATTTCGAGCTGCTCGGTTGATTTTGTTGTTGTTGACAACGTTGCTAGGAAGTATTTCCAATCTCACAAAATGATGTTTTGACAGAAGTTTTGTGAGCAGATTTCACAGTTGAGTTTTCACCACAGGGCTTTTACTTGTTCCTGGCTGACTGCAGATGGCAGGGGAAACGCTGGCACGGATTATGGTTTATAGTTGTTAGTGCTCTTAAACCAGTTACGTTAGCAGTGTTCGTTTAAACCTGACAGTTACTGTTCTGCTATTGATCCCTTTGAAAGATGGTGCTTGGGAGCCAACGCCAAGCAGATGCAGACTCTGTTAGAGATGTCAGAGAAAAGGTAGTATACTTTCACCTACAAAAAAACCCGATTTGACAGAATTGTGTCTAAAAACTGCAGTTTCGGCACTTTTATAGGTAATAGGAAGCTAGCTCCTGGTAAATGAAGGAGTTTTTTGAGCAAAGACTGATGGGTAGTTATTGTGAAATAACATAATAACATTTCTTGAAGGATTAAAAAAAAAACCAAAACCCCCAAAACACTAGCCAAGTAAAAGGTTTTTGCGTCTCCGGAGATTTGAGTTTTTGGCTTCTGTATCGCTGTTATGAAATGTCTTTCACGCAAGCTAATTATTTAAGTAAATGACTTTGATTGCTGCAAGCTCTGAGTTTGAGATGGAATAATTCCACGGAGAGATGGATAAGCTTCACCCTGCTTAGAATCACAGTGCCCCTAAATCCCACTCGCTTGGGGTTTCGTAACGAACCTACAATACAGCCAATGCTGCTTAAAATGTTATTAGGTCAAATTAAGCGCTAATGGAGATGTTTGTTCTGAAGATGCCATTTTCTAAACTGTAGTTGGTGGGTTCTGGTAGAACGATAAAGTTTTCAGATGATGGATGCACTTGCTCCCAATATCTACCCACGTGCTTTCTGGCCTTTCCTACAAGTCCTCGCCATTCGTCACAGCCTGGCACTAAAGACCTGCCTAGTCAAGCTTGTGCTAATTTGTCAAACTGATTGAATTTAACCGCTATTCGATCTTTTGTAGCATTACTGAAATAAAGTAAATATGGTGCAAGGTTCTGCACCTGGGTCGGGATCAATCCAGGCTGGGGGATGAAGGGATGGAGAGCAGCCCCATGGAGAAAGGCTTGGGGGGACGAAAAGCTGGACGTGAGCCGGCAACGTGCGCTCGCAGCCCAGGCGGCCGACCGTCTCCTGGGCTGCATCACCAGCAGCGTGGCCAGCAGGGCGAGGGAGGGGGTTCTGCCCCTCTGCTCTGCTCTGCTGAGACCCCCCCTGCAGTGCTGCATCCAGCTCGGGGGTCCTCAGCACAGGACAGACATGGACCTGTTGGAGCGGGTCCAGAGGAGGCCATGAAGATGATCAGGGGGATGGAATGCCTCTCCTATGAGGAAAGGCTGAGGGAGTTGGGGTTGTTCAGCCTGGAGAAGGGAAGGCTTCGGGGAGACCTTATTGCAGCCTTTCAGTACTTAAAGGGGCTTATCAGAAAGATGGGGACAGACTTTTTAGCAGGGCCTGTTGCGACAGGACAAGGGGGAATGGTTTTAAACTAAAAGAGGGGAGATTTAGACTAGATATAAGGAAGAAATGTTTTACAATGAGGGTGGTGAGACCCTGGCACAGGTTGCCCAGAGAGGTGGTGGATGCCCCATCCCTGGGAGCATTCAGGGTCAGGTTGGACGGGGCTCTGAGCACCCTGATCTGGTTGAAGATGTCCCGGCCCACAGCCGGGGGGTTGGACTGGACGACCTTGAAAGGTCCCTTCCAACCCAAACTATTCTATGATTCTATGGTATAGGGAAGACTAGACTCTTGCAGAAGTAAATGTTCTGCAGGCGTAAGCAAGAAAACATGCAGAGGTTAACTACTGACATGGCTCTAGGCAGATGGCCTACTCAGTTGTGAGCTGTCCTTACTCATTGGTAGAGGTTTCCTTGAAAGTTCCTAAAAATGCCAGAATAGCTGCCTTTCCCGGGAGACACGTCTGTGAATAACTGCTTAGCCAGTGAAGAATCCTTATCTTCTACCTTATCAAGACTATACGCTTCTCCTTATATAAAATAGCCTTGGATTACCAGAAAAGCTGATAGAAATCAAATATATATTTGGTCTTATTGAACATTTGTACAGAAGATTTGCACAGGAGATCAGAAAGGCCTTCGTTTAGAACCTGCTCTTTTTGATGACAGCTACTATGAAAGTATTTCAGCAATAGCTGGGCACTGTTACACAGCATATGCTGTACATCGCTTTCCATGGTAATTAGTCCAATTTCAATACCAAACTCCTCATTGAGTCAGGATTGAATCATCTTGACAATAATGCAACGCAGAAAGTTGTTTGAAAGAAGAAAAGTGAGCATCAAAGGCTGCTGAATAAGGCAAATAATACGGCCGTTAAGCTAGAAAACAGTACTTTGCATAATTTTTGCAATTACACCTCCCTCTCACAGATGGGCAGACTCCTAAAGACTAGAAAGACGCTGTCTGTATGGTGTTTCCTTTCTGCTCAGCTGGTCTTCTAAACAGTGCCACCTTCTGCAGAGGTTATCTATGACATCCCTTAATTTTTTATATATTGTGCCCTGAGGTTCGGTGACAGTTTTGTTGATGTCAAGCAATTTTAGACTTTGCGCCATGGTTGGATGTAGTCGCCAGCAGTATTTTTCTAGGAGGCATGACTGATTTCAAAGCCTTTTAGTGTTGAAGGCAGGCAACTAAATTCTCCACCTTCTCGGTCGCATCCCGTTGTGTGACAAGCAAGAATCTCCTGCTTGGTTTCAGTGTAACTTGGTGTTTGAAGTGAGGGAGGAGTGCAGTCCAGTCTGAGCCACGGTGTTCTCTTGTCGTGTTTGGTCAGTATGAAATGCGGCTGGACAGGAGACTGAAAAGTTAATTAGATATTTGTCTGATAATTGATAATGGTATATGTTTTAGGGAGGTGAACAGAACACACTGAGTGGTGCTCTGCGGAGCACCGGCCACACCTGCCAGACGAGCATTGAGGGCCACGTTCACGTGGAGAGCGTGGAAGAATCACCGGCTGCACGCTACCAAAAGCCATACCTGGAAAAGCCAAGGATCGATGAATTGCTTTCTGGAGTCCTGGTCCAGTGAGACAACACAACCTTGGTGTTTTCTTTGACACGGTGTAACGTTATATAATGACATCGCTGAATTAAACCTGTGGAAGAAAGAAAAAAGCAAGGAGCAGGACGTACTTTGAGGATTCGGTGGTCAGCCGCTGTAGGAGATGTATAACTGTAAAGCAACAATCATGACAAAACGCTTGTTCCATACAGTAACGCTTGCAGGGCAGAGACGGGATGAGTCTGTTGTTAACGCTGGCAGCTGGGAGACCTCGTTCTGCACTGCCTGCACTCTGAATGAGTAACGGTGGCCACCAGGAATTTCAATTTCTGCTGGTCCGAAGCAGTTGCTAGCTTTGCACGTTTCCTCCTACATTCGTCTTGGGTTAAGTTTCTCATTATGTACACGCCAGGAGTTGTTTGGGTGTTTCAATTTGACGAATGAATCTTTGTGTAGTTTCCTCTCAAACCCCCTTTTTCCTGCAGTAAAAATCTCGTTAGCCTTAAAACCCAGCACGTGGCCACATTCTGTGGAGGTCATGAAGCTGCTGTTATAAATCAAGGCTGGGGCAATGGTTATGAGCTGCGGTTTGGGAAATTCACATCGGACATTAGGGGAAAAATACCTACTGGGAGGGTAGTTTAATGCTGGAATGGTACCTGGAGAGCTCATGGAAGGTTTTCAAGTGTTGGCTAGGCAGAAGAGCGTTGACCTGCTCTAGTGTTTGTGATAGCACTGCTCTGCGTGGGAAGCTGGGCTAGAGATCTCTGGGGGTCTCCTCCTTTCGCGTTTCTATGAATCTGTGATGGCGCGTGTACATCGACTGGTTCTGTTTTTTCATAGTCACAGAAATTCAGTTGTTATCAATGAAGTGGTAGCAGCCATGTGTTTGGAGAAGGTTCTTTTGAAGGTGTGGCTCTTCTTTCTTTCCAGTCTAAGCATTGTACGGTCCGTAGTCCCATGGATGACCACTACGACAAGTGGTTAGTCTTCTCCACCACCACCTTTGTGGCCAGGAGAAGGCCACGTGCCCACCCGCTATAAATGGATGTAGTTTCACTGACTCCTCTGCAACAGTGCAACTTTACTGCAATGAGGAATCTGAACCAAACCTATGGAGAGCTGGTCTGCCATGAGATATTGTGATTCGTATGGTCATGACTGGGGTCTGTGGGAATTCGTAAGATAGCGTATAGCTCTTCTTTTGGGATCCTTCTCATCTGTCCGTTTAGTACAATGCTACTTTGTGGTAAAGGGATATTTGGAATTGACATTGAACAACCTCAGTGTTAGGGTTGCGTCAAGGCAAGGAAGTCAAACAATCTCAATGTTAGGGTTGCGTCAAGGCAAGGAAGTCAACATATGCTGTTATTGGGCTACAGAAGACACCACGTAGTTGCAAGTGGCTATACTTTGCTCTGATTGCTCTTACCGGTCACCTGATTACAAGACACTGAGCATCATGGAGTTGTTAGAAGATGGAAATAAGGTTAATCTGTGGACCAAAGGTTTGAATTCGCCTTTTTCCCTTGATCTTCACAGTGTGCTTCCTATGGATGTAAAATTACTAAAATACATTTTGAAGTGTTTAATGAAAAGGATAAACTTTTCTGCCAGTGAAGTCCTCGAGTATGTTGTTTCATTCAGTTCCTTTATGTTTTTCAAAAGGCTGACCGAATTCCATTCTGCATAGGGCATGCTATGCCCTTTTATGCTGAAACTGTGGAAATCTAAGATAACGCAGATCAAAACAATAGATCAAGCGTGACTCCTCCTCTGGCCATTGGTAAGCGTGTGCACTCTAGTCCACGTTTGTTTGAGACGGCCGAGGTAAAGTTATTGTCATTGCTGTGTCTTCCATCCCTAGCGAGTAACCTAGGGCATGCTAGATTTTTGCTGCTTGGTCCGGTTGCTCGTCTTCTGCTCTGTTAGTTTCCTGACAGTGGCATTGATAGTCAAAAGAGCTGGATCAACGTGGATGTTCACTGTACTCATTTTCTCTTCCAGGATGATTCCAGCTGCTAGTAAATCCTTCTTCTTGACTGATCTGGTTGCAGGACGTGAGTACGACCTCTGTGTTCTTGCTGTTTATGATGATGGATTGACATCTTTGACCGCAACCAGAGTGATCGGATGTGTGCAGTTCACAACCCAGGAAGAATACAAACAGTGCCGATCCCTTCACGCGCAGTTTCTTGGAGGAACCATGATCATCATTATTGGGGGTATCATTGTGGCTTCGGTTCTTGTTTTCATCTTCATCCTCCTCATGAAATATAAAGTCTACAACAACCACCACAAAAATAAAACCACTAAAGTTAATAACGTCTGCTCTCAAACCAATGGAAGCCAGAGTGGCTCGATGGCTCGATCCACTTCTAAACTTTCAGAGAGACGGGAAAGTTTGCACCAGGAATGCTCGGGCTCTTCCATCAAAGGAAAAACTGTTGTAGATTTGGATTGTGAAAAAGTGACTCCAACCAACACAACCTTTTTAACAACTGATGCGTTATCTTAATGGCCATTTGATGGAACAGGACACACCAAGGTGGTATTGCTTGAAACATTTTAATGCAAGTGGTTGTATTTTAAGCTTCACTACTATTGTCTATTTTTAAGATCAGATGGTTTAAAAAATATTTTTTTAATCTGTATACAGTTCTTGCATTCTTAACTATTTTGTTTCAATATATTAAATATAAGTGTGTGATTTACAAGATTTTTTTACTGGTTCTTTTATAACATACACCTCTGTATCAAGGCAGCAGCATAGCTAAATTCTACTAGGTTTGTCTTTGGTGAAATGCACTGTTTTTTCATTTGGTTACCAACCAAGAGCAAAATTGTACTCTCAGGATCCTCAGACTTCCTCTCTCACGGCAGAGTCACTTAGCAGCTTGAACTACTCATCTCTTCAAGGAATGATTTGTTATAAAAAGTTACCAGCTTCTCAATACTGAGTTATTTTTTGCCATAGGTATGTTGTATACACGCTGCTCACAAAAGCAGCAAAATTAGTAGAGGTTCCCCAAAGAAAAAAAAAAAAAGGTACTCTCTAAAAAAAAAAAAAGAAAGAAAATTGAAAGTACCTTAAGTACTTTAGCGTACTCTCTCAATTATTCAGTGGCACAGAAATATGAACTCGTGTTGTTTGCTTTGTAACAGCTGTTACCTGCTGAGACTGTGCCTTTGAGAAACCTCCTCTTGTTCTTGGTAGTCAGATTTACCTTTGTTTGGGCAAGAAGACGACCTGTTTGTGTTCTTTCTAAATTGTAAAACTTCACAAACCGGTTGAAATTAGATGTGTTTCACTGTGCACGTTTTTGCTATGCTGAAAACCACGCCATAGTCTCCCCCTCTGAGAGCGTATTGCTGAAGGGTCTTTTTTTTCTTTTTTTTTTTTGTTGATTAACTCGTTGATTGGGGACCCACAGATTAAAGCTTCCGTGCCCTGAGGCACACTGCACTATCTCACTGTGACACCGCATCTTCAGATGGCTTTTATATCAGTCTCCTATTTCTGTAATACTGCATGAAGTGTAATGTAAGTGGCTGATAGATGAATTATGTGAATGTGTCTGGTCAAGTCATTTTAACGCAACATGTTGAATAACGAAATGTTCCTTTTGTTTCGAGGGATACTGTCAGATCGAGATGGGTCCAAAGTTTAGGTTTTGAAATAATAACTTTTACAAAGCCTACGAGGAGCTGGTGACCTCAACTAAACACTGTCCCCTCTGCCATCCTCATTGGCTGGTGATTTTTTGCGTTGTTTTGATACTTGGCTTTGAAAGCAAAACAAGAGAAAACACGACTACCGTTTATTTATTAAACCTCAAGAAATGGAATGTGAAAGCAATTGGCAGGAGAGGCTTGCAAGCTGAGTGACTGGCTTGTGTCTTTTAAGGTGATTGTGTCACAACTTGGCAATCAACAGAAAGGAAAGTATTTTTCCTAAGATTGTCCCTTTACCAGGCTCAAAGTCTTTCTCCTGTTTGGATAGGAAAGAATGGACCAAGGGAAGTTACCTGGCAGACA
This sequence comes from Calonectris borealis, assembly GCF_964195595.1. NCBI lineage: Eukaryota > Metazoa > Chordata > Aves > Procellariiformes > Procellariidae > Calonectris > Calonectris borealis. The sequence goes on along the minus strand of NC_134343.1, from coordinate 29,441 downwards.
GCCAAAAGCTGTTTAACTACGCAGCAATTAAGCACTACATTTTAATATCGTTAGTCCTCCTAACTGCCAAAGTACGAGGCATTTTTTGATGTCTCTGTGATGCACAGATTTGCTGAGGCCTCTGTTCTGTTTCGGTTCTCAAACGTAAATGGAGGAAAAAGTAATTTGGGGGATTCTGTTACCAGGTGTATTTGTGACGGTGAGGTAAGACTATGCAGCTACACTCATGTTAGTTTTCTTAAAAAAAAAAAAAAAAAGCTGTACGTGCAACTGTGCACATGGATGCTTCTTGTTATGTAGATGATGGTGACGGTGCCTGTGCTTTCCAGGATTTTCCTCCGGCTTCTGTCTGCTTTCCAGGGACGCAGACTCATCACCGGCACTCCTAAGGTACAACCACCTGAACCCGCCTACGGTCACTGATTTTGAAATGCTCTTGCAATCCCCACCTCTTCCAGAGAGCAAATTCATTCATCTTGGGCCAGACACAAAATTCAATGCTGGAATTTGAACATGGTTTTCTTAATTACTGCAGCCTGATTGCTATGAGTATCATGAGTGGCTCAACCCACCTGTACATTAAATCTGTTTATTGGCAATATCCTGCCATTTTCTGCCGGTAGCAATTTCTGTCATGCCCTTTTATTTGGTTTCCTACTTGTTAAATATGCAAATGCTGCATTGCTGAGCAGCATCAGGTGGGGTTCAGGGACTGTAGCTGCAAATGCTGTTATTCTGACACTTCATAGCGTGTACGTACCTACCACGGGTATCACAGCAGCCTAGCTGACCTCTTCTGTTGGCCCTTGGACCACAGGCAGAGGCAGTGTTAGTCCTTTCTGCGGTTCTGCCTTGTTCTCGGGTTGTCCATCTCATCGGTAGGGGAAGAGGGTCAAACCAGCGTGAGCCGCGCTAGCATCACCCTTTCCTGCAGGCAATAGCAGGGACGTACTGGATTTAAGTATTTCTCCCTTGGAAATGGAACTGGGGCTTGGTGCGTTTCTCCAGGTTGTTTTAAGAGGTTGAGGTTATTAGAGAAGGACTCTGAACTCCTGCTGTCTCTGTAATAGAAGCATAAAAATGTGGAAAGCAGCAGGAAGCTACTTCTGAAGCAAACACTCCTTCAGAAAGATTATGGAAGGGGAAAAAATGGGGGGAATTGCCCAGAAGGAATGTCATAACCAGTGCTGGAAAGGACAACCTGACGTGAGCAGGGGGTGACGGGCGCAGCGGCAGCCATGAGCGAAGGAGCGGCCGTGCTCCTTCTCACCTGCCCTCGTTCCTGCTGCCTCCCCTCGCTCCCGTCTTTCGGGGCATTGGCCTCTCATGGCGCCTGAAGTTTGGAGGAACCTCGCTCTTCCGCAGGAGACCACGGCCTGCCCCTCGCTCCGCTCACCGGAGCCGGTTTCATGGCGGAGGAGCACCGCTCTTCACAGCAGAGACAACAGCCCGTCCCTCCCTCTGTGCTTCGCGACTGCCATCTTCCCCCGTCAGGAGTCCGCTGCCACCCCTGCGGCTTCGGGGCTTGTCAGGGCTGGGGTTTGTGGCGGGGGGGGGGTGAAATGGCGGGCGGGCTGCGGCTGCGGAGCTCTCGGCCTCCCCCCCGCGGCCGCCGCGCTCCCTCACGGAGCCCGGCGCAGAGCGCATGCGCGCTGCGGAGGGCGGGAAAACCCCCCCCCCGCAGCGCCCCGCCACGGCGCCGCTGAAGCCGCTGCGCGCATGCGCGCTGAGGGGAGCGGGGGCGCAGCCGCCACGGAGGAGCCCTGGGCCGGGGTGGAAGAGGGGGCTTCGGGGTGAAGATGGCAGCCGGCAGGGTACCGCAAGCACCGCAGTCCTCGGCGTGCCTTGAGTCTTCTAGCACCGCGCTTCTGGGCATGGCCATGGCGGGTGCTTCGTCTTCCGGTAAGGCCCTGCCGTGCGGCCGTGTTGGGCCACAGGACGTGGCAGGAGCTGTAGTCCCCGTGGTTGTTGCCTCAGTGTTCCACGGAGGCAGGCTAAGGAACCCCCAAAAAGCCCAAGGGTCCCTGGAGCAGCCCCTCTCTGACAGCCCGAGAGGTGCCATGGAGCTCGGGCACCTTCAGAGCCCTGCTCTGCTGGGTGTGGGCGCCCGGGCTGCCTGCTTGAGGGCGAATGGGGAGAACTGGGGGCAGGGTGGGAAAGAGGTGGATCAGGACCAGCTGTCTTGGAAATTCAAGATGGGGGTGACTCTCTTTTTGCCATCGGATCCCCTCAAGACTTGTTCATTTTCCCTTCCTCAGGCCCAGAGCCCTCCTTATATCCACTAATCCCCTCTGAACCCCTCTGTCGTCCTGCGCTGCCTCAGCCTGACCCGGTTGCCTCCTCAGAACCTCTCAGCACCCAAATGCGCCTTTTGATGTGCTCTAGAGACCCCCCCGGTCCCCGCAGCACCCCTCTGTTAGCCTCCTTGCACCCTCCCTTTGAGCCTCAGGAACCCTCCCGTGGCCCTCGTCGTACACAAAAGCCCACCATTGGCCTTCACTGGGGCCAGCGGAGGACTCGCGGGCAGGGTCCAACCACAGGACTCCTCCATTTGCCCTGTAGCTGTCTTAGGATCACTCTAGTCCACTCAGGACCCCTCCTGAGGCCTTCGTTGCACCCCAGACCCCTCTTCAGGACCTCTAGCACCCTAAGAAACCCCACTAGACTGGCCCCCTAGACTCTACAATGCCACTTTAGTCCCCTCAGCACTCCTCCATAGGTGTTTGTTATGCCCCAGAGCCTTCTGTCGCTCGTTTAGCCGCCTTAGGAGACCTCCAGTCCCCTAAAGACCCCTTCTGAGGCATTCATGGTGACCGAGGCACTCTGTCTGTCCTCTGTTCTCTTTAGGACCCCTGCAGTTGCACCCTAGCCCCCTTAGCACCTCTGTACTTTGCTTGGAAACCCTCCCGAGTCCATCATGGTGCGGGGAAGTGGCGATGCAGCAACAGCAGATGCTGCGGCCTCGCTGGGACGCCCAGAGACCCACGGGGTGGCCGGAGCTGGGACCACCCTTCCTGTGCCCTCTATCCTCACTGCGTGTCAGTGAAGGACACCATGGGCTTAGGCTTGTTGTTCCAGCTTTATTAAAATAGAGTCATTTTCCCGAGAAGACCTGTATCTTGGCTGCACCCTTGGAGATCTCCAGCTGAGGATGGTCTGAGCTGCCAGGGAACAGATGGAGGGGTCGCTGTCTTCCTCCCAGGGCTGAAGGGCAGCTGTCATTGCCCAGTGCCCATCTGCAGGGCTCAGTCTCCCACATCATCAAAGAGGGGCAGGACCTCCTCCGCCAGCTGCACAGCGATGGGGCTGGCCTCCTTCCTCTTCAGGTGACCCATCACATTTCTGAAGACCAGCAGGGCCTTCATCTTGATATCTGTGTCGCCCTCCTGGAACACCTCCATGATGCATTGCAGGAGGACCTGCATTTTTCTTGCCTGTATGAAAGACAGAGTTTCCTTCTTGTGAAACGGTCAAAGACTACCCTGGCAAAAATGCTCTGGTCACTGGGCACCAGGCTACCGACTGCCCCAGTCCCCGGCTGCCAACATGGCTCCCCTTGACGATGCCGAGCTCACCATGTCAGGTCTCTGACAGCGTGATGAGACCTCCGAGAAACAGGGAGACCGTCACCGGGCTTGGATGCCTCTGATAGCTCTGGACATGGGACTCGTCACCAACGTCCTCTGACTGAAACTCACTGGAGGCCATGGTTTTAAACTCAAAGAGGGTAGATTTAGACATAAGGAAGAAATTTTTTACGATGAGGGTGGTGAAACCCTGGCACAGGTTGCCCAGAGAGGTGGTGGATGCCCCATCCCTGGGAACATTCAAGGTCAGGTTGGACGGGGCTCTGAGCAACCTGATCTGGTTGAAGATGTCCCTGCCCACGGCAGTGGGGGGGTTGGACGAGATGGCCTTTAATGGTCCCTTCCAACCCAAACTATTCGATGATTCTATGATCAGCTGAAACAAACACAGGAGCGAGATACTGGCAGAGCCTGCAGGGCTCGCTGAAGGCGATCAAGGCCTTTTCTGGTAACTCACAGCCAAGTGAAGCCCGCAGGTGCCTTCTGTGAAGGAGCTGAGAAGCCTGCACAACCACCGGTGCCGGAGCAAGCCGAGGAACTTCCTTAAGATCTTCTCCAAAGTCTGGGGGATGGAAAGCATCACCTCCCACACGGCCATGCCAGCGCTGCAAGCCAGAGCGCTCTGTCAGAGCAGGGCTGCCTCACCCCAGCAGCGTGGCCTGGGACAGCCCAGCGGGGTGCAGACCCTGCCCCTCGGTTGGGATGCCCTGGGCAGCAGGAGGGGGCTGAGGTGGTGTTCCCCGAGGGGCTGGGAGGAGCGTGGGGGGGGCTCCGGGCTGGCTTGGTCAGCTTTGGCTGCTGCAGGCCAGGCTGGCCCAGCAGGGCTGGAAAGCGTGGTGGGATGGAGGGCCCTGCTGGTCAGTTCTGCAACTGTGTAAGTGTATCTCCAATGGCTGAAGAAGGTGGCTAAAAGAGTAAGGCGTTGGTGGTACCTTCTTGGTCTTCCTCACCATCCTGAAAGCTGTGACTTTGTGTCTTTGTGTGGGAGATGGGTTTCCTCCACCTCATCTCAATGCGTTGCTGTCACAGAATCCAGGGACAAAGGATTTGGTCATTTTGGAGGGAGAAAGAGCTGCGATGGAGTTCTCCCTCGGCAGTGTCATGGAGCTGCTGAGGTGAGGCCACCAAAAATGTCCCTGGTAACTCTCTCCTGCCTTTTCATCCTGGGCTTTGCCTTTGCTCCATTACGGGGAAGCGTGGGACAATTTTCCCAGTTGCTGTTGCCTTCTGATTTCCAGGCTGGAGCTGAAGGTGGCACTTCCTCAGGGTCTTCCTCAGAGGGCTCCACGACATCCAACCAAGAGCAGAAGTTGGGCGAAGAGGTTACTTGTTCCAGCAATAAAACAGGTGATGCAACAACTGACCGTCCACGTGGGTTTCTCACTCACGCCCAGGGTTTGGAGCAATGGTCACGGGGCAACAGGGTACAGAAAACATCCTGAGATGCTGCCTTCAGCTTTGGTAAAGCCCTCCCAGCAAGCCTCAATTCTCAATATGGCATAAAAATACATAAATAAAAAAAAGAAGGAAGAAAAAAAAAAATACCCTGAGAAAAATCCGATGGCAACACGGGACTGAGAAGTGCGACAAGACATGGGAAGAGCCGAGGAGCTCCCAGCCAAGATGGGTGGTGCTTTTGTCCCCAACCAGAGCAAATCCGTGTGGTTTTCGTGCTTGAGTTATCCCAGAAAGTATTCCAATGGGATCTGTTGGTTTTTTAGGAAGGCATCGCCCTCTCTGCCTCCTTTCCCAAGATAAATCCCCAGGAAGCAAGATGGGGAAATGGGAAGGAAGAAACAAGGAAGAAAGCAAAGGAAAAGGCATCTCCTGCCTGGTGAGTCTTGGAAAATTGGATGCCTCTTCTTCTTCCCCAACACAACCGGGTTTGGCAATGGACAGGCAAAGGGCAGGGTGGCTTTTGGCACTGTTGGCTTCTTCCCCAGGAATCCTCCATTTTCCATGCCTAATTCCACAAAATTTTGCAGGTAGTAGGATTCATTTCTTTCTTTTTTTTTTTCTTTTTTTCCTTTGCTCACGCCCACCTCTATCCGTAGGCAGCTCCTACCATATCTGGGCAGCTTTTCCAGGCAAGAAGAAGAAGAACCAAGTCCTCCAGGTGGTCCTCCAACCCCATTGCCCGGCACTGAACATTCAAGGTACACGATGCGGCTCGGTGGCACTAAGACACTAAAAAAAGCGATTTTCCGTAACTCAATTCCGCAGCTCTTAATGTCTGAATATTAAATTCCTTCTTTGGGATTTTCCTTAAAAAGCTGCAAGCTACTCGTTGTTGTTACAATTTATTATTTAAGCTGATATTTTCACAAACCCTGTAATAACTCTGTATTTTGCTCCTCACATTCGCTTTTATCCAGAAGAGGATGAAAAGTTTCTTTTTAAGCCCGTGACCACAGATCAATAAAAACGCGTTTCCATTTTACCTCGACCAGCAAAAAAAAAAAAAAAAATCACCTCCAAACCAGATTGCATTTGTGTGTCTCTGCAGAAAATGTGCTACCAAACCCCCCGGTGGCACCTCGGGACCTCCCGACGTCTTGGGTCGAAACGATGGAGAAAAAAAAAAAAGAAATGGCTGAAGTGGAAAAGGAGGAAAAAAGGAGAGAAAACCAAGAGCAACGGAGGGATGAGGTACTTGGGGAAAAAAAAAGAGCTGAATGTCTTGAGGGTTGTACCATCGCTGGTCTTGCTTTGGCCTAAAACAGTCAATTTGGGGGATTTTTTTTCTTTACACGGCGGGTGGAACCAGTAATTCCAGAACTGCCGTTTGAGCATGACCCACAAAACGTCAAGTTTCAGATGCCGGTGCAGACGGTAAGGACTTTCTTTTTTTTCCAGGAAAACCCCAATTTCCCCCCTTCTTGGACCATTTAGTCATTGAAATGTTGCGATGAATCATTTTCAGAATGATTTGGTTTTCCACTGTCTGCCCTTACGCCTAACCTGACGTCCCCCCTTTTGCAGGAGTTTGTGGGAAAGGCGACTCCCAACCCTTCGTCCCTGGTGGGGAAGAGGGAATTTGGCCGATTTCGAAGGGCAATGAAGAGAAGGAGAAACGGGGAAAAGATGTAAAAAAATCCTTCTGTGGAGGAAGGGAAAGCCTCGCCGAGGGTGTCCCCAAAAGAGTAAGTTTGCCCTGGCCTGGCTGCCTTGAGGGTTGAACCTTCAGTGGTTGAACCTTCAGTGGTTGAACCTCCAGTGGTTGAACCTTGGGACAGGGTTCAACGTTCAGTGGTTGAACTTTCAGTGGTTGAACCTTGGGAGTTGGTTGAACCTCCGGGGGTTGAACCTCCAGGGGTTGAACCTTGGGAGATGGTTGAACCTCCAGGGGTTGAAGCTCCAGGGGTTGAACCTTGGGAGAGGGTTGAACCTCCAGGGGTTGAACCTCCAGGGGTTGAACCTTGGGAGAGAGTTGAACCTCCAGGGGTTGAACCTTGGGAGGGGGTTGAACCTCCAGGGGTTGAACCTTGGGAGAAGGTTGAACCTCCAGGGGTTGAACCTCCAGTGGTTGAACCTTGGGAGAAGGTTGAACCTCCAGGGGTTGAACCTCGAGCGGTTGAACCTCGGGAGAGGGTTGAACCTCCAGCAGTTGAACCTCGGGAGAGGGTTGAACCTCCAGTGGTTGGACCTCGGGTGGTTGAAGGGCAGAAGCGGCCACCAGAGCCACCAAGAGGATCATTCCCTGCTGGGTCCCAGGACCGATCCCAGGCTGACCAGCGGTTTCCTGCACGGAACGGGGCCACACCACACCCCAACGGGGAAGGCAGCAGATCCTGGAACGCGCATCTTCAACACGGCCGGCCCCATTTCCCCGCTTTTCTCCCCAAAGCGCGACCTGTTCCCATCCACCCCGTAGCACCGCGAGCTGTTCCCATCCACCCCGTAGCACCAGGCGAGGCGGGAGCGGGACCGCGCTCAGGGAACCTCCCCCGCTGAATGAAATGATGGCTTTGATTGTAACGAGGGGTTTTTGGGGGCGGGGTTTGGGACCCAGACCCCCCCTCGGACATCTTGGTCCTCTACAGATCCCTCGGGATGCCAGGTGGGACCCTGAAGGACCAGAAGAGGATCCAGGCGGATCCGTAGAGGATCCCAGTGTTCGGGTGGGATCAGTAGAGGAGCACCCATGGGTGGGGCTGCCCCCCCACCCCCACAGCTCTGCCCTCCCGCATTGGCTTTCGGGGGGACCCTGGGACACACAGCCCCAAAACAGACGCCCCAACACCCCACACGCACCCCAATAGCCTATCCTGAAACGTCAGGCGGACGCAGCCAGTGCACCCCAGCTACACCCCAACTGCACCCCAGCTACACCCCAGTGGCACTTCAGCTACACCCCAACTGCTCCCCTAAATCCCAGCTGCAAACCTAAAGCTCTACTACACCCCAAAGTACACCCCAACTACACCCATACACTCCAGCTGCACCCCAAATACACCCGCCTGCACCCCAAACACACCCGTCCCCCAGCTACACCCCAACTGCACCCATGCACCCCAACTACACCCCAAGTACACCCGACTGCACCCCCAACACACCCGTCCCCCAACTACACCCCAACTGCACCCATGCACCCCAACTACACCCCAAGTACACCCGACTGCACCCCCAACACACCCGTCCCCCAACTACACCCCAACTACCCCCCAACTGCACCCTGAGTACACCTGACTCCACCCCAAACACACCCCTGTCCTCCAACTACACCCATACACCCCAACTGCACCCCGAGTACACCTGACTGCACCCCAAACACACCCCTGTCCTCCAACTACACCCCAACTACATCCATACACCCCAACTGCACCCTGAGTACACCCGACTGCATCCCAAATACACCCGTGCCCCCAGCTGCACCCCAGCTGCACCCTGAGTACACCCAACTGCACCCATCCCCCAACTACACCCCAGTTACACACCAACTACACACCAACTACACACCGAGTACACCCGACTGCACCCCAAACACATCCCCGTACCCCAGCTACACCCCAACTGCACCCTGAGTACACCCGACAGCACCCCAAACTAACCCCTGACCCCAACTACGCCCCAACTGCACTCCGAGTACACCCCAACTGCACCCCAAACACCCCCCTCTCCCCCAACTACCCCCCAGCTACACCCATACACCCCAACTATGCCCCGCCATGAACGAACACCCCCAAACCTGCCCAACCACGCACCACTGCGCTGCCCCGGCACCCCCAAACCCACCCTCGCCCCCAGTGTGGGGGGGTACCGCCGGCGTCCGGGCCCTCGTTAGGGTCCCTCGTTACAGCGCCTCGTTAAGGCCGCAGGAATTGCAAAACCAGGGGTTTATTTCACAGCTTTGGCCGCCCGTGACAGCACCCAGACGGGGGAGGGGTGGCGCCCAGCCCCCCCCCCCCCACTTCTCCCCCCTCCCAAAACACCCCAAAAAACAGGGCGCGGTCCTGGCCCCCCAAATCCCCCTAAAATGCCCCAAAACCAGGGCCTGGTCCCACCCCCGTAAGGCCCAAAATCTTCCCAAAATGCCCCAAAACTGGAGCCTGGTGTGGCCCCCCCCGCCGCTCCCCGAAAAGGGCCCAAAATCCCCCCAAAATGCCCCAAAACTGGGGCCTGGTCCCGGTCCCCCTCCTCCAGGGATCCCCAACTCTCCTGAGACCCCAAATCCCACTGAAATGCCCCAAAATTGCTCTTCTGAGGTAAGGGGGGGGGTCCTGCTGTGTCCTGGGGAGGGGGACCCCAACCCCCCAAACCCTCTATGGGGAAATGGGGTCCCCCCATAGCCCCCCCAAAAAGTCCCTATGGAGAATGTGGGGTCCCACGATCCTGGTGGGGTTCCCCACCCCCACCCCGAGCGCCCATGGGTGCCCCCGAACGGTGGGTTTGGGGTGTGTGGGGGGGACACCTCTTGGTGGCAGCTGGGGGGGTCCCGGTGGCCTCGTGCCCCCTCACTTCGCCGTCATCATCTGCACGAACTCTGCCGGGAGAGAGGGGGGGTCAGCGGGGACGGGGACACGGGGGGGACGGGGGGGGGACACGGGGGGGATGGGGACACGGTGGGGACACAGCAGGGATGGAGACGTGACAGGGACAGGAACATGGGGAGGACAGGGGAGACGTTGGGGACAGGGACACAGCAGGGACGGGGATGGGGACAGGGGACACTGCGGAGCCCGTGGGGACAGGGTGGGACACAGCGGGGACAGGGGACACTGCGGGGTCCCCAGAAAGAGGTGACACGGTGGGGTCTGGCCCCTTGGAGATGGAGGAACGTGGTGGGATCCCACGTTCGTGGTGACAGGAGCCGTGGATGCTGTCCCCATCCCCGTCCCTGTCCCCAACACAGGGCTCTTGCCAGGGGTGACAAGGGACACGGTGAGGTCCCCAGAAAGAGGTGACACGGCGGGGTCTGACCCCTTGGAGATGGGGGAACGTGGTGGGATCCCGCATTCATGGTGACAAGGGGTGACAGGAGACATGGACGCTGTCCCCATCCCTGTTCCTGTCCCTGCTGAGTCCCTGTCCCCAACGCAGAGCTCTTGCCAGGGGTGACAAGGGACACGGTGGTGTCCCAGGCCGGTGGTGACAGGGGACACGGTGGTATCCCAGGCCAACCGTGACGGGGAACGCGGTGCGGGGATGAGGAGCCCCGTGGGTGGGTTCCAGCGGGGTCCCATTGGGTGCCAGCAGGGACCTGTGGGTGACAGAGGAGACGCTGGAGGTGACAGTGGGGTGACAGTGACACTTACCCTCGTAGTTGACCTGTCCGTCACCGTCGATGTCAGCCTCTCGGATCATCTCGTCCACCTCCTCGTCCGTCAGCTTCTCCCCCAGGTTGGTCATCACGTGCCGCAGCTCCGCCGCGCTGATGTACCCGTTCCCGTCCTGGGGTTGGGGACACGACGGTGACACCATTGCCTCGCCCATCCCCCTGTCCCCGTCCCTGTCCCCCACCCACCTTGTCGAAGACACGGAAAGCCTCGCGGATCTCCTCCTCGCTGTCCGTGTCCTTCATCTTCCTCGCCATCATGGTGAGGAACTCGGGAAAGTCGATGGTGCCGTTGCCTGAGGAGAGGGGACACGGAGGGACAGTCAGGAGGGGGACAGGGGGACGAGGGGACACGAGGGGACAGGCGGGGCTCACCGTCGGCGTCCACCTCGTTGATCATGTCCTGCAGCTCGGCCTCGGTGGGGTTCTGGCCCAGCGAGCGCATGACGGTGCCCAGCTCCTTGGTGGTGATGGTGCCGTCCCCGTCCTTGTCGAAGAGCGAGAACGCCTCCTTGAACTCTGGGGACCGTCACCGCGGGGACGGCGTCACGCGCTGGCACCAGCGGGGGACGGGGAAGGCCGCAGGGGGCCGCGGGTGGCCCCAGTTGAGCGCCCCGTGTCACCCTGATGGCCAGCGTGCCCTCCTGCGTGCCCTGGTGCCACTCCCCCGACACCCCAGTGTTCCCCCCTGGGGGTGACGCTGTCACCCCAGCACCTCAATGTCCCCACCTGGGTGTCCCAGTGTCACAACACCACCCCAGTGTCCCCTCCTGGGTGTCCCACTGTCACCCTGACAGCTCCGTGTCCCCTCCTGGGTGTCCCACTGTCACCCCAGCACCTCAATGTCCCCTCCTGCGTGTCACACTGTCACCCCAACACCTCAATGTTCCCTCCCAGGTGTCCCACTGTCACCCCAGCACCCCAACATCCCCTCCTGGGTGTCCCACTGTCACCCCAGCACCCCAACATCCCCTCCTGGGTGTCCCACTGTCACCCCAGCACCTCAATGTCCCCTCCTGGGTGTCACGCCATCACCCTGACACCCCAGTGTCCCCTCCTGGGTGTCCCACTGTCACCCCAGGACTCCAGTGTCCCCTCCTGGGTGTCCCAGTGTCACACCACCACCCCAGTGTCCCCTCCTGGGTGTTCTGCTGTCACCCCAGCACCACAACGTTCCCTCCTGGGTGTCCCACTGTCACCCTGACAGCTCCATGTCCCCTCCTGGGTGTCACTCTGTCACACCTCCACCTCAACGTCCACTCCTGGGTGTCCCACTGTCACCCCAACACCCCAGTGTTCCCCCCCGCCGGTGTCCCCCCCACCCCACTGACCCCCCCTGGTGTCCGACCCCCCCAGTGCTCCCCCACTCCCCAACCTCCCCCGCGTCATCCCCCCCCGTGTCCCCTCTAGGGTCCCCTCCCCCCGCTGCCACCCCCCACGTCCCCCACCTGCGATCTGCTCCTCGGTGAGCTGGTCAGCCTGGGGGGGGCACGGGTGAGGGGGCACCCACGGGACCCCCCAGCACCCGACACCTGCTGCCACCCACAGCCCCACCAACACCCCCAGCCCCCCCCCAGCACCCCCAGCCCCCCCAACACCCCCCACAGCACCCACAGCCCCCCCAACAACCTCCAGCACCTACTGCCCCCCAACAACCCCCCAGCACCCATAGACCCCCCAACCCCCACCTAGCACCCACAGCCCCCCCCAACACCCCCCCAGCCCCCCCCAACCCCCTCCCAGCACCCACAGCCCCCCCCAACCCCCACCCAGCACCCACAGCCCCCTCCCCAACCCCCCCCAGCACCCACAGCCCCCCCCAACCCCCTCCCAGCACCCATAGACCCCCCCAACCCCCACCCAGCACCCACAGCCCCCCCAACCCCCTCCCAGCACCCATAGACCCCCCCAACCCCCACCCAGCACCCACAGCCCCCTCCCCAACCCCCCCCCAGCACCCACAGCCCCCCCCAACCCCCTCCCAGCACCCATAGACCCCCCCAACCCCCACCCAGCACCCACAGCCCCCCCCAACCCCCTCCCAGCACCCATAGACCCCCCCAACCCCCACCCAGCACCCACAGCCCCCCCAACCCCCACAGCCCCCCTAACCCCCAACACCCCCCCAGCACCCACAGCCCCCCCGTCGTCATAGCAACCCACTGACACCTCCCTCAGCAACCCCTTGGTCGCCATAGCAACCCCGGTAGGCCCCCCCCCGCCCCATAGCGCCCCCCCCGTCGCCATGGCAACGCCGGTGCCGCCCCCTGACCATGGCGCTCCGCTGGCGGCGGGAGGCTCCTGCGTTCGCGGCACCGCGGATCCCTCCGCTTGCCCCGCCTCTCCCGCAGGCCCCGCCCCCGTCAGGCCCCGCCCCCCGGCGGAAGGACGCCGCTCGCTCGCTGTGCGCCGCCGCCTCATTGGCTGGGGAGGGGCGGCGGGCTGAAAGCCCCAACCTGATTGGTTGCCGCTGAGCCGCAATGCGCCAAGGCGGGGAAAGACCCGGAAGGGGGCACGCCCCTCAGCGTCACGTGAAAGGGAAAGCCCCGCCCCCCAGCCCTAGCCCCGTCCAATCTGCTGCGGGGGGGCGTGGCACGGCCGCCATGGCAACGCGCAGCTCTCCCCGCCAATGGTCACGCCCGTCGCCATGGCAACAGCCAGCGGGGCACCAGGCGGCAACGGGGCCTGGGTCCCCGTAGCAACGGGCGCCTGGTTGCCATGGAAACAGCCCCCCCCCGGGACGCCTGGGGCCCCGCCCAGCTTACAATAATTACTTTATTTTAACATCATTAATTACAGACGGTAAAATCGCCCGGCGGGGGGGGGGGGGGGGGGAGGGGCAGCTCCTGGGGGGCCGCGGGGTGGGGGGTGGGTGAAATCCTGAGCACCCCCCTCCCCCCAACCCCCCCCTCCCCCCCATCTCCATGCACCTATTGCTTGTTGGGGGAGGGGCGACAAGGGGCACACACCCCCCCCCGGGGGGGGGGCAATGCCAGCCCCCCCAAACCCTCCCCCCCCCACAGCTCCAGGGCAAACTGGGAGCACTGGGAGGGGGGGGGAGGGGAATAAATACAATCTTCCAATATATTAAAAACCCCCTGGGGGGTGCTGGGGGGAGGGGGGCACCCGCGGGGGGGCCCACCCGTGGGGGGGGTCACATCATGCCCAGCTGCAGCAGGGTGTTGGCGTACATCATGGGCTTGACGTTGGGGTGAGGCTGGGGGGGGAGAAGGGGGGTGAGGGGGGCAAACCTGCCCCCCCTCCCCCCCCCAAAACATCCCAGCCCTAGGGCACCCATGGGTGCTCCTGTAATTACCCAACTGTCCCCCCCCCACCCCCTCAAATAGCCCCTATGAACCCCCCCCAGCCCCTGAGCCCCCCAAATAGCCCCTATGAACCCCCCCATGAGCCCCAGAGCCCCCCAGCAGCTCCCCAAATAACCCCTATGACCCCCCCTAGCCCCCCAAGAGCCCCCCCCAGCCCATCAGACCCCCAAATAGCCCCTATGAACCTCCCGGTAGCCCCGAGCCCCCCCAAATAGCCCCCCCAGCTCCTATAAACACCCCAAATAGCCCCATAAACCCCCCCAATTCCCAGAGCCCCCCCTACAGCTCCCCAAATAGCCCCTATGACCCCCCAACCCCTCAATAACCCCCCCAAATAGCCCCTATGACCCCCCCCAGCCCCTGAGCCCCCCAAATAGCTCCTATGAGACCCCCCATAAGCCCCAGACCCCCCGATAACCCCCTAAACCCCCCAAATAACCCCTATGAACCCCCCCATAAGCCCCAGAGCCCCCCAGTAGCCCCCCCAATCACCCCACAGGCTGGGGAGGGGGCGGACGGAGGTCTTAGGGGGATCTGGGGGACTGTTGGGGGGGGGGGGGGAGGCTGGAAAGTTGGGGGGGCTAAGGGAGGGTTTTGGGGAATCCCATAAGGTGGGGGGGTTCTGGGGAAGGTTTGGGGGATCATGGGAAGATCTGGGGGGCCCAGGAACTGGGAGGGGTGCTCTGGGGGGCTCAGGGGGCTGGCGGGGGCTGTGGGGGTTCATAGGGGCTATTTGGGGGGCCCAGGGGCTGGGGGGGCTATTGGGGGGCAGGGGAGATCATAGGGACTATTTGGGGAGCTACTGGGGGGCTCTGGGGCTTATGGGGGGGTTCATAGGGGCTATTTGGGGGGCTCAGGGGCTGTGGGGGCCATTGGGGGGCTCATAGGGGCTATTTGGGGGGCCCATGGGCTGGAGGGGCTATGGGGGGGCTGGGGGGATCATAGGGACTATTTGGGGAACCGCTGGGGGGCTCTGGGGCTAATGGGGAGTTCATAGGGGCTATTTGGGGGTCTCAGGGGCTGGGGGGGCTATTGGGGGGCTCTGGGGCTTATGGGGGGATCATAGGGACTATTTGGGGGGCTCCGGGGTTGGTTTTTGGGGGTCTCCAAGGAGGGTTTGGGGCTCCCAGGGTTGAGGGGGGTCCCCAGGCCTGGGGGGAGTGGGGGTGTCGCCCCCCCAGACTCACCACTGCTGTGAACTGGTGGAAGTCGGGGCGCAGGTCGCTGCCTCGCAGGTGGATGTAGGAGCCCTTATTGCCCATCTGGTCGCTGCGGGGGGACACGGGGACACTTGGGGACACCAAAGCACGGCCCCCCCCATGGGGACAGCGAGGCTTGGGGACGCCCGGGGACAGGGGACACGTGGGGACCCGGCTGAGGGGACACCCAAGGACCAAGCTGAGGGGACAACGTGGCTCAGGGGACACCCGGGGACCCAGCTCAGGGGACAACGCGGCTCAGGGGACACCCGGGGACCCGGCTC
Organism: Calonectris borealis; assembly: GCF_964195595.1. Lineage (NCBI taxonomy): Eukaryota > Metazoa > Chordata > Aves > Procellariiformes > Procellariidae > Calonectris > Calonectris borealis. The sequence continues at coordinate 14,270 of NC_134343.1, read as the reverse complement.
AGGGGACAACGCGGCTCAGGGGACACCCGGGGACACCAAGGCTCAGGGGACACCTGGGGACCCGGCTGAGGGGACCATGTGGCGCAGGGGACGATGCGGGGACTGGGCTGAGGGGACACCGAGTCTCAGGGGACACCCAGGGACACCAAGGCTCAGGGGACACCTGGGACCCAGCTGAGGGGACAGGGTGGCTCAGGGGACACCCGGGGACCCGGCTGAGGGGACACCGCGCCTCAGGGGACACCTGGGGACACTGAGGCTCAGGGGACACCCGGGGACCCGGCTGAGGGGACACCACACCTCAGGGGACACCCGGGGACACCAAGGCTCAGGGGACACCCGGAGACACTGCGCCCCAGGGGACACCCGGGGACACCGAGGCTCAGGGGACACTGCGCCCCAGGGGACACCCGGGGACACCGAGGCTTAGGGGACACCACGCCCCAGGGGACACTGCGCCCCAGGGGACACCCGGGGACACGGAGGCTCAGGGGACACCTGGGGACCCGGCTGAGGGGACACCACACCTCAGGGGACACCCGGGGACACCAAGGCTCAGGGGACACCCGGGGACACCGCGCCCCAGGGGACACCTGGGGACACCCGGGGACACGGAGGCTCAGGGGACACCGCGCCCCAGGGGACACCGCGCCCCAGGGGACACCTGGGGACACCGAGGCTCAGGGGACACCTGGGACCCGGCTGAGGGGACACCGCGCCTCAGGGGACACCCGGGGACGCTGAGGCTGAGGGGACACCGCGCCCCAGGGGACACCCGGGGACGCTGAGGCTCAGGGGACACCTGGGACCCGGCTGAGGGGACACCGCGCCTCAGGGGACACCGCGCCTCAGGGGACACCCGGGGACACCGCGCCTCAGGGGACACCGCGCCTCAGGGGACACCGCGCGTCCGCCTGGAAGCGGGAAAGCCAAAGCCACGCTGCCGCTCCCCCCCCCCCCGTGGTGGCACCCCGGGGTCCCCAGGCCGCCGGGTGACGCTCACCAGTAGTTGGGGGCGGAGAAGACGGTGACGCACTTGCCGTCGTGGGCCACCTCGTAGCCCTCGGGCTTCACCTCGTGGCTGCGGATGATGTAGTCCAGGCGGTTGCGCTCCAGGAAGCTCTTGGTGACGTCGGGTCCGAACTGGCAGCTGACCCCGCGCTTGCTGACGGAGCGGCCGTTCTGCGGGGACACGGGGGTGGCTGTCCCCAAGGGCGATGCTGGGGGGGAGGGGGGGGGGTTTGGGGTGTTTTTTTGGGGACCCCCCCGGGGTTTGACTCACCTGGGGTTGCGGGTCGGACCAGAGGAGGTCGCACATGGGACCTGGGGGGGGAAGCGGAGAGGGGGGGGTCAGGGACCCCCCGCCCCGTGCGGGGACATCGCGGCCCCTGGGACGTCACGGGGGTGGGGGGGACACACGGGGCGGCTTTTGGGGTTCGTCTCCCACCTGAGTCTGGGGGCTGTCGGTTCCTCTCGATCTTCCGGATGTCATCGAGGGTGACGCCGTCCTCGCTGAAGAGACCCCCGTGCATGATCTGGGACAGCAGCCGCGTTGGGGCGGGGACAGCGGGGACAGCGGGGACAGCGGGGACAGCCCCCCCACCCTAACCCCTGGCGGAGGAGGGAAGGGACCCCAACACCCTGGGGATGGCAGGGACCCCCCACCCATGACAGGGATCACCCCAACTCCCTGGGGATGGCAGGGACCCCCCATCCAGGACAGGGATCACCCCAACACCCTGGGGATGGCGGGAACCCCCCACCCAGCACGGGGACCCCCCCAACTCCCTGGAGATGGTGGGGACCCCCCACCCCAACCCCACCAGGGACGGGGACCCCCCCAACTCCCTGGGGACGGCGGGGACCCCCCACCCAGCACAGGGACCCCCCCAACTCCCTGGGGATGGCAGGGACCCCAACCCAGGACGGAGATCACCCAAACACCCTGGGGATGGCGGGGACCCCCCACCCAGGACGGGGACCCCCCCAACTCCCTGGAGATGGTGGGGACCCCCCACCCCAACCCCACCAGGGACGGGGACCCCCCCAACTCCCTGGGGATGGCGGGGACCCCCAACCCAGCACAGGGACCCCCCCAACTCCCTGGAGATGGTGGGGACCCCCCACCCCAACCCCACCAGGGACGGGGACCCCCCCAACTCCCTGGGGATGGCGGGGACCCCCCACCCAGCACAGGGACCCCCCCAACTCCCTGGGGATGGCAGGGACCCCAACCCAGGACAGAGATCACCCAAACACCCTGGCGATGGCGGGGACCCCCCACCCAGGACGGAGACCCCCCACCCAACGGGGAGCTCCCAGGCACCCCCCCACCCCGCGCGGGGCCCCCCGGGGGGGTTGGGGACGGGGGGCGCGGTGTCCCCTCACCAGCACTTTGCCGTTGATGCACTGGGCCAGCGGCAGCCACTCGAAGACCTCGCTGAAGAGGGCGAACATCTGCGCCGTGTACTTGGCCTTCACCTCCCCCTCGAAGCCGTAGATCTGGTTCATGTTGTCCGTCTCGTGGTTGCCTGCGGGTGACACGGTGACATCGTCACACCCGGGGACACCGGGAAGGGGACAAAACCCCACGGCTCGACCCCGAGGACGGGAGATCGGGCAGGGGACGGAGGACAAGGGACGAGGTCCTGAGGACACGGCCCCACGGCTCAACCCCGGGGAGCGGAGAGAGGGGACGCGGGTCCCGCAAGCGGGGACGCGGCGCCGTGACCCAGGACAGGGCCCTGCCACCCAGCGGGTGACGCAGGACGTGACCCCCGACAACTACGGAGAGGGGACCCAGCCCCACGACCCGGGCCAGGTGACGTGGCCCCACGAGCCGGTCCTACGCCAGGGGACAAGGAGGACGGGACACGGCCCCACGAGAGGGGAGGTGGCCCCAGAACCCAGGACTTGGGTGGGGGACAAGGACCTGTCACCCGCGGTGGCCGCGTTACCTCGGAGCAGGTGGAAGTGATCGGGATAGAGGAGCTTGAAGCCGAAGAGCGTGAGGATGACCTCCACCGAGAAGGACCCGCGATCCACGAAGTCCCCGTTGAATATCTGCAACCGGTTCAGGAAAAAAAAAAAAAGCTCCCCGCGTCCCCGTCCCCTCGTGCCACCCGTCCCCAGAGCTGTCCCCACCACGGGGGGCAAGGGGGGGGGGATCCCGGCGAGACCCCGTTTCCTCCTGGGGGTGGGGGATACGTAAGGGTTTGACTCGGAGGGCAACCCGTTGAGTTCGAAGATGTTCAGCAGGTCGTAGTACTGCCCGTGGGTGTCCCCGCACACCGTCACCTTCTCCGTCTGCGTTTGGGATGGAATGTCACCTTTTGGGGACTTCGCGTGTCCCCCCCCACCCCCCACCCCACCCCTGACACGCACCCAACGGCGAGGGGCACCCACCTCTTTCAACGACGTTTCTACTAACGTGGGGAGCTTGGCCAGCACCTCCTTCACCTGCACCAGGATCTGCGGGGACAAAGGGGCGGCGGAGGTGACAAAGCAAGGGGACGGGGGACACTTGGGGACGGGGGAGAGCCCAGCAAGGGACTGGGAGGAGCTGGGGGGAACTGGGGTACCTGGTAGGCACATTTTCGGTGGAGTTTCTTCTGCTCCTTGTACCACTGCATCAGCTCCTTCATGAAAGCCAACGTCACTTTGCCACCGTCCAGTTTGGGACCGCTGTACTCGTCCTCGATGGCTGCGGAAAGCCCCCCCCCCGGTGGCCGATGACACGAGGGGACAGCGGGGACAAGTCCCCAAAGGGCCGTCACGCCCCTGCCGTCCTTCCCCACGGGCTCACAGCCTCTGCCGAAGCTCGGTCTTTTGGGGGTGCTGAGCCTTGGCTGGGGACCCTCACGGTGGACCTGGAGACCTTCATGAGGGCTCCAAAGCTCTGCTGGGCACCCTCAGGGGGACCCCGAGACCCTCACGGGGACACCAAGACCCTCACAGGGACCCTCATGGGGACCCCGAGACCCTCACAGGGACCCTCATGGGGACCCTGAGACCCTAACAGGGACCCTCAAGGGGACCCTGAGACCCTCACGGGGACACCAAGACCCTCACAAGGACCCTCATGGGGACCCCGAGACCCTCACAGGGACCCCAAGACCCTCACAGGGACCCTCATGGGGACCCCGAGACCCTCGCGAGGACCCCAAGACCCTCAGGGTGACAGCAAGACCCTCACGGGGACCCTCACAGGGACACCGAGACCCTCACGGGGACCCTCAGGGGGACACCAAGACCCTCACGGGGACCCCAAGACCCTCACGGGGACCCTCATGGGGACCTTGAGACCCTCACGGGGACCCTCAGGGGGACACCAAGACCCTCACGGGGACCCCAAGACCCTCACAGGGACCCTCATGGGGACCCCGAGACCCTCACGAGGACCCCAAGACCCTCAGGGCGACAGCAAGACCCTCACGGGGACCCTCACAGGGACGCCGAGACCCTCACAGGGACCCTCAGGGGGACAACAAGACCCTCACGGGGACCCCAAGACCCTCACAGGGACCCTCATGGGGACCCTGAGACCCTCACGGGGACCCTCAGGGGGACCCGAGACCCTCAGGGCGACATCAAGACTCTCACGGGGACCCTCATCAGGACCCTAAGACCCTCACGGGGACCCTGAGACCCCCCCCAGGGTCTCTCATGGGGACCCTGAGACCCTCACGGGGACCCTCAGGGGGACCCGGGACCCTCAGGGGGACATCAAGACTCTCATGGGGACCCTCATCGGGACCTTAAGACCCTCACAGGGTCCCTGAGACTCTCACAGGGACCCTCCGGGGACCCTGAGACCCTCACGGGGACCCCAAGACCCTCACGGGGACCCTCATGGGGACCCTGAGACCCTCAGGGCGACACCAAGGCCCTCACGGGGACCCTCATGGGGACCCTGAGACCCTCACGGGGTCCCCTATACTCTCACGGGGACCCTCATGGGGACCCTGACACCGTCATGGGCACCCCAAGACCCTCAAGGGGACCCTCATGGGGACCCTAAGACCCTCACTGGGATTCCAGGACCCTGACTGGGACCCCAAGCCTCTCCTGGGGGTCTTCATGGGTGCCCTGAGACCCTCGTGGGGATCCCAAGACGCTCCCAGGGACCCGTCGGGGAAACCCAAGTCCGGACGCTCATGGGGTCCTCCATGGTCCCCCAAGACCCTCCTGGAGACCCCCACAGCTCCTCAGGGCTGTCGCTGGGCCCCAGAGCCACCACCGGGCCCCCAAGACCCCCCGAGACCCTCCCAGGTGACCCTGAACTTTTGTCAGGGATCCTCACAGGGACCCCCATGGGCCCCCCCAGACCCTCACAGGGACCCTGAGCCTCACTGGGGGGTCTCAAAGGGGCCCCAAGACCCTCACAGGGACCCCAAGCCTCTTCTAGGGACCCTCACAGCCCGCCAGGACCCCCACGGGGACCCTAAATCTTTGCTGGGGACACTCACGGTCCCCTTAATTCTCTCACAGCCCTCACCCCCCACCTCAAAAATCCTTACGGAGACCTTCAAGACCCTCATGAGACCCCCCAAAATCCTCCCAAGCAACCTCAAGCCTTTGCTGAAGACCCTCAAGACCTCCCCAAGACCCTCACAGCCCCCCAGAACCCCCACGGGGACCCTAAATCTTTGCTGGGGACACTCACGGTCCCCCTAAGACTCTCACAGCCCTCACCCCCCACCCCAAAAATCCTTACGGAGACCTCCAAGACCCTCATGAGACCCCCCAAAATCCTCCCAAGCAACCTCAAGCCTTTGCTGAAGACCCTCAAGACCTCCCCAAGACCCTCACAGCCCCCCAGGACCCCCACGGGGACCCTAAATCTTTGCTGGGGACACTCACGATCCCCCTAAGACTCTCACAGCCCTCACCCCCCACCCCAAAAATCTTTATGGAGACCTCCAAGGCCCTCACTGCCCCCCAGGACCCCCACAGGGACCCTAAATCTTTGCTGGGGACACTCACGGTCCCCTTAATTCTCTCACACCCCTCACCCCCCCCATACAGAGACCTCCAAGAGACCCCCCAAAATCCTCCCAAGGAACCTCAAACCTTTGCTGAAGACCCTCAAGGCCTCCCCAAGACCCTCACAGCCCCCCAGGACCCCCACAGGGATCCTAAATCTTTGCTGGGGACACTCACGGTCCCCCTAAGACTCTCACAGCCCTCACCCCCCACCCCAAAAATCCTTACGGAGACCTTCAAGACCCTCATGAGACCCCCCAAAATCCTCCCAAGCAACCTCAAGCCTTTGCTGAAGACCCTCAAGGCCTCCCCAAGACCCTCAGAGCCCCCCAGAACCCCCACGGGGACCCTAAATCTTTGCTGGGGACACTCACGGTCCCCCTAAGACTCTCACAGCCCTCACCCCCCACCCCAAAAATCTTTATGGAGACCTCCAAGGCCCTCACTGCCCCCCAGGACCCCCACAGGGACCCTAAATCTTTGCTGGGGACACTCACGGTCCCCTTAATTCTCTCACAGCCCTCACCCCCCATACAGAGACCTCCAAGAGACCCCCCCAAAATCCTCCCAAGGAACCTCAAACCTTTGCTGAAGACCCTCAAGGCCTCCCCAAGACCCTCACAGCCCCCCAGAACCCCCACGGGGACCCTAAATCTTTGCTGGGGACACTCACGGTCCCCCTAAGACTCTCACAGCCCTCACCCCCCACCCCAAAAATCCTTACGGAGACCTTCAAGACCCTCATGAGACCCCCCAAAATCCTCCCAAGGAACCTCAAACCTTTGCTGAAGACCCTCAAGACCTCCCCGAGACCCTCACAACGACCTCCAAGCCCCCCAAGGGTACCCCAAAAGGGACTCTGAACCTTTACTGGGGACCTTGACAGCCCACTCCTCCTCCCACCCATCCGGTGGAGAACGGGGGGGGGGACTTTTTGGGGGGCAGAAGGAGAAAAGAGGGGGGGGTCAGGGGGTCCTCACTCATGCTCTCGATGTCGAGGGAGTCGACGACAGAGCGCTTGTGCTCGTCGCTGGCGATGGCGCGCTCGAAGGCCTTCTGCTTGACGATCTTGTGACACTCCTGGTACTTCAGCTTGGCGTCCTTGTCGTTGGGCCTCACCTTCACCACCTGGGGGGGGGGACACGGGGGTCAGGGGACGGGGACACCCCACCCTAGGGCCATGGGGCCACCCGGGGTCCGGCACCCCAATGCCCTGGGGTGTCCGTGAGAGGGGATGGGGATGGGGATGTGAGGGTTGGGGTGATGCTGGGGGGGACAAGGGGGTCCCCAGGTGTCCCCAGAGCTCTGGGGCACACACTGACATGGGGAAAGGGGGGACAAGGGGGTCCCCAAGTGTCCCCAAAGCTCTGGGGCACACACTGACATGGGGGAAGGGGGGACAAGGGGGTCCCCAAATGTCCCCACAGCTCTGGGGCATGTGCTGATGTGGGGGAAGGGGGGGACAAGGGGGTCCCCAAGTGTCCCCACAGCTCTGGGGCACACATTGACATGGGGGAAGGGGGGACAAGGGGGTCCCCAGGTGTCCCCAGAGCTCTGGGGCACACACTGACATGGGGGAAGGGGGGACAAGGGGGTCCCCAAATGTCCCCACAGCTCTGGGGCATGTGCTGATGTGGGGGAAGGGGGGACAAGGGGGTCCCCAGGTGTCCCCAAAGCTCTGGGGCACACACTGACATGGGGAAGGGGGGGACAAGGGGGTCCCCAAGTGTCCCCACAGCTCTGGGGCACACATTGACATGGGGGAAGGGGGGACAAGGGGGTCCCCAGGTGTCCCCAGAGCTCTGGGGCACACACTGACATGGGGGAAGGGGGGACAAGGGGGTCCCCAAGTGTCCCCACAGCTCTGGGGCATGTGCTGATGTGGGGGAAGGGGGGACAAGGGGGTCCCCAAATGTCCCCACAGCTCTGGGGCACACACTGACATGGGGGAAGGGGGGGGATAAGGGGGTCCCCAAATGTCCCCACAGCGCTGGGGCACACACTGACATGGGGAAAGGGGGGACAAGGGGGTCCCCAAATGTCCCCACAGCTCTGGGGCACACACTGACATGGGGGAAGGGGGGACAAGGGGGTCCCCAAGTGTCCCCACAGCGCTGGGGCACACACTGACATGGGGAAAGGGGGGACAAGGGGGTCCCCAAGTGTCCCCAAAGCTCTGGGGCATGTGCTGATGTGGGGGAAGGGGGGGACAAGGGGGTCCCCAAGTGTCCCCACAGCTCTGGGGCACACACTGACATGGGGGAAGGGGGGACAAGGGGGTCCCCAAGTGTCCCCAAAGCTCTGGGGCACACACTGACATGGGGGAAGGGGGGGGATAAGGAGGTCCCCAAATGTCCCCACAGCTCTGGGGCACACACTGACATGGGGGAAGGGGGGACAAGGGGGTCCCCAAGTGTCCCCACAGCTCTGGGGCACACACTGACATGGGGGAAGGGGGGACAAGGGGGTCCCCAAGTGTCCCCACAGCTCTGGGGCACACACTGACATGGGGGAAGGGGGGACAAGGGGGTCCCCAAGTGTCCCCAAAGCTCTGGGGCACACACTGACATGGGGGAAGGGGGGACAAGGGGGTCCCCAAGTGTCCCCAAAGCTCTGGGGCACACACTGACATGGGGGAAGGGGGGACAAGGGGGTCCCCAAGCATCCCCTGATCTGGGAGGGGGGACACACTGACACCAGGGGGGTCCCCAAGCCTCCCTCGAGCTTCAAGGGGGGACACGCTGACACCAGGGGGGTCCCCAAGCCTCCCCCGAGCTCCAAGGGGGGACACGCTGACACCAGGGGGTCCCCAAGCCTCCCCCGAGCTCAGGGGGGGACAAGCTGACACCAGGGGGGTCCCCGCTGACACCAGGGGGGTCCCCAAGCCTCCCCTGAGCTTCAGAGGGACACACTGACCCCAGGGGGGTGCCGAGGGGGTCCCCAAGCCTCCCCCAAGCTCAGGGGGGGACACGCTGACACCAGGGGGGTCCCCAAGCCTCCCTCAAGCTCCAGTGGGGGACACGCTGACGCCAGGGGGGTGCCAAGGGGGTCCCCAAGCCTCCCCCGAGCTCCAGGGGGGGACACGCTGACACCAGGGGGGTCCCCAAGACTCCCTCAAGCTCCAATGGGGGACACATTGAACCCAGGGGGGTCCTGAAGCCTCCCCCGAGCTCCAGGGGGGGACACGCTGACACCAGGGGGGTCCCCAAGCCTCCCTCGAGCTCCAATGGGGGACACACTGACACCAGAGGGGTGCCGAGGGGGTCCCCAAGCCTCCCCCGAGCTCCAGGGGGACACGCTGACCCCAGGGGGGTGCCGAGGGGCACCCCGAGGCGCCCGGCCTCACCGTCTCGTAGTCGCGGAGGGCGGCCTTGAACTTGCCCAGGGCCATGTTGCTGGCGGCGCGGCGGTAGTAGCCCTTGACGTACTTCTTGTCCAGCTCGACGGCGCGCGTGGCGTCGGCCAGGGCGTAGCCGTAGCACTCGGTGCGCAGGTAGGCCAAGCTCCGGTTCCCATAGTAGATGGCGTTGGTGGGGTTCAGTTCGATGGCGCTGCTGTAGTACTTCACCGCGTTCTCGTAGTCCTTCCCTGGGCAGCCGGCGGGCGTCAGAGGGATGGGACCCCCACCCGCGGGGGGCACCCCCACCCCTGCGGGCAAACCCTGACCCCCCCCTCCCAACCCCCAGGGCCGAGCCTCGCTTCCCACGCGGCTCCCAATCTGGCAGCCCCCTAGAGAGCCCCCCCGCCCCCCACTGTCTCCCATCTGGCAGCCCTCCATTGCCCCCCATGGCTCCCTATCTGGCAGCCCCCGCCCCCCATTGCCCCCCATGGCTCCCTATCTGGCAGACCCCGCCCCCCATTGCTCCCCATGGCTCCCTATCTGGCAGCCCCTCATTGTCCCCCATGGCTCCCTATCTGGCAGCCCCCCATTGCTCCCAATGGCTCCCTATCTGGCAGCCCCCGCCCCCCATTGCTCCCAATGGCTCCCTATCTGGCAGCCCCTCATTGTCCCCTATGGCTCCCTATCTGGCAGCCCCCTATTGCTCCCCATAGCTCCCTATCTGGCAGCCCCCCATTGCTCCCCACGGCTCCCTATCTGGCAGCCCCCCATTGCTCCCTACGGCTCCCTATCTGGCAGCCCCCCATTGCTCCCCACGGCTCCCTATCTGGCAGCGCCTCATTGTCCCCCATGGCTCCCTATCTGGCAGCCCCCCATGGCTCACTATGGCTCCCTATCTGGCAGCCCCCCATTGCTCCCCATGGCTCCCTATCTGGCAGCCCCCCATTGCTCCCCACGGCTCCCTATCTGGCAGCGCCTCATTGTCCCCTATGGCTCCCTATCTGGCAGCCCCCCATGGCTCACTATGGCTCCCTATCTGGCAGCCCCTCATTGCTCCCCATGGCTCCCTATCTCGCAGCCCCTCATTGCTCCCCATGGCTCCCTATCTCGCAGCCCCCCATTGCTCCTCATAGCTCCCTATTTGGCAGCCCGTCATTGTCCCCTGTGGCTCCCTATCTGGCAGCCCCCCCCCCCCGCCGGTACCTTTGAAGAACTCGTTCGCGCGGGTCTTGAGGGCCTCGGCCCGCTCCACCTCGGCCGGGCTCGGGGGCCGCCCGGGGCCGGGGCCGCCGCCGCTCTCCGCCCGCTCTCCCTCCGCCATCGCCGGGCCGTAAAGCGCCCTGGCAACCGCCGGGAGCGCGGCCCGCCGCGCCGCCAAGCGCTGCCGCCGCTGTCGCAAAGACGGCGGGATGGGAGGGGGCAGTGTCGTAAACGGGCGCGCGCCGCGCGGGGAGGGGCGGAGCCGGGCGGGACCATAGAGAGGGGCCAAGAGGTACCAGAGCGGTCAGGGTCCGGCTGGCGGCCTCCCCGTGTCCCCCCGTGTCCCCATCACCCCCCGTGTCCCCCCCATGTCCCCCCAAGGACCCCACCGACCCTCCGTGTCCCTCGTGTCCCCGTCACCCTGTCCTGTCACCCCCCTGTCGTCACCCCCCGCGTCGCCCATGTCCCCCCATTGCCCTGTCGTGGCCCCCCAATGTCCCCGTCACCCCCCCTGTGTCCCCCCCACGTCCCCTCATGTCCCCATCATCCCGTGTCCCCCATATCCCCCCATGTCCCCCACACCCCCGTGTCCCCCCACGTGTCCCCACGTCCCCCATGTCCCCATGTCCCCCCATGTCTCCATCACCCTCATGTCCCCTGTGTCGCCCCAATGTCCCCGTCACCCCCCCATGTCCCCCCATGTCTCCACATGTCCCCTGTGTCCCTCATGTCCCCTGCGTCCCCCCGTGTCCCCCCCATGTCCCCGTGTCCCCTGTGTCCCCCCATGTCCCCCCATGTCCCCTGTGTCCCTCCATGTCCCCCCATGTCCCCATGTCCCCCCCATGTGCCCATGTCCCCCCATGTCCCGTGTCCCCCCATGTCCTCTCCATGTCCCCCGTGTCCCCTGTGTCCCCCCATGTCCCCCCATGTCCCCATGTCCCCCCCATGTGCCCATGTCCCCTGTGTCCCCCCATGTCCCCATGTCCCCCCCATGTCCCCATGTCCCCTGTGTCCCCCCATGTCCCCATGTGCCCATGTCCCCCCATGTCCCCTGTGTCCCTCCATGTTCCCCCATGTCCCCATGTCCCCCCCATGTGCCCATGTCCCCCCATGTCCCCATGTCCCCTGTGTCCCCCCATGTCCCCATGTGCCCATGTCCTCCCGTGTCCCCTGTGTCCCCCCATGTCCCCCCCATGTCCCCTGTGTCCCCCCATGTGCCCATGTCCCCCCCATGTCCCCCCATGTCCCCCCATGTCCCCCGTGTCCCCCCATGTCCCCATGTCCCCCCATGTCCCCACGTCCCCCGTGTCCCCCCATGTCCCCCCCAGGCAGAGGCGGAGCCCTCGGTGGGTTCAGCGCAGGTTTATGGGGGGGGGGGGGAGGGGTGCAGCACAGCGGGGGGAGGGGCTGTGCACGGGGGGGGGTGGGTGACACTGGGCATGTCCCCATGCGCCACCCCCACGGGGGCGCGTGTGCGTGACCCCCCCCCGCACGCGGCCGGTGCGAGCGCACGGGGGGGGGGGGGGGAGGAGGGGAGCAGCGGCGGGGGGGGGGGGAGGGGCGGTACAGGGTCCCCCTCCCAACCCCCCCCCAAAAGCACCATTTTGGGGGGGGCAGCGGGGAGGGGGCGCGCTCGGCCTCGCACGGGGGGGGCCGGGGGTGTGCGTGTGGGTCCCAGCGGCTCTGGGCAGCGGCGTCCGGCCTCCCCCTCGTGCGAAGAGGGGGGGGGGCTCTCGCACGAGGGCGGCTCTCGCACGAGGGTGGGTCTCGCACGAGGCTCTCGCACGAGGACTTCGCAGGAGGCTCTTGCACAAGGATGGGTCTCGCACGAGGCTCTCGCACAAGGGCGGCTCTCGCACGAGGGCGGCTCTCACACAAGGCTCTTGCACGAGGGTGGGTCTCGCACGAGGCTCTCGCACGAGGGCAGCTCACCCCGAAGGCTTTTGCGTGAGGCCCTCGCACGAGGCTCTTGCACGAGGATGGGTCTCGCACGAGGCTCTTGCATGAGGATGATTCTCGCACGAGGCTCTTGCACAAGGTCCTCGCACGAGGCTCTTGCACGAGGATGGCTCACCCCGAAGCTTTTGAGTGAGGCCCTCGCACAAGGCTCTTGCACGAGGGTGGGTCTTGCACGAGGGTCTTGCATGAGGCTCTTGCACAAGGTCCTCGCACGAGGTTCTTGCACGAGGGTGGCTCACCCCGAAGGCTTTTGCGTGAGGCCCTCGCACAAGGCTCTCGCACGCGGATGGTTCTCGCACGAGGCTCTTGCACAAGAGTGGCTCACCCCAAAGCTTCTGAGTGAGGCCCTCGCACAAGGCTCTTGCACGAGGATGGCTCTCACATGAGGCTGCCGCACAAGGGAGGCTCTTGCACGAGGGCAGCTCTCGCACCAGGCCCTTGCACGAGGCTCTCGCACGAGGATGGCTCTCACACGAGACTTTTGCACGAGGGCAGCTCTCACACGAGGTTCTCGCAGAAGGGAGGCTCTTGTACGAGGGAGGCTCTCGCACGAGGGCAGTTCTCACATGAGGCTCTCGCACGAGGGCGGCTCTCACACGAGGTTCTTGCACGAGGATGGCTCTCGCATGAGGCTCTCGCACGAGGATGGCTCTCGCATGAGGCTCTCGCACAAGGGCGGCTCTCGCACGAGGCCCTTGCACGAGGGCAGCTCTCGCACGATGCTCTCACACGAGGGCGGCTCTTGCACGAGGCCCTTGCACGAGGCTCTCGCACGAGGATGGCTCTCGCACGAGGCTCTTGCACGAGGGCAGCTCTCGCACCAGACCGTTGCATGAGGCTCTCGCACAAGGGCAGCTCTCACACGAGGCTCTTGCACGAGGATGTCTCTCGCATGAGGCTCTCGCACGAGGGCAGCTCTCGCACGAGGCCCTTGCACGAGGGCGGCTCTCGCACGAGGCTCTTGCACGAGGATGGCTCTCGCACGAGGCCCTCGCACGAGGGCAGCTCTTGCACGAGGCCCTCGCACGAGGGCGGCTCTCACACGAGGCTCTTGCACGAGGATGGCTCTCGCACGAGGCCCTTGCACGAGGGCGGCTCTTGCACGAGGCCCTTGCACGAGGCCGGCTCTCGCACGAGGCCCTCGCACGAGGGCGGCTCTCTCCGGAGCCCTGGGGCTGCGCAGGACGGAGCAGTACAAAAGGGGGTCCCCGGGGGGGGGGGGCGGCGCTGCCCGGTGGTCCCGGATTTGGGGGGGGGGGTCCCCGGGACCCCCCAAAGGGGCATTTTCAGCCCAGCACCGAGTGGGGGGATGGGCTCCCCCCAGCCCCCCCGGGGGGGGCCAGGCCGAGGTAGGAGGGGGGCGGGAGGGCCCTGGGAGGCCCCATGGGAGGATTTGGGGGGGGGGGTGTCCCCAAAAGTGGGGGCGGGGTGGGTCCCCTATGGGGGAGGATTTGGGGGAGGTCCAAATTTGTCGGGGTTCCCAAACTGGGGGGGGGGGTGTCCCAAATTGGGGGAGGGCCCAAATTGGGGGGGGTGTCCCCATGGGTGGGGGTCTGGGGGGGCTCCCAGGTGTTGGGGGAGCAGATTGGGGGGGGTCCCCCCCATGCCAGGGGTCAAAGCCCCCCAGGGATGGGGGGGTATGGAGGGGGGACAAGGGTGGGGGGGGGAAAATGGGGGATTGGGGGGCCCCAGGCTGGGGGGGGGGACACTGGGGATACCCCAGGGTCTGGGGGAGGGGTCATGGCTTTTGGTGCCCCCCCGCCCCGATGTGGGTTTGGGGGGGCCC